>NC_086329.1:12961579-13281079 GCF_036172605.1 Pelobates fuscus
GACAGAGCTCTATAGAGGGGGGCACTGGGGGTGACAGAGCTCTATAGAGGGGGGCACTGGGGGTGACTGGGCTCTAGAGAGGGGGACACTGGGGGTGACTGGGCTCTATAGAGGGGGCACTGGGGGTGACTGGGCTCTATAGAGGGGGCACTGGGGGTGACAGGGCTCTATAGAGGGGGCACTGGGGGTGACAGGGCTCTATAGAGGGGGCACTGGGGGTGACAGGGCTCTATAGAGGGGGCACTGGGGCTGACAGGGCTCTATAGAGGGGGGCACTGGGGGTGACTGGGCTCTATAGAGGGGGCACTGGGGGTGACAGGGCTCTATAGAGGGGGGCACTGGGGGTGACAGGGCTTTATAGAGGGGGCACTGGGGGGTGACAGGGCTTTATAGAGGGGGCACTGGGGGGTGACAGGGCTCTATAGAGGGGGGGCACTGGGGGTGACTGGGCTCTATAGAGGGGGGCACTGGGGGTGACAGGGCTCTATAGAGGGGGGCACTGGGGGTGACAGGGCTCTATAGAGGGGGGCACTGGGGGTGAGAGGGCTTTATAGAGGGGGCACTGGGGGTGACAGGGCTCTACAGAGGGGGCACTGGGGGTGACTGGGCTCTATAGAGGGGGGCACTGGGGGTGACAGGGCTTGTAGCGGAGAGCCGATCTTGCACAGCTATTCTCCACTAGAGATTCCAGTGAGGCTCAGGAACAAGGTGATGTTAAGTCCACAGGCAAGGTTTCCAGCAGGTAAAGTAATACAGCAGTATCCCCATCGCAATCCCAATAACTGGACGACACACAGTTTCAGGAGTAGTCTGACAAGCTTTATTCCACAGTTCCTTATAAAGCCCTCTCCCATGCAAGGGAGGAGGTTCTATCACTTAAGACATTATCCAATCTCTAAGCAGTAACCTCCCACAGATCTCCTCCCCTCCTCTAGCATCATAATCCCCTTATTGTGTACACAGTTTTCCCCGAGTTTTGGATGTAGCTCTATTCTGGGGGACCAACATACTTAAAAATTAGCCCATTCGGATGAATGGTTCGTGAGATATGGGGTTCCAAAGATTTGACCGACCGCATGGGTAAAGTATCCGAAAACAGTTCCATGCATTTTGGCCCTGCGGTCGGTCACAAACAAGGGAATGAAAACAGGCGAATTGCCTGTGTTATAGAGCCTGGAGAGGGTTTGAATGAATTCCCTTGTTTATGGGGCTCTTTCTACCGAACGGCGGGTCATTCGGTAGTTTCCATACGAATTTCTGGAAGTATGGAGGTCTCAGCGGTGTTTGCCTAGTCAAGTGTCCGATTTTAGTTCCAGACACTCGACGGCAAAACACCGCTGTTCGGTAGTTTAAGATGGCCGCCGCCACGTGTTTGTTTCCCGAATGGCGGCCACCCAGAGGACAAAGACCACACTGCACTGATTGCCAATTACCTGTTTGCAACATTGTTGCAAACGGTAATTGGAGGCACACTCATTCCTGGGTGGTCTGGTTGTTCGGTAGTTTCATTCCCTTGTTTTATTTGAATGATTCTACCGAACAACTAGAGGAATACAATTCTTTACATACATTTAACTGTCATTATACCCGGATACCATGCTTTCTATACATGTACATACACATTAAACCAGCCATATGACCAAATACACTTATTCTCATACATGTCGTGGGACAGCCCGGTACCAATCCGCTACACTGCTCCCCCTTGCCCACAAGCCGGCATACACAGTCTGATCCAACACGGATCGGCTTGGGGATGTCCGGGGGCTCACGGATCATTTCTCTAAGTCAGTTTGTCTTGACAACCCGTCAGCATTTCCATTCTGCTTACCCGGCCGGTACTGGATATTAAAGTCAAAAGGCTGTAGCGCCAAACTCCAGCGCAGCAGCCTGGCGTTGTCTCCAGCCACCCGGTTCAGCCAGACTAACGGGTTGTGATCCGTGAGCAAGGAAAAGGGCTGTCCATATAAATAGGGTTGTAGCTTCTTTAGGGCCCACACCACAGCCAGGCATTCCTTTTCGATGCCGGCGTAGCTTACTTCTCGAGGTAACAGTTTGCGACTGATGTAAGCCACTGGATGTTCCCCGCCATCGGCCCCGACTTGACTCAGTACTGCCCCCAATCCAAACATAGAAGCGTCTGTGTGAACAAGAAAACGTTTAGTTGGATTGGGAGCTGCCAAGACAGGGGCATTTATCAGTGCATTTTTCAATTGTTGGAATGCCTGCTCACACTCCGGGGTCCAGTTTACTTGGCGGGGAAGGTTCTTACGGGTCAGGTCAGTGAGGGGTTTGGCCAGGGCGCTATAATTGGGAACAAACTTCCGGTAATACCCTGCTGTCCCTAGAAACGCTAAAACCTGGGTCTTAGTCCTAGGGGTGGGCCACTGGGCTACAGCCTCTACTTTGGCGGGTTCCGGTTTTTGTTTACCGCACCCTACTCTATGTCCCAGGTATTGTACCTCAGCCATGCCGATACTACACTTGGCCGGCTTCAAGGTCAGACCTGCTTCCCTTATCCTATCTAGTACAGCTCCGATGTGAGCTAAGTGTTCCTGCCACGTATTGCTAAAAATAGCAATATCGTCCAGGTAGGCACATGTATAGTCCTGGAATCCATCTAGGAGTCGATCCACCATCCTTTGGAAGGTGGCTGGGGCGTTTTTCATCCCAAATGGCATGACCTTAAACTGGTACAAGCCAAATGGGGTGACAAAGGCCGACTTCGGGATGGCGTCTGGGGCCAGGGGGATTTGCCAATACCCTTTACACAAGTCAATAGTGGTGAGGTATTGGCCCCTGGCCATTCTGTCCAGTAACTCGTCTATCCGGGGCATCGGATAGGCGTCAGATACAGTCTTCTCGTTCAATCTCCTATAGTCCACGCAGAAGCGGGTCGTACCGTCTCGCTTTGGTACGAGGACTACAGGAGATGCCCAAGGACTGTCTGAGGGTTCAATCACCCCCAGTTGGAGCATTTCGTCGATCTCCTTACGCATGTTTGCCCGTACCGCTTCTGGAATGCGGTATGGCGTCTGGCGCATGGGTAGTTGCCCTGGGGTCTCGACCCGGTGAGTTGCCAGAGGCGTGTATCCAGGTACATTAGAGAACGTGTCGCGTTTCTCTTCCAATAGTTGCTGTACCTCGATCCGCTCCTGTGGGCTCAGCCGATCTCCCAGCGTAACCTCCCCTAAATCTCCGGACAGCTGCCCATCCCCCAGCAAATCGGGGAGGGGTAAGCTGTCAAACTCTTCCGTGTTAGGGGCACAGATGGCGGTTACCTCCTCAGTACGCTCGTGGTAGGGCTTCAGCATGTTCACATGGAGCATGCGTCGCCCCCCAGTCCCTGTGCAGGGGCCGATAATATAGGTGGTATCGCATCTTTGCTCCACCACCTTATATGGGCCCTGCCAGGCGGCCTGTAACTTATCATGTCGGACAGGTTTTAAAATTAGTACCTTCTGCCCGACCTGAAAGCTACGGTCCCTGGCTCCCCGATCATACCATGTACGCTGGCGGGTCTGGGCCTCCTGAAGGTTTTCCCGTACCGTCTTGGTCAACGCTTCTAGGCGGTCCCGAAAGGCCAACACATATGGTAGGATGGGAGTGCCATCTGTGCTCCGGTCTCCCTCCCAATGCTCTCTAATAAGATCCAATGGGCCTCGGACCCTCCTTCCAAACAATAATTCAAACGGGGAGAACCCTGTGGATTCCTGCGGCACCTCCCGGTATGCAAATAGGAGGTGCGGCAGGAATCGTTCCCAGTCCTTGTGGGTCTCTGCGAAGGTTCGGAGCATCTGCTTCAAGGTACCATTGAATCGTTCGCAGAGCCCGTTCGTCTGGGGGTGGTAAGGGGCGCTGATAATAGGCTTAATGCCACAGATCCTCCAGAGGTGTTGGGTGAATTCTGCGGTAAACTGGGTACCCTGATCCGAGATAATCTCCCTGGGTAATCCCATCCGGGAGAATATCCGCATGAGGGCATCCGCAACCGTCTCAGCGTGGATGTTGGTCAGAGCCACTGCCTCTGGATACCTGGTGGCATAATCTACGACCGTTAAAATATACCGTTTTCCTGACGGGCTAACTTTATTGAGGGGGCCTATCAGATCCACCGCTATTCGGCTAAAAGGTTCCTCTATTATGGGTAAGGGGTGAAGTTTAGCCTTCCTGCGATCCCCCCTTTTTCCCACTCTCTGGCAGGTATCGCAAGTCGTGCAATATCTGCGTACTTCCTGGCTAATCCCTGGCCAGAAGAAACTCTGGGTTAGTCTGTACCTGGTGCGACTAACCCCTAGATGTCCGGATAGCGGAATATCATGCGCTATCCGGAGTAATTCAGCCCGGTACCGCTGTGGTACCACTAATTGTCTCCTCGCTATCGGGTCTAACCCCGTAATCTGTTTGGTTGTTTCCCTGTATAAAAGTTGTTTATCCCAGATAAACTTCTCTCCCTCCGCCCCGGGGGAACCCGTGCCAACCTTGTCCCTATACACCTGAAGCGTGGGGTCTGTTGCGACTTCAGCTACAAATTCATTAGGTGGAGCCCAGGGGACACATTCTAGAGGGGGGGTAGGGTTGCTTACCTGGACCTCCGGCAGTGTGTTGTGGTCCTGGGTGCGGGCCTGTTGTCGGGTGACTACAGGGTTGACCTCTCCTGTGGTGGGTGACTGGGGCTCAAAAGCAGAAGTGAGCCTCCCCAGATCGTTCCCCAATAAAACCTCCGCCGGTAAATGTGGCATCAACCCCACCTCCACTTCCCCTGCCCCCGCTCCCCAATGTAAATGTACCCTTGCTGTAGGTAGCCGGTACACTGCTCCCCCAGCTACCCGGACGGCAACAGTTTTGTTCAGTTTTGCCTGATCTGAAATCAGGTTGCTCTGTACCAAAGTGATGGTGGCTCCCGAATCTCGTAATCCCCGGACTGCTGTACCATTCAGATATACCGTCTGTCGATGGTGCCGTAGATTATCCACATTGGCCTGGACCGGATCTGCCTCGTGCAGTACCTCCCATTGTTCCACAGTAGTAATGGGGACTGCGGAACCATATGGGGTGGTGACTAGGTCCTGGTAGTGGTGGGCTGCGGCCGCCCTGGGTGGAGGTGGGCCTGGACGAATCCAGGTGGAACGGTCCCGTAGCTGTGGGCATTCCCTTTTATAATGTCCCCACTTCTGGCAGTGATGACAGGGGCCAGCGGTGGGTTGTCGGAACCGGGGCTGTGCAGCGGGTGGTGGAGGTGGTGGTAGCGGTCTCGGTGGAGCTGGGGTGTAGTTGTTTCCCCCGAATGTTTTAAAGGTTGCTTTTGGAGCTGCAGGTTTTTGTGACCTGCGTGCATCCAGGTAGTCATCCGCTTTCCTAGCCGCCTCGGTAAGGGAAGTAGGGTTTCTGTCCCTTACCCATTCCTGGACCTCATTGGTTACTCCCTCATAGAACTGCTCCATCAGCAACATTTGTATTACATCCTCCATAGAACGTGCCTTGCTAGCTTGCACCCACCCGAGCGCTGCCCCCTGTAATCGGCATGCCCACTCTGCGTGCGAGTCCTTCTCTGTTTTCTTTAGATCCCGGAACCTCCGCCGGTATGCCTCGGGTGTTATAGCATACCTGGCGAGTATAATTTCTTTCACTTTACTGTAATTCCTTATTTCGTCATTAGGTACAGTCCGATATGCCTCTGCTGCCCTCCCGGTTAACCTTCCGGCCAAAATAGGTACCCAGTCCTCTGCGTTAATTTTATGCAGTGCACACAGTCTTTCAAAGTCTTGCAGGAAAGCGTCTATATCTTCCTCTGCCTCCACATATGTTTTAAAAGCCTGGTATGGTATTTTAGGCTTACCTTCCTGTGGCACATTAATTGCAGAGCTTTGTTCTGGTGCCTGTGTCCTTAGGATGAATTCTTGTACCTCGGCCATTGTCCTGGTAACAATTTCTGTTGGGGGGTTTTCCCCATAAAAGGATAGCCTGAACTGAACCTGCCTCTGGAATTCCGATCCTTGTGGTGTTCCTCCCGGCTCCCTCTGTGCCGGAACTGAATCGCCCTCCATTCTGTACTCTGCCATGAGTTCTGTAACAAGTACTGCTTTCTTCTTATTGCTGGCTTGTATACCCCTTGCCTCTAGGAGGTCCTTTAGCGTGGAGCGTTTTAGCGCAGAAAAATCAATCTCCATCCGTACTCCATTTACGCTTGTTCCTCTGTGAGTTTGGATCCCAGCGCTGCCAACCAATGTAGCGGAGAGCCGATCTTGCACAGCTATTCTCCACTAGAGATTCCAGTGAGGCTCAGGAACAAGGTGATGTTAAGTCCACAGGCAAGGTTTCCAGCAGGTAAAGTAATACAGCAGTATCCCCATCGCAATCCCAATAACTGGACGACACACAGTTTCAGGAGTAGTCTGACAAGCTTTATTCCACAGTTCCTTATAAAGCCCTCTCCCATGCAAGGGAGGAGGTTCTATCACTTAAGACATTATCCAATCTCTAAGCAGTAACCTCCCACAGATCTCCTCCCCTCCTCTAGCATCATAATCCCCTTATTGTGTACACAGTTTTCCCCGAGTTTTGGATGTACCCTAAATACTTGGGGTACATCCACAAATCCAACATCCCCAGATAGCTCTATTCTGGGGGACCAACATACTTAAAAATTAGCCCATTCGGATGAATGGTTCGTGAGATATGGGGTTCCAAAGATTTGACCGACCGCATGGGTAAAGTATCCGAAAACAGTTCCATGCATTTTGGCCCTGCGGTCGGTCACAAACAAGGGAATGAAAACAGGCGAATTGCCTGTGTTATAGAGCCTGGAGAGGGTTTGAATGAATTCCCTTGTTTATGGGGCTCTTTCTACCGAACGGCGGGTCATTCGGTAGTTTCCATACGAATTTCTGGAAGTATGGAGGTCTCAGCGGTGTTTGCCTAGTCAAGTGTCCGATTTTAGTTCCAGACACTCGACGGCAAAACACCGCTGTTCGGTAGTTTAAGATGGCCGCCGCCACGTGTTTGTTTCCCGAATGGCGGCCACCCAGAGGACAAAGACCACACTGCACTGATTGCCAATTACCTGTTTGCAACATTGTTGCAAACGGTAATTGGAGGCACACTCATTCCTGGGTGGTCTGGTTGTTCGGTAGTTTCATTCCCTTGTTTTATTTGAATGATTCTACCGAACAACTAGAGGAATACAATTCTTTACATACATTTAACTGTCATTATACCCGGATACCATGCTTTCTATACATGTACATACACATTAAACCAGCCATATGACCAAATACACTTATTCTCATACATGTCGTGGGACAGCCCGGTACCAATCCGCTACAGGGCTCTATAGAGGGGGGCACTGGGGGTGACAGGGCTCTATAGAGGGGGGCACTGGGGGTAACGGGGCTCTATAGAGGGGGCACTGTGGGTGACAGGGCTCTATAGAGGGGGCACTGGGGTTGACAGGGCTCTATAGAGGGGGCACTGGGGGTGACAGGGCTCTATAGAGGGGGCACTGGGGGTGACTGGGCTCTATAGAGGGGGGCACTGGGGGTGACAGGGCTCTATAGAGGGGTGACTGGGCTCTATAGAGGGGGGAACTGGGGGTGACAGGGCTCTATAGAGGGGGCACTGGGGGTGACAGGGCTCTATAGAGGGGGGCACTGGGGGTGACAGGGCTTTATAGAGAGGGCACTGGGGGTGACAGGGCTCTATAGAGGGGGACACTGGGGGTGACTGGGCTCTATAGAGGGGGCACTGGGGGTGACAGGGCTCTATAGAGGGGGCACTGGGGGTGACAGGGCTCTATAGAGGGGGCACTGGGGGTGACAGGGCTCTATAGAGGGGGCACTGGGGGTGACAGGGCTCTATAGAGGGGGCACTGGGGGTGACAGGGCTCTATAGAGGGGGCACTGGGGCTGACAGAGCTCTATAGAGGGGGGCACTGGGGGTGACTGGGCTCTATAGAGGGGGCACTGGGGGTGACAGGGCTCTATAGAGGGGGGCTCTGGGGGTGACAGGGCTTTATAGAGGGGGCACTGGGGGGTGACAGGGCTCTATAGAGGGGGCACTGGGGGTGACTGGGCTCTATAGAGGGGGGCACTGGGGGTGACAGGGCTCTATAGAGGGGGGCACTGGGGGTGATTGGGCTCTATAGAGGGGGGCACTGGGGGTGACAGGGCTTTATAGAGGGGGCACTGGGGGTGACAGGGCTCTATAGAGGGGGCACTGGGGGTGACAGGGCTCTATAGAGGGGGGCACTGGGGGTGACAGAGCTCTATAGAGGGGGGCACTGGGGGTGACAGGGCTCTATAGAGGGGGGCACTGGGGGTGACAGGGCTCTATAGAGGGGGGCACTGGGGGTGACAGGGCTCTATAGAGGGGGCACTGGGGGTGACAGGGCTCTATAGAGGGGGACACTGGGGGTGACAGGGCTCTATAGAGGGGGACACTGGGGGTGACAGGGCTCTATAGAGGGGGGCACTGGGGGTGACAGGGCTCTATAGAGGGGGGCACTGGGGGTGACAGGGCTCTATAGAGGGGGGCACTGGGGTGACAGGGCTCTATCGAGGGGGCACTGGGGTGACAGGGCTCTATCGAGGGGGGCAGTGGGGGTGACAGGGCTCTATCGAGGGGGGCACTGGGGGTGACAGGGCTCTATAGAGGGGGACACTGGGGGTGACAGGGCTCTATAGAGGGGGGGCAATGGGGGTGACAGGGCTCTATGGAGGGGAGCACTGGGTATCCCCCTTCTCTCCGTTTTGCATGTTTGCATGAACTTTGGAGGCGGAGCTACAAATGGCCACGGCCTCGTGGTTGGTGCCATTTTGGATCCCGTGTGTGAAGGGGACGGATGCCCCAGCGGGTCGGCTTCCAGCTCGTTGCTGAACAGGTAATTCCTCCGACCTGTCAGCGTGGTCGCACCGATTGGATGCGCCCACGTGCAGCCACAAGCCGGGGGCCATGACAGGAGGTGTGTTTGGGATCGTTATCATTTTGGAATACTGCCCTGCGGCCTAGTCTCAGAAGGGAGGGGATCATGCTCTGCTTCAGTATGTCACAGTACATGTTGGCTTTCATGGTTCCCTCAATAAAATGTAGCTCACCAGTGCGGGCAGCACGCATGCAGGCTCAGACCATGACACTCCCACCTCCATGCTTGACTGTTAGAAATAGTTCGCTGGCGAATAGTTCCTGGCGAACATAGCTTGTTCGCCAAAGACGGGAACATATGTGATGTTCGGTCCGCTCCCTATTCGTCATCATTGAGTAAACTTTGACCCTGTACCTCACAGTCAGCAGACACATTCCAGCCAATCAGCAGCAGACCCTCCCTCCCAGACCCTCCCATCTCCTGGACAGCATCCATTTTAGATTCATTCGGAAGCTGCATTTTTTTTATTATTTTTTATTTATTTATTTTTTTAGACAGAAGTGTGTTATAGTTGAGCATGCTAGGCTGAACGTGCGTATATCATGGCTAGTTGCACTGAGGGTATGAGTATAAAGCAGTACGTTGTTGTGAAAGATGGCTGTCATGTTTAGGGTGTAGCTTGCACGTTATCAACTGTGTATTTATATCAGCAGCTCCACCACTAGTTATAAATCAAGTGTGAGTCGCCCCATGAGATGAGACTAGTGAATAACATAATACATGAATGGTTAAGGTAAAGGCATGTAAGGAACTCCGACAATAAACTCTTTAGGAGGTGAAATAATGACATGTTTAAACGCTTGCTACTTTACGATTAGTTAATGTGCAGAGAGCAGTTCATGTGATCAAAGGCATGGTGTGGAGGATCGGCTATAGTAGGACATGCTTGGCAGGCTGCTGTCTAATGCTTGTGCTCATCCGATCCCTTCTGGGCGCCAGGTGCAGACCCTGGGAGTCCCTGATACCTGGAACAAAGGCAAGTCTCTGGCTGAGTGCCGGGTTCGCGGCTTGAGGTGGTGGAAACTTGTTTTGTCGGGTGGTCGGATCTGTCCCGGTGGTGCTTCACGTCCGGTGCGGGATTGTGGTGGCTTAAGGTGGAGGCGAGTGCTTGACGTGGGGCAGGCTCTTCATTTCTGTTTGTGCCTCCGGTCCCGTCTTCGACGCCTTTTGCGTTGGTGGATTTCAATGGGGACTGCTTCGCTTAGCTGTGGTGGAGCTTGTTGGGGCTTCCTGCTTGTTATTTGCTTCCAAAATTGATTAAAGAGTCTGTCCAGCTTAGACTCAATATCCTGCCATGCTTTGCTGGTACCAGGAGGACACGCGGCTGCCGCCATATTGGGAGAGTCGCAGATGAGTATGTCAGCCTGGGCGGCTGTGCTCTGTGCGTCCATTAGCTCCAGACAGCCTCTCTGGGGTGGACCGGGATAACCCCCACCGGTCTGAGGGGGGGGGGGGGTAACGGAGCTCCTGCCGGGAAGTAGCTGCTCCTGGGCATCCCAGGATCGGGAGATCGGCTGCCTCTCCCGCCCGGTGAGCACCAGGAAACACTTGCCACACGGAGGTAAGTAAGACTCTGTAAAGTTGCTGACCGCTATTAAGCATGTCGGGTCGGTCAGGTAGGAGCAACATTGCTGGGTCATCTCCTTCTGGGGTGAAATTCGCCAGGGCACAGTGTCACACCAGTGCAACTCATATCTGGTGTAACATTAGTGTACATTTAAAAAAAAAATACAGGGGGCTTGTTTTCACCTTTCGGGGACCCTTGGTGTTGTGTGGAGGAAGAGACCTTCAATGACATCAGTGAGGACAAGGAACGGGACATGGCTAGCTTGGTATCCAACTTTGTGCAAGTTTGCGGTTGTGCAAATGGACTGTTTGCGGTGCGTTAAACGGGGAGTTTGGTCTGTCACTGTGAAGCGGGCGTAACCCTTACACTACCTGATTGATACAACATCATACCTGATGTTTTAAAGCACGTTATTCCAAACAATTTAGGAATGTTAGGTGATTTATGCCCTTTATGGATTAAAACCAGACTCTGCATCAACTATGTAATTTTCCATGGTAGTTTTGCCATGGATCCACCTCCGGCATGCCACAGTCCAGGTGTTAGTCCCCTTGAAACAACTTTTCCATCACTATTGTGGCCAGAGAGAGTCCCTGTGGGTTTTAAAATTCACCTGCCTATTGAAGTCTATGGCAGTTCGTCCGTTCGCGAACATTTGTGGAAGTTCGCGTTCGCTGTTCGCGAACAGAAAATTTTATATTCGCTATTGACTGTAAGCAAGACATACTTGTCTTTGTACTCCTCACCTGGTTGCCGCCACACATGCTTGACCATCTGAACCACATAAGCTTATCTTGGTCTCATCGGACCACAGCACATGGTTCTAGTAATCCAAGTCCTTAGTCTGCTTGTCTTCAGCAAACTGTCTGCGGGCTTTCTTGTGCATCATCTTTAGATAAAGCTTCCTTCTGGGACGACAGCCATGCAGATTAAATTGATGCAGTGTGCGGCGTATGGTCTGAGCACTGAAAGGCTGACCCCTCACCCCTTCAACCTCTGCAGCAATGCTGGCAGCACTCATACGTCCATTTTCCAAAGGCAACCTCTGGATAGACGCTGAGCACGTGCACTCAACCTCTATGGTTGACCATGGCGAGGCGTGTTCTGAGTGGAACCTGTCCTGTGAAAACACTGTATGGTCTTGCCCATCATGCTGCAGCTCAGTTTCAGAGGCTTGGCAATCTTCTTATAGCCTAGTCCATCTTTAGAGCAACAATTCTTTTTTTCAGATCCTCAGAGAGTTCTTTGCCATGAGGTGTCATGTTGAACTTCCAGTGACCAGTTTAAGAGAGTGTGAGAGCGATAACACCAAATTTAACACACCTCCCCATTCACACCTGAGACCTTGTAACACTAACGAGTCACATGACACCGGGGAGGGAAAATGGTTGCCAAGGGTTTAGACATTAATGGCTGTATGTTAAGTTGTATGTGGCAGAGTGTCATTTCTTCAGTGTGATCACATAAAAATGTATAATAAAATATTTACAAAAATGTGAGGGGTGCCCACTTTGTGAGATACTGTAAATGCTAATAATAATATAAGTATCGATTTTTTGCATCTGTAATTTTGTACAATGGTTTAACAAAATATGGGATACAGCTGTGAACCAAAACATTTCAGATCTGTGATCCACACAGCCAATGACAGCTTAAGAGCAGGAAGTTGTTTTGTGTCCCTTCTTATACGATAGATGGTGAAAGGGACAGTCATAAGTTAACATAGAATTATCAACTCAAACAGCTCAGTGATGTGTTCCTTGCTGTAAACAGGACTCTGTACACAGCTGTATTCCATATTTTGTTATACAATTTTACATTAATCTGTGAGGTACCCATCATGGAGGGCCACCTTGGGAAGCTGCTTTTACAAGTTAAGTTATATTTTGCATTTTCTTTCTGTATCTATAATTTTGTGTCTTTTCTAGCAATCTAGTGAGAACGTGGGTTTGAATATTTTATTTGGGGGGGGCAAAAGAAAATCCAATACATAAACAAAACAAAAATTTGCTATTATTGTGTTAAATGTATTTGTCCAATAGGAATCAAAAGTTGTAAAACTATAAAATTCGTTATTTGTAAAAGTAAACCAATCACAATCATAAAAAATGTAAACATTTGCTTGTAGGACTGAAGAAAAAATATACTCTAATATATTAATATCGGTTCTTTATTTTCTTAAAATCGGTTCCATATATTAGATCATTTCAAAATACACAAAATTAGACAACTTAACGCCATTCGTCAGCTGTTCAACGCCAAGTGAAAATACTTTGTATACTTTTGGGGGGGTGAGCTATAATGGAGTGTGCAAGCAGTCCCCAGAGGAAAGGGCAGTTCTTCAATGTAGCTAGCTAGTACTTGCTATAGCAGTCACTAGGGTTAAAAGAAGCACACCAACACAGGTGGTTCATTTAGTCAATCTGATGCAGAATAGTGGTAGCTCTCAGGAACTGGGGTTTATGGTTAAAATCATTTATTTCCTCTTATGTCTAGTGATAACCGGATAGCAGTGAGATTGTTATAGTTTAAGTCGCTGTGTATGTGATGGAGTTCTTTAATTTTCTTTGTATACTTAAAAATTAGTGTCCTTTAACCTCATACAATGAGGAAATAAAGGAATGACAGAAAACACTTACTGTGACTGCTGGTGTTCCATTCAAAGAGGTCCTCTCTGTTATAGCAGTATACATGCTGTATATATTACTGTACACGAGACACTCACTATTCTCATGTGTAGACCTCTCTTCAGTGAGTATTAAATGGTGTTTAATGGTCTAAACTTGTGTTGCTATTGGAAATAACATTTGCTATTCACAATAGGTGTATTTGGTTATGTCAGACTATCTATTAAAAGTCATCAAAATCTCAATAAACATTTGCCAATAAGGCTATTCACCAGATCAGGACTAACCATGAGGCTACCCAAGCCAGCTGTTTAAAGCCCAGGGGGTTAGACAGGGTCCCCAGAACAATGGGTTTTGCTTGGCCCCATTACCTGGGGTGGGGAGTTTGAGATTTTAATCTTACCCTTCTATTCACAAGCAGCCGAATTGCAAATAAATTCTATTAATGTATTAAACTAATTTCCGTGATAGACCCCTGGTGAGTTGTGTATAAACCTAAACACTCCCTTACGCCACCTTCAATTCCTTATTACCCTGTAATCTTAAAGTAACCCTACCTTAGCCTTAGCAGCAGCTCCCACTCATAATAGCAGAAACACTGAGTTGCTTTTTGGTTACAACTCTGATCTATTTTTAAACTGACCTCACTATTGCCGTGGGATCCATTTGAAAATAGCATGGACCCATTCAGCTTAATGTGGTTTCAGCTTAGTGAGTACAATGAGCCACGGGGGGAGAAATTGTGCCGCATTGAAACGAGTTGGGAAAATGAAATTGGGAGAATTCGCTAAAGCACATTTGGCATTCAGTGAATGGAAAAAGGAAAATGTCTCAATTTACACAGGTAGAGAGAAAACAGCCTTTATTTAGATTGATATCACGGCTTAGACGTAAAGGGGAAAGTGCTGGAACAGCAAGGACGTGTTATATGTCTTCACCAGCACGTCAGAAGAGAAGTAATGATGGTAGATACGCGTGGAGCCAGATAGAATCCAGTGTGCATTAAATTATTATTATTTTATTATTTATATAGCGCAATCAGATTCCGTAGCGCTGTACAATGGGTGGACTAACAGACATGTAACTGTAACCAGACAACTGGACGCACAGGAACAGAGAGGTGGAGGGCCCTGCTCAATGATCTTACATTCTAGAGGATAAAGTTGCCCCACATAATGCCAGTGTGTTTTTTTTTCATTTGAAGTCTGTTTTTTATTAAAAGTGGAACATTTACATATGAATATATTCCTTTATGTTTATTTGCTTCTTTAAAATATGAGATTTTCGAAAAGTAAATAAGATGAATAAAACCGTTTCGCTAACAGGATACTTGAGTATTTTACAAGTGAATTTTTTTTTATTTTTTTTTATTTTCTCCCTAAAGGAGGTGGTTAATTCGTAGTTAAAAGCAGAACTGCTGCTGTATGATCAGCTTAACCTGTATATTAAGAGACAAGATAATTACGCCTTGATTTACGGCCGCTGTAGCTATGCGGATGGATCACTTTTGTGATGGGAACCAAACTTAATCCCTGCACTGTTAACTAGAAAGTAAAACCCATGTTTGTTTTGGTTTCCAGTACAAATGTTGTGCAGATAATGTCAGATACCATTAACACAGAAAAGTTGAATAACTTGCAAGTTGCTAAGCAACTGCGACACATATGATCGTAATGAAAATAGGCATGGCTGCACACATTACAAGTATAATTATGTCACAGCTAGTCAGGAGGAGTCAGTACTTACAAGCAATATACGTTTAACATTGTTTCAAACTAAATTGTATGCCACACGCCACAATATAAAAAGTTTATTTTTACTAAAAGTGGAAAAAAACAACAAAAACAAACAAAACCAGTACTTCTGTGTGGCACCGTTGATGCTAAAATTGATGATATGGATACACATTTTAAATAGCCATTTGAGTGTAATTAATAAAAATTCTGTGTTTTCTAATAACTCGGAAGGAGATTGTGAGCAACGAATACATGCTTGTCGTTAAAAGTCAGAAACTGCACCCATAGTAAAGCTTAGAATTGAATGCGTTCCTATAAGAAGCATTTGGTTGAGCGTGCAGCCCTCGCCATGCATGCACATCAGTCCCCAGTGCTGCTCTATGATTCGGATTGGACTGTCAGCTAGAGAGCGATGCCTGCTGATAATGTCGCGGGAGGAGGGGCTGCCAGCAGGGAGCCTCTTAGCCGGAGAAAAGGTAAGTAAAACCTTTTTTAAAATAGCTTTTATTGTGTTGGAGAGGGGCACAAATCTAATTATAGGAGTAGGGCCTTCTTTCTCAACCTATGGTATGTGTACCCCATGAGTTACGTGTACCAATGGCAGGGTGTACACCAAGAACTGGCCACATGGCCACCTTAGCGATCCTCCAAGGATGGGGCTGGGCTGGAAGTATTTTGGTTAGTGTGTGTAAGAAAATGTGTATGTATCTATCAGCGAGTGTGTGTCAGTGAACGTGTGTGTCAAAAAAGCGAGTGTGTCGGTCGGTGTGTCCTTTGTCTGTAAGTGTGTTTACCTTACCGTGCAGAACACGGATTGGCAGATCGTGGCACTGGGCCTGTTTGCTTCTCCTAGAAGTATTGGACTCGATTAGAGATAATTGTGATTGATGATATAACCGTAAGCAGACTGGGCTGCAGCCAGGAACGTGTCAACACTAAGGAAGGAACATTAACATTAAATATATTTACTGTTGGTGTGTTCCTTAAATCAAATAATATAAATAGATAGATGTTTAACTCTTGCTTTATGTAATCAAATTGACAAAAAGTGCATATTGTGTTCACTAATCATGTGCAGCTATTATTATTATTTACAAAGCGCCAACAAGTTCTGCAACAGGTAGACTAATAAACACTTATTTGCAAGTTGGACATACAGGAACAGAAGGTGCTGAGATCCCTTCTCAATAGATCTTACATTGGAGTGGGGTAAAGTTGCACAAGTAAATAAAAGAAATCATGGGTCGTTTTTGGTTTTTACTGTTATTTTTCAGTACTTTTTAATTAGTCATATTACCCCTGTTGTCCATAATTACTTTTAATCGCACTAATTCAGCTGATCTAGTGTAAACTAGAAGGTAAAAGTTTTGCACGCTGGTGAAATTGGTATAGGCTCGCTAGTTAGCAAGAAACTGGCTGCCCTCTCTCTCGTTCTGCTGGCCACTTGCCCACTGAGTTCCCTCTGTAGATGCTGTCAGGCAATGTATAACAATGAAGCAGGCCACTCAAGGGCCTAGGGCTCCCTACTGCCCCATACTGGCAGAACCAGTACCCAACACAACATTTCCAGAATTGTAGCACTAAACTTTCTAGGAACCTTCTCAATGCTTCACTGTTGCCTGCAGACTCTCACTCTTGTCCCGCTCACCAGCCTTTTGGCAAACAAACTACTTTCTGCTAAATATTTAGAATGTTGACTCATCAATACAGAACCTGTTGCCATATTTCTGATCTCCAGAAATGTATGTGCATTGTCAAGTCATTTGGCCCTATTTCCACATTGAAAGTATGGCTTTTTGGCCAGCAATCCTCCGCGAAGATCAGTTCTGACCAGGCTTCTCCAAACTGTAGATGGGTGCACCAGGGTCCCGCTGCTTCTGAACTGACGGTGTTGTTAAACATCTTCTGATTACGAAGGACAGTAAGCACAATGTGTCTTTTGTTTGCTGCGGTAATGGCCGACCAGTGCGTCTACGGTCCTCAAGGTTGCCCATTTTTTTGTATTTCCTCCTAAGAGCATAGACAGCACATCTGTAAACCCCTGTCTGCCTTGGTATTTCTGCCTGGAAGTGACCGTGCTGAACCAGTGTAACAGTATTATAACAGTATTAAACAATTAGATTTTTGAAACCATTCTTACTGTACGGCATATTTTTTAACAGTTGCACAGTAATGTATATTTTTTATACTTTACATACAAGCATATTAAAACACAAAACATTTTGTGAAGTGAGACGTGGTATGTACAATCACCTGACATTTTTCTAGTGACAGTTTGATCACTGCTATGAGGCTGCCTGTCGCACATTGCCAATCTGTCATTTACCAATGTAACAGATTGCACCATCACCATCTGCCAGTCAATGGGGTAGATTACCTACCAATAGCTGGAAGAGGGTTCAGGATTTAACAACTGCCATGCACAGTAATGGTCTTTGATTATGTGACGGGTCATGCAGCAATCAGCTTTGACTGCCATGTAGCCAACATCAGGTCCCTTGTCTGACTGTGACAGCAGCATCTACCCGAAGCTCCCATATCAAAACAATGTCTTGTCACAGAGACGCATTACATGAGAGACTCCTGCATACAGGGGTTCTTAGCAGAACCTTTAAGAAGTTCCAATTATCACACCTAATACTATGTGTTTTTAACACTTTATTTGTATCACTACCTTTGTATAATCCAAATCTTTGAAAATTACTCAAGGATATAATTCTGTATATAAAAAAAAAAAAAGTACAAAACAATATCCCTATAATATATATATATATATAGGAATGGTTGCATGGGGGGATGGTTGCACTCACCTAAACATGCTTAAATGGGGTGCTGCTGGGGGCCATATTATACAATAAACAATACACAAGATCCAGCGCACTCTCCTATCTGCTAAACAGCAACTTCAATGTTGACAGATTTTATTAGTTTGTAAAAGTTTTTTTTAAAAACACCTAATCTAGGCAAAACAATGGGGATTTAGTTACATTATATGATCATACATTGCATAAGCCAGCCACAACGTCAATGTACCCCATCTTTGGCAGGTCCTACTCTCACAGTTTAATGTCTGCTCTTATGAGATTAACCACTTAATTGGGGAAAAATTCCATCTGAGGCTCTCTGCAGTACAAGGCTAAATAGGGACCCGAGATGAGGCACCTGTAACAGGGAGGGGTGCAAAACCAAGGAGTTGGCTAGACTCCCAAATATATATAGGAAACATGGGGGGATGGTTCCACTCACCTAAACATGCTTAAATGGGGTGCTGCTGGGGGCCATATTATACAATAAACAATACACAAGATCCAGCGCACTCTCCTAGCTACTAAACAGCAACTTCAATGTTGACAGATTTTATTAGTTTGTAAAAGTTTTTTTTAAAAACACCTAATCTAGGCAAAAAAATGGGGATTTAGTTACATTATATGATCATACATTGCATAAGCCTGCCACAACGACTAAATCTAGTATTGAAAAGGGCTTAAAAACAGACCTGTAATCAAAAAATATTAAAAGAGCTACTCCAAACACTTTTAAGTGGTCATGGTGAACGGAGTCTGCTGGGGAAGATGCAACTACACCTCTAGCAGCATCATGGGGGAGTCATTTCAAGAGTTTCAGGTGGCTAATGTTAATTCTGTGCATATTTGACATCTGAAGTCAACATGCACAGCATGGCGTCATGCCTCCCTTTGTGCCACCCATGTCCTCCCATTAACCGAACTTCCCTCGGCAGCCACAGGGAGTAACATCAGCAGGAGGAGGATCTGGCTAACGGGAAGAACTTGGGCTCGTGCTGAAATAGAGGTAAGTTTATTTTGCAACAAACTAGGAGATTAATTCCTTCTTGACCCCAGAATGGCAGTCAGATTAATCCTTGGATCAAGAAGCATTTACCCTACATTAAAAAATGATATCCTTGAATATTCTGTTTTTGCAAGTATGCATCTAGTTGCCGTTTATACATCTGTACGGACTCTAATAAAAACCACTATGTCAGGCAGAGAATTCCACATTGTTTTTGTTCTTATGGTAAAATAAAAACTTTTTTTGCCTTAGACTAAATCTTTCTTCCAGTCTAAATGCATGACCTCATGTCCTACGTAAAGTCCGGTTTGTGAATAGATTTCCACACAATGGTTTGTATTGGCCCCTGATACATTTGTGTAATGTTCTCATATACCCTCTGAGGTTTAAAGTTGTTAACCTTTCTTCATAGTAAGTAACCCTTTAAATGTTTCCTTCATTCATTATCAAAATATAATCTCTATATAAAGGTTGGCCAAGTAATATACTACAGGTACAACTCCCAAGATTTGCAGCAGAGCAACATGAGTGGTATCCACCTTTTGGCCATGACTGCTATCCACCTAGCGTGCCGCACCTCTGTATGGCAGTGGTATAAGTGTACAAACCAAAATATAATCTACAAATAATACACACGGTGTGGATTCTGCCAAAGATTTAAAATAATTAGCTCTGTGTATCATGTCATGCTTGCACCATAACAATCGTCCTGGAATTAATTCTCCAACCTATGGCAATATTAAGAATTGTATTTTATTTTTTGTTTAATATCTTTTTATTGCGTTTTCAATAAAAGTCATCAAAACAAGGGGTACAGAAGAGACAAGGGTATATAAATAGATATATGGTTAAAACGGTTTCTGTCCGAGAAAATATAACAAGAGAGGCTTCAAATCCAAACTATATGAAGGCCTAGAGTAGAAGAATGCATACAAAAAAAAATAAAAAAAATGTAAGTAAAGTAAGTTATACGAAAGGAGATGGTCATTTTTGCTTAGGACTATAGGATTTGGTATTGTGAACACGAACTCTCTGCTGCACGGTCGATGCCATTTTCAGTGTTTTGTTCTTGGTTTGAATCTCTTTAGTATCTGGACTCCATAGTAAAAGCTGAGCATCTTCCCCACCAGTCAGTAAAGAGCCGTCCTCCAGATTCCAGTGAAAGGAACGGACAGTTGAAGAATGACCGCAAGAAAGAGTTTTTAAATGTCTCACTTTATCAGATTTACAGCTCAGAATGTGGATATCGCCAGCATGAGACCCCCCTGCAAGAAAGAGGGAATTCTCTTTTTCATGATACATGCCTCCAATCAAATAGTCAATAGCACAGCCTTGGACTTGTGGTCTCATATCTGTTATCTTGGACAATGTGATGGCATCTTCAGTATCTATCTGAGCAAGGTCCCACCAGCAAAATCCTTCATCATGAGTCAAACAATATATCTGGTTATGATCTTCACCCGCCCAGCCAAGAAAGCTTACAGAGGAATCCGAATTACAGGTGGCAATCAAGGCATCATCTTCAGTGTCTTTTTTTATATCGAATATATTAACGAGTCCATCTGTGGACCCAGATGCCACCTTGCTTGGATTTGTTGGATGGAAGCGAATCTGAGTGACATCATCATTATGGGACTCTGAATAAACTCCAAGTGGATCTTTATTGGCGGGCATGCCTTCAGGAGACCGTGTGTCCCAGAAAACAAGGAAAGCATCCTCTTCTTCTATCTTCTCTGTGCCTGCACACACCACAAGGTCACTGCAGCTAATATCAAAGCTAATGAAAGCATTCGATGGGTAACCTTTAAATATTTGCACAGCACTTGCTCCAGGTGCACGAATGTCCCAGCTTTTGACAGTACCGTCACTCGAAGCTGAATACAGCAGGTTGTGGTTTTTATGTGCGAATCGAGCGCCACAGATTACCCCAGTGCCCTCCTTGTATTCCTGAAGAAAGTTCATGGTTTCTCTATTGTAAAGTCTAATTGATTTATTAGAACACAAAGCAGCAACTACCTGACTGCTCTGTCCTGCCGTGGATTTAGACACTTCGATGCCGAGTACATAAGTCATATCATCCACCATGGCTGAACGATTTGACATGTGAAGACGAGACAGCATTTCTTCTATTGTTCCCATGGTTTAAAGCTGTATTGTCCAATCAAATCAGGTAAAAATCTTAAAAACAAGAAAAATAAATATTACAAAAATAAAAATTATAACGCTTTCAAATGTATCTCACATCATTAAAT
Organism: Pelobates fuscus; assembly: GCF_036172605.1. Lineage (NCBI taxonomy): Eukaryota > Metazoa > Chordata > Amphibia > Anura > Pelobatidae > Pelobates > Pelobates fuscus. The sequence goes on from NC_086329.1 coordinate 12,982,492, forward strand.
TTACATTTAATAAAAAAAAATTGTTATTATGATGTTATTAGTTATATAGCGCCAACAAATTCTGCAGCGCTTTACAGTAGGTGGACAAACAAATGTGTAGTTGTAACCAGACAAGTTGGACACACAGGAACAGAGGGGTTGAGGGCCCTGCTCAATTAGCTTACATGCGAGAGGGAGTGGGGTAAAGTGACACAAAAGGTAAGGATAGTATTAGACTAGTGACAGTTGCAGAAGAGGAATCAGTCGGGAGCTATTAACAGTTTAGTTGATACGCTTTTATGAAGTGGGTTTTTAATGATTTTTTTTTGAAGGAGTGGAGACTGGGTGAGCATCTAGCGGAGGAGGGAAGTGAATTCCACAGGAACTCACGTTAAGTCTTTAAGGCGAGCGTCAGAGGTGGGAGTACGGACAGAAGATAGATATAAGTCTTCAGCAGAGCGGAAGGGCCTATACGTGACATACTTGTGTATTAGGGAGGATAGATAGGTGGGAGCAGCATTATGTAGAGATTTGAAAGCAAGAACCAGATTTTAAATTGAGCCCTATATCTTACAGAAAGCCAATGTAGCGACTGAAAGAAGGGTGAGGCATGGGAGGAGCGAGCGGACAGGAAGATGAGCCTTGCCGCCGCATTCATTATGGACTGTAATGGCGCAAGTTGGGAGGACTTAAGACCACTGAAAGGACAGTGGAATGGACCAGCACCTTAGTCGCATCTGGCATTAAGCAAGGTCTGATGCGCGCAATGTTTTTGAGATGGAAGAGGTAGGATTTGGCGACAGACTGAACATGAGGCGTGAAGGAGAGGTCGGAGTCAAAGAAAACACCTAGGCAGCGAGCCTGCGTGGTGAAGCGCATGGTAGTACTGTTGACTTGGAGGGAGACAGACACAGGAGTAGCAACACTTGAGGGAGGAAAGACCAGAATTTCAGTTTTGGTCAAATTGAGTTGAAGGAAGTGGGCAGCCATCCAGTTAGAAATAGCAGAGGGGTAGTCCGAGACACTAGTCAAGAGGGACGGAGAGAGATCAGGAGAGGACAGGTAGATTTGAGTTTCATCCGCATAGAAAGGATACTGGAAGCCAAAGGAGCTAATGAGTTTACCAAGGGAGGCAGTATAGATGGATAACAATAGGAGACCAATTATTGAACCTTGGGGGATACCAACAGAGAAGAGTTGGGGAGAAGAAGCAGAGCCAGAGAAAGAAACACTAAAAGAGCGCTGGGAGAGGTAGGAGGAGCACCAGGAGAGAGCAATATCTTGTAGACCGATATTGCGGAGGTTGAAAAGAAGCTGTTGATGATCAACAGTGTCAAAAGCCACAGAAAGAATAGGAGGCCGTGCATAATATAACATCCCCTCAGCATGCTGCAACAAATCCCCAGTACCTGCAGAGACAAAGGAAGGGACCAGAACGCGGCTGAACGTGTCCCTGCCATTGACTTCAATCAGAGAGCTGCATTATCCCAAGAGTGTCTGAGTAACAGGGTATGTGGGATACATACAGAAGCTATAATAATATGCACATGCACATCACTGGACAGCACCATGAAGTGAGGAGCACTACTGAATATAGAGAAGGGTTCTCATTCACGCTGCATATATAAATAGGATTCCCCACCTACCTGAAGAGGGTGGGCTATGTTGTAATGGTTTGGTGAAGTTTACTACATTAAAAAAAAAAAAATTAACCCTGGAAGAAGTATTCTAGCATGTTAGAAGCATCTTGTGTGTCTATTTGTGTTGGCTGTATTTAAATGGTTATTCCACGCACTATGACCACTATACTGGAGTCTATAAAGCGAAACGCACATATGGCCAGAGGTGTAACTCCACCTCAATGGGGCATCATAAGTCAGCCCAGAGCTAGAGTCCCAGGCTGGCTGAGGTCAATTCTGTACATATTTCTATGCACTGCATTGGCTGAGAGTGGCCGGCAGGATCGGCATCCGGCTCTACAGAAGCCAATGCACATCACAGCCAGACAGAGACCCGGCTGGACCAGGTAAGAGGGAAAACCATTGTAAAACAGGGGCCAGGGTACATCTGGCATCATATTCCCTACAGGAATTACTCTCTAAGGAAAAGTACATTTGCAAAGCATTAATGAGTTTTAAACGCTCTTTATTACGTATGTAAAAAAAATAAAAAGTTGAGAAATCTAAATCTAATTAAGTTTTCAAAGCGCCAAATCAAAGGAACCCATTACACTGCATGCATATGTAGTAAAAACTGCGGTGCCTTCCCTCTATTGTAAAGTAATATGTATGTGAAGGGCTATAGAAATAAAATAAATACACACAATCTCACATTCTTCAAACAGTGCACAAATATAAATCATTTCACTGTGGATCAATTTACAATTGCACATTTACATTTAGATTATTCAATTGCGACAATGCATGTTCCCACAGAGCGCAGAAATTAAACATATAATTTCCAAAAACGATTTGCAAAGTGTTGCCACTGACAGGATAACAACTAAACAAACTCGATTATGCCTAGTGAGCCGAATGCTGGTGTAAAAACAGGCTTAACAAGCCGAGAAAAGTGGATGAATTTGCTGTGATTAAAAGCCAGAGACTCCCCGGATCTTTGACATCATTTTAATAAACGTTTTTTTGATAACTTAATGCGATTCCCCCACCAGCAAAAAAAAAAAATCGCAGCGATAATTCTGGCACAGAAACATGACGGCCACGAAAGAAAACGAGAGGCACATTTATCTGTCGACACATTCCTATTTTAGGAATGTTTCCACTAAAAGTCCTTAAAACTCATCTAAATAGCCTCATATCTCCATAGCACTGTAAAGTAAGCTTACCCTTTTTAGGGGCCGATACATTAACCAGTGATTTGTGAGGAGTTGGAATGGGCTGGAGTGCAATTTGCTAAACTTAGTATAAAAACGTTCTAACTTTGAATCATGATTGCACAGCATTGGTCTACACAAATTCCACGCAGTCTGTCCCAGATCCTTGGTGCCAGTTTTGTACGTACATCACTCACCAATGATACCATAATCATGATAATAATCTAAAGTTGTTTTGGTGCTTAGAGTACCCTTTTAATAAACTAAAACAAAATAAATGTTTTTAAAAGCCCAGAAATTTAGGGCAAAAGGATCTAATATAGTACTTTATGCAGTCATATTTGAAAATAGTAAGCCTGTTTGAAAATATTCTCCTGGGATTCACACTTGGATTTTACCTTTTTTTTTTTTACAGCATGTTCTTTGTAGACGATTTGAAGCTTGTTTCAATTGATAGAGGACTCACTGCAAAGAGCGCCATTTTAGTCAGCGCACACATTGTTTGCGGGATCAACGTCTCTCTACTGGGACATACATACATACATACATACATACATACATACATAATCTGATGGCGCTATATATATAATAAAATAATAATATATGCTGTTGATTATGCTTGCTTCCCATTTTGTACTACGTAACCAAGATCTGTTCATGCAAAAGATGCAGGTTTGTATTTAGGGATAATCAGAATCGCTGTTACTGATTTCTGGCATCAAAACCTTTGCACATATTTTGTCATCCTAATGGTCAAATCTGAACCCATTATTTTAAAGACTATGCATGTGTAATACAAGCAAGACATTAACGGTTTCATACTTGTATTTTCTAAAAGTGTGCTGTAGTGGTTATGGTGCCAGTTTATCTTAGTGTATCTCTTTATCCCTGGCAAAGCATCACTTACAACAGTTAGATATATACTCTTTGGCCACATTATTTCATTAATCTAATTCATCAGCTTGGAGGTTGTTTGGCCTTTTCGCAGAACTGCTTCAAGTCAGTGATGTTGCTGGGATGTTTTGAGTGAACCGCAGTGGAAGATTTCAATTGGACTGATGTTAGAAGACTCTGAACCAGAACAAAAATGTTGCGTTCTGGGATGGTGGAATCATCGTTTTGGTCGGGGATTTGTTTCAGCCTCATTGCCAGGCTGTATGACACGCATTCTATTATATCCCAGGTCCCCGAAGGACACACTGACTTTTCCCTGGAGAATTTACATGTACAATCCACAAATCTTTTTCTCTCAATCCCTGGAATCCCGCCAAGTCCTGAATCTGTAAAAACGCCCCAAACCATTAAATCGCTTAACGACATCTACGCTCCAAGAAACTAGCAACAAGCAAAAAGTACCTTTCACGATGAAAGACTTTGATATTATCATTACACTTCCTTATCACATAATCTCCTTACTGTATATAAAAAAAACAAAAAACGGACAAGGAAACTGCGGCACGCCATGATCACTTAACGATACAGAAGAGAAGAGGCTAACATCATCCTTGCCCAAAGAAAAACTTAAATTTAAAATATAATAAATCAGAATTTGGAAATGGCACTACCGGTTATAAAGCGACTGCAGTGGTTTTCAAGCAAGCTTCGTACACACAAGTGCTACTAAAAAAATCTTTCAAAATACATCTGCCTCGAATACAAGAGACAAGGAACACTGCAAACCAGCTCGGATTTGCTGGCCCAATTCACAAACATTGTAGGGTTTAAATACCTGTGCAATGAGCGTTCATTAAGTGCGCTTGCATGGCAGCCGTGTGCCGTGAAATTTAACACACGCAACCTTAGGAAAAAGCTGGGCAGCAAGCCAACGCAAGGTCAGAGCTTGGTGACACTGTAGCTAATGTTAGAGCCTTGCGGTGTGCATTACATATAACGTTTCAGAGTTCTACTTATCTGTTCTCTATTTAGGTTAAAACGTTTCGTGGCTTATTTGTGAATACCGGTGCATTCCTTCAGCAGGACGAAAACGAAATAACCGATAAAGATGTCTATCATTAACCCCTTAAGGACCAAACTTCTGGAATTAAAGGGAATCATGACATGTCACACATGTCGTGTGTCCTTAAGGGGTTAAACAAGACCCAGAGATAAATTGCCTTGAACTCACAGCACAAACGGAGAGTTTGGAAAACAAACTTATACGCCAGGGCCAATAGGAGAGGGAAGCGGATCTTGGGGGGGGGTGACTGCAGGCCGTAGGATTTATTTGGTACAGGAAATTGCAGCAAGCATTGCAGTGACATTTAAACCCAGGTGAAATGGCAAATATTTATTTATAAAGAATGGAAAACGCAGCACTGCCTTCTGCTTACCGAATCAGTTTGGTGACTCTGAGACACGAATGTGAAGGCATATTGTGTGTATTTGACATTGAGCACCGAATGAGAACAGTAAACCTGTCTCCAGATTAAGTATTATCCATGTGTGATACAGGGATTAAACACAGGCACAACCTATATACAAAGCTCAATCAGCATCAGGTAGAAAGAGAGGCTTAAAAAGCATCTCACATTTTATTGTTTTACAATATGCATACATTTTCTTTTTTTAATAGCCCGGAATAAAAAGCGGAAGTATCTTGACTATAATAGCAATTCAGGGCACGCATTTACAGACCCTTTCATATAAAACAAAATATCAGTCCCCCGCTATCCAAGTCACAAAACAGACCCAATATGGGGATCTGCACAGAAATATACAGTGTGTTACTTATATATACACACTAAACTAGACCCAACAATAATATAATCCAATAAAATAATATAACCCAATAATAATAAACCCAATATAACCCAATAATAATAAACCCAATTTAACCCGATAATAATAAACCCAATATAACCCGATAATAATAAACCCAATATAACCCAATAATAATAAACCCAATATAACCCAATAATAATAAACCCAATATAACCCAATAATAATAAACCCAATATAACCCAATAATAATAAACCCAATATAACCCAATAATAATAAACCCAATATAACCCAATAATAATAAACCCAATATAACCCAATAATAATAAACCCAATAATAATAAACCCAATATAACTCAATAATATTAAACCCAATATAACCCAATAATAATAAACCGAATATAACCCAATAATAATAAACCCAATATAACCCAATAATAATAAACCCAATATAACCCAATAATAATAAACCCAATATAATCCAATAATAATAAACCCAATATAACTCAATAATATTAAACCCAATATAACCCAATAATAATAAACCCAATATAACCCAATAATAATAAACCCAATATAACCCGATAATAATAAACCCAATATAACCCAATAATAATAAACCCAATATAACCCAATAATAATAAACCCAATAATAATAAACCCAATATAACCCAATAATAATAAACCCAATATAACCCAATAATAATAAACCCAATAATAATAAACCCAATATAACTCAATAATATTAAACCCAATATAACCCAATAATAATAAACCGAATATAACCCAATAATAATAAACCCAATATAACCCAATAATAATAAACCCAATATAACCCAATAATAATAAACCCAATATAACCCAATAATAATAAACCCAATATAATCCAATAATAATAAACCCAATATAACTCAATAATATTAAACCCAATATAACCCAATAATAATAAACCCAATATAACCCAATAATAATAAACCCAATATAACCCAATAATAATAAACCCAATATAACCCAATAATAATAAACCCAATATAACCCAATAATAATAAACCCAATATAACCCAATAATAATAAACCCAATATAACCCAATAATAATAAACCCAATATAACCCAATAATAATAAACCCAATATAACCCAATAATAATAAACCCAATATAACCCAATAATAATAAACCCAATATAACTCAATAATAATAAACCCAATATAACTCAATAATAATAAACCCAATATAACCCAATAATAATAAACCCAATATAACTCAATAATAATAAACCGAATATAACCCAATAATAATAAACCCAATATAACCCAATAATAATAAACCCAATATAACCCAATAATAATAATAAACCCAATATAACTCAATAATAATAAACCCAATATAACCCAATAATAATAAACCCAATATAACCCAATAATAATAAACCCAATATAACCCAATAATAATAAACCCAATATAATTCCAAAACACTCATTCTGGCCTAAATTTTATATTTGTCATTAAACCTCAATTTATTAGACATTGATATCACACCTTGGTCTATGTTGTAATCAGGATTATTCCCACACACCGCTCTGTGAGGTTGTACATCTCTCTTTTATAGTCAATGTGTCCTTTTTCTCAACTACAGTCACCTTTTACCCCAAACATCCATTTTTAACTCTCCCCAATCTTTGTATTTTATCCTATGTTTTTTTATTACAAAAATCTCCTCACATCTAGCCTACACTGTCAATATTCCCATTTATCTCAACTCAATCTCCGTTTTTTTAAAAATATCTTTCCCCCAGAACTTTCTCCCACACAATGCTTATTCAATTTATCACTTAACCCAGGGCTTGGCAGATTTGTTTGGAATCTAGGAGCCCGCTAAAAAAGTTAGGAGCCCGTTATTTTTAACAGACACTATAGTCACCAGAACCACCACAGATTAATTTAGTTGTTCTGGTGCCCATAGCCTGTCCCTGTAGCCTTTTCAATGTAAATGCTGCCTTTTTCAGAGCAAAGTCATTGCCGCTTACTAAGACCTCTAGTGACAGTTACTCAGACGGCCACTAGAGAGTCCTGTGTCAGTGCTCTGCATGGAGGTGCTGAATGTTACCCATAGCCAACATGCGTAATATCCACCCAATGCTTTGCTATGGGAAAGCATTGGCTTAGCTGAGATCATTAAGATCTCAGCTATGGAGGCAGGACGAGGAACAGTGAAACCATCACGGCGTGGGGAAAAGGGGGAGTAAAAACACCAATCGTGATCGGAGGGGGTATCTAAAGAGACACACACTCTCTGAAAAGACATACAAACGTACACACAGACACTCATTGACGAGAAACAAGCCAAAGTCGGTAACAAGAAATCCAAATATAATATAAAACGCACTCTTAGGTCAACATGAACCACAACAGGGCAACTTGCTACTGAAAGGCCCTGACTTATAAAGCCAGGGAACCGATCCAATTGGTCTGCATCACTGTAGAGTGTCTAAACACCCAAATTCGGCCAAAAGCTGAATTCAGCAGTTTCAGTTCGTGCGTACTGACATAATGGCACGACTCCGTACAAATAGAAGCGCACGCAGAACGTGCAGCGTCTGAATCACCATCAACCTGCTGTCAATACGACTCGTATTGACTCTTCCCCAGGGACGCCGTCAGGTGACTCCTTTCCCCATAACCACCGCAGCACACGTTTGTAGATATTACTCAAAAATATTCACCACTAAAATTTCAAAGTAAAAAAATAAGTAAAAAAAAAAACACACCACATATTTAACATGATTGCTTTAAAAGGGATACTATAGTCACCTGAACAACTTTAGCTTAATGAAGCAGTTTTGGTGTATAGAACATGCCCCTGCAGCCTCACTGCTCAATCCTCTGCCATTTAGGAGTTAAATCCCTTTGTTTATGAACCCTAGTCACACCTCCCTGCATGTGACTTGCACAGCCTTCCATAAACACTTCCTGTAAAGAGAGCCCTATTTAGGCTTTCTTTATTGCAAGTTCTGTTTAATTACGATTTTCTTAACCCTGCTATGTTAATAGCTTGCTAGACCCTGCAAGAGCCTCCTGTATGTGATTAAAGTTCAATTTAGAGATTGAGATACAATTATTTAAGGTAAATTACATCTGTTTGAAAGTGAAACCAGTTTTTTTTTTTCATGCAGGCTCTGTCAATCATAGCCAGGGGAGGTGTGGCTAGGGCTGCATAAACAGAAACAAAGTGATTTAACTCCTAAATGACAGTGAATTGAGCAGTGAAATTGCAGGGGAATGATCTATACACTAAAACTGCTTTATTTAGCTAAAGTCGTTTAGGTGACTATAGTGTTCCTTTAAGATTAGTTTACCCACATAGTACGGTCTTTTTTGCTCCAACTCCGAGCACAAATATTTTTTTAGACCATAGCAGCCTAATCAGGGGGGAGGGGGGGTTGTTTTTCAAAAGCTAAAAAAAAAATGCAGTCTCCAGCTCATCCACCTCGCAGAGGAAATCGCAAAGAGATAGACTTGCTAAATCTATTATTCTACATCAGAGAAACAGGAAATAGATGATCTTCCTAATAAAAACACAAAGGGAGCACTAGAATGTAGATGAACGCTTCAGATTGGCTTACGTAATTTCCTTAGCAATGATGAATTTCCTGCATTCTACTATAATAAGCCTAAACATAGGAGATCAGCTGCTAAAGTACAGACTGTATTCAGCTCCATGAGACTGGCAAAGTAGGAGCATTCTACACAAATCTAACATATAGAGAGTAGACTAGGGGCCCAGGGAATGGCTCGTTACACACCAACTACGCTATAGTCACATTGTGGCACTGAAGGAATGTTGCTTCCATTGAGGGGACACCCCAGGCATCCGCACATATTAAGAGCAAAGTGTGAGCTAGTTATGCTAGAATTATTATTAATATTCCACTATGCAGAGATTTATGGGATGACCTGAGCAATGTCATTATTGGAGGAGTTACTGCCTGGTTTGGGCAAAGCTCACCGGAGATGCTTCAAAGACAGGAAATTTACGGTAGAACTTTGAATTTTTTTTTTTTTTTATCATTCATTTTTAACTAGGTTATATTAACATTTTCTGTATATATTTAATGTATTAAGCCTACTATTACCCTTAAGAGTGGAATGGAGAGTAATACTAAATACAAAATATATTAAACTAAATTTAAAACTCTTAAACCAAAAGATAGTTTGTTTCTAGGTTGGAGTCTCCTAAAATATTATTTAGTGCTCTCTCTTTAAAGAATCATTTTAAGAATCATGTCTCCATTACTGGAACAGTGACGTTATAATTAGAGTGTTCTGCCCCCCCATTATATTATAGGGGAGGGGGAGTGGTAGGTAAGGGGGTAACCCACCTTTTATCCAATTCCATCCCGATCTTGCCACGGCAGATTATCATCATCTTCAATTATAATTTCAATGAATTCTAAGCACTGGGTGCGTGAGAAGCATTCTCACGGAGAAGCACTGGCATTATCCACTAAAGTGAGAATTCTGACGTGAATTCAAAGTGAAATTAAATTATAAGTCAAAATCGGCAAACTGGAAATATACACTAAGGCAGCTACGCTTTCAGTCCGGCTACTTAATCCTTAAATTTAAAATTCTATTTGGATTCACTTTAGTAATCACCCTGTTAATCCAATGCTTCTTTAAAGGAAACATGAACAGCATTCAGAGATGCCAAACGTGAAGACTTTCAATAATTGAAGGTCTTCAAAGAGTGTCTTTATTGGCAGTCTGATTGATTGAATGACTGATTGCCAGCCACAGAGACAGCATGTCACTCTTGCGGCCCACTGTGAATTTATTTGCAGCCTGCCCTGGGAGAGTAGGCCAGCCACTCCCCCTTCCCTCCTGCACGCAGTGCCATTCACTCCCCCTTCCCTCCTGCACGCAGTGCCAGCCACTCCCCCTTCCATCCTGCACGCAGTGCCAGCCACTCCCCCTTCCATCCTGCACGCAGTGCCAGCCACTCCCCCTTCCCTCCTGCTCACAGTGCCAGCCACTCCCCCTTCCATCCTGCACGCAGTGCCAGCCACTCCCCCTTCCATCCTGCAAGCAGTGCCAGCCACTCCCCCTTCCATCCTGCACGCAGTGCCAGCCACTCCCCCTTCCATCCTGCACGCAGTGCCAGCCACTCCCCCTTCCCTCCTGCACGCAGTGCCAGTCACTCCCCCTTCCATCCTGCACGCAGTGCCAGCCACTCCCCCTTCCATCCTGCACGCAGTGCCAGCCACTCCCCCTTCCATCCTGCACGCAGTGCCAGCCACTCCCCCTTCCCTCCTGCTCGCAGTGCCAGGCACTCCCCCTTCCCTCCTGCTCGCAGTGCCAGGCACTCCCCCTTCCCTCCTGCTCGCAGTGCCAGGCACTCCCCCTTCCCTCCTGCTCGCAGTGCCAGAGGAGCGTCTGGGCTGCTTGAGCAGAGCAGGGTTGAAACTGGAGGACAGGCAGCTCATCATAAGGTAGGAGAAGATGGGTTTAGGGGACCTTCCTGTGTAGTGTGTTAAATTGGGGAAGAGGGGCAGTGTATTAATTTGGGGGAGGAAGGGGGCCAGTGTGTTATTGTGGGGAGGGTGGGCAGTGTATTGATTCGAGGGGGGCCAGTGTATTAATTTGGGGGTCGGAGTGGTGCAGTGCATTAGAGTGGTGGGAGGAGGGGGAAGTGTGACAAGTTTGATGATCTCAGCCAAAGTGAAAAACACACTCAAAGGACTTCAAAATCAATGAGATAACGTGTTTTGTTTTGTTTTGACAGCTGTGCAACAGCATACATTCACCATTTCAGTCCCATTACCAATCTTTTCTCAATATGTCAAGGTAGTTGGACTGAAACATTGGTTGTATGCAAATTTGCTCTTTTGAAGCGTGAGGACGCCCAGTGTCAGTTAGGCAACTTTTTTAATATAGCACTTTTCTAGATAAAGCTACTTTTCTATGAAAATTAAAGTTTTCGTTTTTTTGCGGCCCACATAAATGTAAACCTTGTATTATTTGGCCCACGTTAGCCTTTGAGTTTGACATGCTTGCGCGAGAGGCATTCTGACTGACAAACAAATACTGCTGCATCTCACCAACCGTAATGATTACATCTGTCAGAACGCACCAAAACCACTTCACTGTCCTTTTAAAGCACTTTGGCATCATTTTCATTGCTAGAATATGCCTTGCTGGCTCTTTAACAGCACAGACTCCTATTTTAAGTTTGTATTCCCACACAGCCTGCCAAAATGTAATTACGTAGCAGATATTCATAACAAACCGGTGTCATGTTAACTATAAATGTTTAACATATAACTTCATTTTGTAAATGATTTACCCATTCTCTAAACCAGGGAATGGGGACAATCTATTTGTGTTTTTCTCTCCTACACGCTTACCAGTCCATATCAAAAAAGTTAATAAAATGTAACGCAGCTCAGCAATGCATTGTAGGTTTAATAAGATTTAAAAAGGAATGGAATAGCAAAACCTCTTAAAGTGACACTAGTACCTAAAATTTATTTTAAATAAATCAGTTTAAAAACATCTTTTCTGGGGGCGGAGCCAAGCAGGCAAGCAGCCCAGACGTGTCTGGACAGAGCTCCCCCGTCTGGGAGAGGGAAAATAGGGTACAACGCCGGAACACAACCACTTACAGCCAAAATCCCACAGTACCTCTACTCATGGGGGGCTACCGAGTCCAACGGTGCCCCACACGAGCCCCTGCGTAGCCAATCGGACGATACGAGGCTTGCGGCCTACCTGGGACCGTGCAGCGGGGAGACGGCCGCTCTCCGAGGAATCAGCGATGACAGGAGCCGCAGCGAGACACTTCTCCCTCCCCGACCGGTGGGGGTTATCCCGGTCACAAGAAAGAAGCTCGACTCGCCTGTTTCTCCCCACCGCTGCAACATACTCGGACAAGCCACAAAATCAAGATGGCGGCGGCTGGTCGTGAGACTGAGACAAGAGAGCGGCACAAAACATTAGAACAGCGCCTGGACGACCTGTTCCAGAAATTCTGGCAAAAGCTTGGGCACAGGGCAGACCAGCACAATCAGGGGCAGTTGGGAAGCGCACATCCTGGGGGCAGACATCACCAAAGGGAGCCCCCTAGACCGAAACGAGCACCAAGTGACACACACGTGACGAGGCCCGCCATCACTACCATGCGCGCCCTGCCGAAGGTCCCACTAGGCCCCCCGAAGGCACAAAAATCTTCCAAAAACGAGCACAGCACATGCGGCGCACCCAAGCCCAGGGAGAGGGGAAAACAAGACGACCACGGAGTGAGAAGCAGCAAGACCGCCCATGACTTCACTCAACCCACATACTCACCTCAGGGATGACACCGCAAACGCGCCCCACAAACAGGCAGTTACCCACAAAAGTCTCCCACAAGCTGCACCTCCGGGACGCAGGGGAACAGTTTCCAGCTGCACCACCGACGAACCCGCCTCAGGCACGGGCATCGGCTGAATAGGTTTACCTGGACTATCCAAACAGCTCCAATCACACCGCTCATAATTAAGTTACACAGAGCTGCCGTAATGTATACCATAGACCAGTGTTTCCCAACCCAGTCCTTAAGGCACACCTACCAGTCCAGGATTTAAGGATTACCCAGTTTTGTCTAAGGTGTTTTTTCTTTTTTTTCTAAAAACACCTTAGACAAAACTGGGTAATCCTTAAATCCTGGACTGGTAGGTGTGCCTTGAGGACTGGGTTGGGAAACACTGCCATACACTACCTCTTGTTATTTTTTTACTTTATTTCTTCTGTCTAGTTCGGAACCAGATTGTCTAGGCTTTCATCAGCTACCCATAGTAAGCTTTGTGTCCAATTGCAGTTAAGGAGCAGCAGGTCAGCGTGTTACCACATACCCAGCAGCCAAATAGTCTAACCGCAATTGCTTGAGCTACGAATAAGCATCTTGGTACAACATTTATTATTCTGATACAAGCGACGCCTCAGTATTGTTTTAATGATGTTTTGTATTTACGCAAGCGAGAATCTACACTGTCGAAATACTAATCCTAATAACTTAATGTGCCTGACTAACATATGTCACAACCTGTATTGCAAATGTTTTCTAAACTTATCCTGATGTCGCTGTTGTGGCGCACCAGAGCTATATGTTACTATTGTGCACGACAAAAATAAAGATAAAGAATTAAAAAAAAAAAAAAAAAACATCTTTACTGAACAGTAAATTATCTTCGTCTGAGGATAGTCCAGGTAAACCTATTCAGCCGATGCCGATCTCTTCCTGAGTTGTGTTTCAAAGCTGTTGTATACAGCAAACACAAACTCCAAGGAATCCATGTTTAAAATGGAATGAGGCAAAAATCTGAATCTTTGTTGGACTAATTTGCATATGCCCACCCAGAATCCTTTGCGGTAGTAACACCACTACAATTTCTGTGGGAAAAGCAAGTTTTATGGCTTGACTGGTGTGCAGATCTAAGCCGTATCCAGGGCCGTCTTTAAGGAGTGGCAAAAGGGTCAGCTGCCCTGGGCCCAGTTACTCCTGGGGGCCCTAAGGCAGCTGCCCCATGGGCCCCCTGCAGCACCTGAGGTAATCAGGGGCCACAGCCCTTTAATACTGCTCCGGACCTGGCCCCTGTAATATGTGGGTTGGCTGAATACATACTCACAGCTAGCTCCACACACACTGCCCTGTGATCGCTTTTCTTCTCCGTGGCATGCTGGGAGGAAGTGAGGTCAGATCGCTTCCTCCTCAGTGCCGCTGGGGAGGAGGCACACACCACACGGAGGAGAATGCAAGCATTGTGGGGGAGAGGGACTGAGAAAGCTGATGGCAGACTCCCATCAGCCTGGTCCAGCAAGTCCCACTGGACCACGGGGAAGCCACCCCTCTGTACCTAAAAGGTAAGGAGACAGGAGGGTGGCTACATATTGTTTGTTTTTTGCGTTGCTTATTTCTGATATCACTTTTATTCAAGTGTTGGTGTTTGTAATGTAACACGCAGGGAATAAGTACATGTTAAAAATCCTAGAAGAACCTGGCAGTTCCCTATTAAATATAAATGTAAAAAGTATTTATTTTAACATAATATTGCAAGTGTTATCAAAGGCTGTACACCATTTCCAAATGTCACTTTTGCCAAATTCTGGACCATGGTATGCAAGAACAGAGTTGAGACATTATATTGGCCAAGGTTGCTGGGAGTTGCTGTCCAAGAGCTGCTAGAAGGCAGAGATTAAAATATGTAAATGTACACATATATATGTGTGTGTGTGTGTGTGTGTATCTGGCTGTGTTTGTGTCAGTGTGTGTATCTGGCTGTGTTTGTGTCAGTGTGTGTGTGTATCTGGCTGTGTTTGTGTCAGTGTGTGTGTGTGTGTGTGTATCTGGCTGTGTTTGTGTCAGTGTGTGTATCTGGCTGTGTTTGTCTGTGTGTCAGTGTTTCTGTGTGTATGTATACCTGTGTATGTGTACTTGTGTGTCAGTGTGTATGTATGTGTCGGTGTGTGTAAGTGTGCATCTGAGTGTGTGGTAATGCATACATCCCAGCATTTTAATGCCAACACAAATACACTCCTATATTCCATCTCTAGCACTGTACACATATACACCCCTGCATTTATACCTTTATGTATGTGTGTGTGTATCTGAGTGTGTGTGTGTACATACCTGTGTCCGTGTGTGTGTGTGTATCTCTGTGTGTGGATATGCCAGTGTGTGTGTGTGTATCAAAGTGCTTGTATCTGTTCAAAGGGTGTGTATCTGAGTGTGTGTGTGTGTGTATGTGCCAGTATGTGTCAAGGTATGAGCATGTGTCAGTGTGCTTATGTGTGTATCTGCGTGTTAATGTGTATATGTATATGTGTTATAGAAATCACACAACATGCAAACAGGCCCCTGCAAACACAAACATTACATACAAACACACCAGTTTGCTGAAACACCAATACTACACACAAATGTACATATGCATTTATAACACAACTCTACATCCAAACACCCCCCTGCATGCAAATACAAACATTACATACAAACACATTCCTGTATTAAAAAGCTAAAATTATATACAAACACCAACTCTACACACAAAAGTACACCTGCATTTAAAAACCAACACTACAGACAATCACACATCCCTGCATTCAAACACAAACACTACACACAAGTACACCACTGCATTCCAATGGTAACAGCACATACAAATACACCCCTACATGCACACATACACGCTATACAATAACATGCTGACATTCAATTGCACAAACACTGCTCAAAAATACAACCTTGCAAGGATGGTAGATCCCCAGCTGGCAAAGCATCGCAGGAGTTGTATGACAGATGGGGATCTGACTTTTCTTTACTCTTGTGCTACAGGGCAGGCCTGAATTTTTTTTTTTTGCACCAAGGCACTCTCTACATTAGTTCCGCCTCTAGGTTGGGGTGGAAGGAGTGATTGCATTCCCAGGGGGCCCAAGCAGATGCTTGCCCAGGGTCCAATCAATATTAAAGACGGCCCTGGCCGTATCATAGGAGATTAAGAAAAACAAGCTTAACGTGTGACTCAGGAGTATATGTAGGTGTACAGAAAAATATATATCTGTTAAAGGGGGAGTGGAGGGAGGGGCATGTAAATCACTGAGCACATAACGGTACTGGTAAAGGAAGAGGTGTCTTTTAAAAAAGGGGTATAAGCCCCCCCCCCCCACAACTCCAGGCTACAAACACACACACACACACACACGTACCACAAGCAAGCATGGCCTCACATTTAGCTTAGATCCACATTGTAAATGGCAACAAATCCTTGGAGGCCACTAAAAGCACAGAAATCTTTGTTACATTTGCTTTAGGATAGGCGAGTACATGAGTAGCTCAGTAATAGTTAATCAAAGTTCAGATCCTTTTTACGGACAGATTGAAGAACATTGCCTTATGGCACAAGCCTTAGCCAGCAAAACTCTATATAGTAATATGGTATCTCACAATAACCCATCAGGAGAGATAGCTTACTGGATTAAAGTAGCTAACGTACACAACTATATAAAATAAGTTAATGGGACAATGTACAGCATGCCACGGGGATAGTGTGGCACTTCAGGAATTCTGTGAATAGAAATTAACAGTGTGAGAGCAAGCAAGACAAGAAACGGTCACTAGCAAAGCTCTTAATGGAGAATTGGGTTTATTTGGGAATGAAAGAGGAAATGTAATTAGTGGTAGAATTGTTAGCAGACTTGCATGTCGAAGGATCGCGTTGGATCCTGAAGGGAGTAGGAAACCGATGTAAGGGACAAAATAAACTTAGCAGCAGCAATTAGTACAGAGCTAGTTAGGAAACTTGATAAGTGGGAAGGCCAACAAGGAGTACGTTACAATAATCAAGGCAGGAAAGGCTAAGGATATACTGGTTAAATCTCCCATTTAAAAGCGACTCCTATTACCATTGGTTTTAAAGTGGACGTTAAAGGATTTAGGGACAGACTAAATGTGTCGATAAAAGTTACAGTTAGAACCGAAATGAACGTGGAAACACCTAAAATGATATAATATTTAACTCGGATTTGTTTTTTAGTTATTGTCGGCTCTGTTAAAGCTTTGTAAATAATAAACTAGTATCCTGGGATATTTTGCCCCGTGTAAATGAAATGTGGATCTTTATTAAAACCTTTGCACAACAGTTAGAGAAAACTTTTACCCCTGACAAACGTGAATACTTGATCAAGCGTTCCACCTGCTGGAATTATTTGTAACTGCACTTAGAGAGAAATGAAGAATGATTTGATTCTTGTTCGACTGCTTGTACACAGCTGTATTGCCTAACAAGTATATACATATATAGATAGAGATATATATATATATTTTTTAAAGCAACTAAATGGTAGCACACATACAACTGGAGTAACTGAAATTGTAATTTGTGAAAAGCCAAATGCATTTTACAACTTTTAAAATTGTTATAGTGCCTACAATGTCCCTTCAGCAAATTGACTTATATAGACATTATTTTGTTTGTGTCCTGTAAGTTTGCCCTTTTAAAGGGATAAATATCCATAGTTATATTGCCTATTTTCTCATCTAAAACCCAAGACTTGACTTACAGCTGTATCCAGATTGGCTGATAAAAGCTATTAGGAATAGGGATTGACCGATATTGATTTTTTAGAGCCGATACCGATAACTTACCGATATTCTGTACATTTACCAATTAAAAAAAAAAAAAACACTATTTCTAAAGGTAAATGCACAAAATATACAGGTCACATTTAGTGGATGCAGTGTGTGTGTAGTGCGTAAAGTGAGTGCACTGTTTGTGTATACTGAATGCAGTGTGTTTGTGTAGTGTGTATATACTGAATGCAGAGTGTGTGTTTGTGTAGTGTGTTTATATAATGCAGTGTGTGTGTAGTGTGTTTATATAATGCAGTGTGTGTGTTTGTGTAGTGTGTTTATATAAAGCAGTGTGTGTGTGTTTGGGTAATGTGCTTATATAATGCAGTGTGTGTGTGTGTGTTTCTGTAGTTATGTAATTTGGGGGGGGGGGCATTTTTTATTTAAATATTACCTTTTTTTTTTGTCCCCCCTCCCTGCTTGTTACTTGGCCAGGGAGGGGGGATACAGCATTACCTGGTGGTCCAGTGGCATGGAAAGTACAGAGGGGGCCCAAGGCAAGCGCTTTCTAACCTTCCCAGCAGCTCCCTCTAGCTCCCCTGTCTAAATCCCGCGGCCTGCGTGGCATGCGGAGCGTTGTCATGGGAGCTGAAGGGAGATGATGGGAAGGTAAGTAAGCACTTGCTAGGCCCCCCAGGACCACCGGGCTTTTAATGGGTCCAGCGGTCCTGATATATATTATCGGCAATATCGGTATCTTTATTGGCCGATACCAATATTGCCGAAAATACAATATATCAGCCGATAATTGGTCGATCCCTAACTAGGAACACGGTATTGGTTTTCAATAAAAAAAAAAAAAAAATTCAGCTATTTCTATCTTGGCCTGTTTAGAATTAAAAGGACCCTGCACACCCCTAAAACAGTGTAGCTTACTGAAAAGCTTTATATGTGAAGAGTGCGTGCTCTATTTTCCCATTTTGCAAAAAGTGCAGATTTCAATAGAAATTTAAAGTTTTATAAAATTTACCAGGCTACATACACCCCCTGGCTGTTAGACAACCGGTCCTAAAACTTCCTGGTTTGGTTAGCTCAGTGAAGCCAAACTCAAAAGGCAGCAATTGCTCAGAGCACCTGCCTTGCAAAAACGTTTCATGGAGCTGCATTGGGAAGTCTGTGATTGGACAGCCACAGAAAGTCTGGGTGGGGTTAGAAGGGGAGGGCTTGCAAAGGCAGCAGACAAAAGACCTGCATAATTTGCAAGATGTTTTTAGGTATATCCCCAATAACAAAGCATGCATGTTTTTATTTGAGGTATAGTTACTAACAGCGATATTTATTTATTTTGTGTTTGGGCAGTGGAGAGTCCTTTTAATTATGCCCTTCAAAATATTATCTTACATTCCTGAAGCTTACGGAATCTATAAGGATATTAAGCATTTATCAATTTGTCTTAGTCTAATTTAAAATAAAAAAAAATACTATTATTGTTTTTCCAAATGGACAGTATTAATTGTCCTGGTTGTCTACAACTTATATTAAATAAAACAACTGTATATAGGTCCCATATGGACCTATATACATAGCCCATAAGTCCGGTATAATTGTAATGAGACTTATTATAAAAGTGCAACTTTCACTTTTACAAAATGCCTTATGTTTGTTCATTCGCCAACCTGCTGCTCATCTCATGCCTATAGTGAGGACATACAGTATTCTGCTCCTGGTGTCTAGGGAGAAGTGGTCTATTGCTGCATTTTCTAGTAGCAGACACAACTTCGTTGACCCCCTTGTACCTCAAGTGCTTTAATCAGAACATACACTGCAGGGATGTGCATCCTGTGACATTCTCAAAGTGTTCTGAGTGATGAAGATTTGTAGGCATATAAGGGAAGATCAAAAGCCTCTCTGTTGATGGAGACCATCAAGTTACTTGACAGCTGATGGGTAAATGGTATTCTCTCATATCAGCAATAGAATCCCCATGATGATCACTTTGTGAATCTTTACGGTAAAGTCTGGGGCAAGTACTGCCTTCCACAGCCCCTTAGTTTGTGAAACCCATGAAGGGACTAGTTCATTTGTAAGAAATACTGTGTTTCGGGTTAACCACCAAAGTTTGCATTTACATTTATACTGTTTTTCTTTTTAAGAGATAAAATGAATAAAAACACAACTTGGATCTTGGTAGGCCTGGTTTTGAAGGTTTCCCTTGATCTACATGAGACTTAACAGACTCTTACTCAACCCAAAATCTGCCTGAGATATCATTCAATCTATTGCGTCCTTCAGATTTGTACTGGACAATGGGAAATCCCCAATTATTAACCCATGAGCAGCATCTCAATAATTTACAGAATAAAAACCGCTCATGAAAGGAGAACAGGGCTGAAATCTCCCCTACAACACATTGGCCAACCTTGGAACAGCTTTGTACATTGAGCCAGTTGATTATTTTGCCACGAGTCTGAACGTGCGTCACAACTCTTATTGAAAACAGAAAACTACTTATCACTATGTGTAAGGATCTCTGTCTTGTTAAATTGTTTGATTTCACTTACCTTGCTACTAGTCAAAATCTTGAAGCTGCCTAGTCTATAAAACCTAAAAGTCAATACAAATAGAAATAAATAAAACGTGAATATAGCTACACACAAATATACTTGTTAACAATATTGTTTTTTTGATATTGTACTTAACCATAAGTAGTAAATAGTATTGGTAAGTTCTTCCATCAATAAACCCTGCAATATAAACATGCAAAGAGCTTTGGTTAACTCCGAACTGGAACTTCTCTAGAAGTGATACTCATTCCATACTGTGCTGGTGATTAAGAGTGGGATAGAGTAGCAAAGGTACCTATTAAAAACACCATAACCTCCTCAGCACTTCTATGTCCAAGGTGATGCCATAGTGCTACAAAGTCCTAAGTGCCTGATGAGAACTGTCATAAACACCCACAGTACCACAGGGTTTAACTCATTTGCACGGTATGCCATGGCCCAACACTGATAAAATAAAATGAGAGGAGTGGGACTATTAATTACAACAGAGGCCACAGCTAATGTAGTAATAAGGCTGCGCCAATCTCCACCTGTGACCGTCTCAACTATAACATCTGACAACAAAAGTCCATATATTGAACACTGTGTTTTGACACTAGCCATAACACATACTATGTAAACCTGCAGGGTGATGAACCCCCTCCCTGGCACAGAGTGACCCACAGCTCATTGTAATGCCTGGCACAGAGTGGCACCCAGCTCATTGTAATACCTGGCACGGACTGACCCCCAGCTCATTGTAATGCCTGGCACGGACTGACCCCCAGCTCACTGTAATGCCTGGCACGGACTGACCCCCAGCTCACTGTAATGCCTGGCACGGACTGACCCCCAGCTCACTGTAATGCCTGGCACAGACTGACCCCCAGCTCACTGTAATGCCTGGCACAGAGTGGCACCCAGCTCATTGTAATACCTGGCACGGACTGACCCCCAGCTCATTGTAATGCCTGGCACGGACTGACCCCCAGCTCACTGTAATGCCTGGCACGGACTGACCCCCAGCTCACTGTAATGCCTGGCACAGACTGACCCCCAGCTCACTGTAATGCCTGGCACAGACTGACCCCCAGCTCACTGTAATGCCTGGCACAGACTGACCCCCAGCTCACTGTAATGCCTGGCACAGACTGACCCCCAGCTCACTGTAATGCCTGGCACAGACTGACCCCCAGCTCACTGTAATGCCTGGCACAGACTGACCCCCAGCTCACTGTAATGCCTGGCACAGACTGACCCCCAGCTCACTGTAATGCCTGGCACAGACTGACCCCCAGCTCACTGTAATGCCTGGCACAGACTGACCCCCAGCTCACTGTAATGCCTGGCACAGACTGACCCCCAGCTCACTGTAATGCCTGGCACAGACTGACCCCCAGCTCACTGTAATGCCTGGCACAGACTGACCCCCAGCTCACTGTAATGCCTGGCACAGACTGACCCCGAGCTCACTGTAATGCCTGGCACAGACTGACCCCGAGCTCACTGTATTGCCTGGCACAGACTGACCCCGAGCTCACTGTAATGCCTGGCACAGACTGACCCCGAGCTCACTGTAATGCCTGGCACAGACTGACCCCGAGCTCACTGTGATGCCTGGCACATAGTGACCCCCAGCTCACTGTAATGCCTGGCACAGACTGACCCCCAGCTCACTGTAATGCCTGGCACAGACTGACCCCCAGCTCACTGTAATGCCTGGCACAGACTGACCCCCAGCTCACTGTAATGCCTGGCACAGACTGACCCCCAGCTCACTGTAATGTCTGGCACAGACTGACCCCCAGCTCACTGTAATGCCTGGCACAGACTGACCCCGAGCTCACTGTAATGCCTGGCACAGAGTGACCCCCAGCTCACTGTAATGCCTGGCACAGACTGACCCCCAGCTCACTGTAATGCCTGGCAGACTGACCCCCAGCTCACTGTAATACCTGACACAGAGTGCCCCCCAGCTCACTGTAATGCCTGGCACAGACTGACCCCAAGCTCACTGTAATGCCTGGCACAGACTGACCCCCAGCTCACTGTAATGTCTGGCACAGACTGACCCCCAGCTCACTGTAATGCCTGGCACAGACTGACCCCGAGCTCACTGTAATGCCTGACACAGACTGACCCCCAGCTCACTGTAATGCCTGGCACAGACTGACCCCGAGCTCACTGTAATGCCTGGCACAGACTGACCCCCAGCTCACTGTAATGTCTGGAACAGACTGACCCCCAGCTCACTGTAATGCCTGGCACAGACTGACCCCCAGCTCACTGTAATGTCTGGCACAGACTGACCCCCAGCTCACTGTAATGCCTGGCACAGACTGACCCCCAGCTCACTATAATGCCTGGCACAGACTGACCCCCAGCTCACTGTAATGCCTGGCACAGACTGACCCCCAGCTCACTATAATACCTGGCACGGACTGACCCCCAGCTCACTGTAATGCCTGGCACAGAGTGACCCCCAGCTCACTGTAATGCCTGGCACAGACTGACCCCCAGCTCACTGTAATGCCTGGCACAGACTGACCCTGAGCTCACTGTAATGCCTGGCACAGACTGACCCCGAGCTCACTGTAATGCTTGACACAGACTGACCCCCAGCTCACTGTAATGCCTGGCACAGACTGACCCCCAGCTCACTGTAATGCCTGGCACAGACTGACCCCCAGCTCACTGTAATGCCTGGCACAGACTGACCCCGAGCTCACTGTAATGCCTGGCACAGACTGACCCCGAGCTCACTGTAATGCCTGGCACAGACTGACCCCCAGCTCACTGTAATGCCTGGCACAGACTGACCCCGAGCTCACTGTAATGCCTGGCACAGACTGACCCCCAGCTCACTGTAATGTCTGGCACAGACTGACCCCCAGCTCACTGTAATGCCTGGCACAGAGTGACCCCCAGCTCACTGTAATGCCTGGCACAGACTGACCCCCAGCTCACTGTAATGCCTGGCACAGACTGACCCCCAGCTCACTGTAATGCCTGGCACAGACTGACCCCCAGCTCACTGTAATGCCTGGCACAGACTGACCCCCAGCTCACTGTAATGCCTGGCACAGACTGACCCCGAGCTCACTGTAATGCCTGGCACAGAGTGCCCCGAGCTCACTGTAATGCCTGGCACAGACTGACCCCGAGCTCACTGTAATGCCTGGCACAGACTGACCCCGAGCTCACTGTAATGCCTGGCACAGACTGACCCCCAGCTCACTGTAATGTCTGGCACAGACTGACCCCCAGCTCACTGTAATGCCTGGCACAGACTGACCCCCAGCTCACTGTAATGCCTGGCACAGACTGACCCCCAGCTCACTGTAATGCCTGGCACAGACTGACCCCCAGCTCACTGTAATGCCTGGCACAGACTGACCCCCAGCTCACTGTAATGCCTGGCACAGACTGACCCCCAGCTCACTGTAATGCCTGGCACAGACTGACCCCCAGCTCACTGTAATGCCTGGCACAGACTGACGCCCAGCTCACTGTAATGCCTGGCACAGACTGACCCCGAGCTCACTGTAATGCCTGGCACAGACTGACCCCCCAGCTCACGGTAATGCCTGGCACAGACTGACCCCGAGCTCACTGTAATGCCTGGCACAGACTGACCCCCAGCTCACTGTAATGCCTGGCACAGACTGACCCCCAGCTCACTGTAATGCCTGGCACAGACTGACCCCCAGCTCACTGTAATGCCTGGCACAGACTGACCCCCAGCTCACTGTAATGCCTGGCACAGACTGACCCCCAGCTCACTGTAATGCCTGGCACAGACTGACCCCCAGCTCACTGTAATGCCTGGCACAGACTGACCCCCAGCTCACTGTAATGCCTGGCACAGACTGACCCCCAGCTCACTGTAATGCCTGGCACAGACTGACCCCCAGCTCACTGTAATGCCTGGCACAGACTGACCCCCAGCTCACTGTAATGCCTGGCACAGACTGACCCCGAGCTCACTGTAATGCCTGGCACAGAGTGCCCCGAGCTCACTGTAATGCCTGGCACAGACTGACCCCGAGCTCACTGTAATGCCTGGCACAGACTGACCCCGAGCTCACTGTAATGCCTGGCACAGACTGACCCCGAGCTCACTGTAATGCCTGGCACAGACTGACCCCCAGCTCACTGTAATGTCTGGCACAGACTGACCCCCAGCTCACTGTAATGCCTGGCACAGACTGACCCCCAGCTCACTGTAATGCCTGGCACAGACTGACCCCCAGCTCACTGTAATGCCTGGCACAGACTGACCCCCAGCTCACTGTAATGCCTGGCACAGACTGACCCCCAGCTCACTGTAATGCCTGGCACAGACTGACCCCCAGCTCACTGTAATGCCTGGCACAGACTGACCCCCAGCTCACTGTAATGCCTGGCACAGAGTGCCCCCCAGCTCACTGTAATGCCTGGCACAGAGTGCCCCCCAGCTCACTGTAATGCCTGGCACAGACTGACCCCCAGCTCACTGTAATGCCTGGCACAGACTGACCCCGAGCTCACTGTAATGCCTGGCACAGAGTGACCCCGAGCTCACTGTAATGCCTGGCACAGACTGACCCCGAGCTCACTGTAATGCCTGGCACAGAGTGACCCCGAGCTCACTGTAATGCCTGGCACAGACTGACCCCGAGCTCACTGTAATGCCTGACACAGAGTGACCCCGAGCTCACTGTAATGCCTGGCACAGAGTGACCCCCAGCTCACTGTAATGCCTGACACAGACTGACCCCCAGCTCACTGTAATGCCTGGCACAGACTGACCCCCAGCTCACTGTAATGCCTGGCACAGACTGACCCCGAGCTCACTGTAATGCCTGGCACAGAGTGACCCCGAGCTCACTGTAATGCCTGGCACAGACTGACCCCCAGCTCACTGTAATGCCTGGCACAGACTGACCCCCAGCTCACTGTAATGCCTGGCACAGACTGACCCCCAGCTCACTGTAATGCCTGGCACAGACTGACCCCCAGCTCACTGTAATGCCTGGCACAGACTGACCCCCAGCTCACTGTAATGCCTGGCACAGACTGACCCCGAGCTCACTGTAATGCCTGGCACAGACTGACCCCCAGCTCACTGTAATGCCTGGCACAGACTGACCCCCAGCTCACTGTAATGCCTGGCACAGACTGACCCCGAGCTCACTGTAATGCCTGGCACAGACTGACCCCCAGCTCACTGTAATGCCTGGCACAGACTGACCCCCAGCTCACTGTAATGCCTGGCACAGACTGACCCCCAGCTCACTGTAATGCCTGGCACAGACTGATCCCCAGCTCACTGTAATGCCTGGCACAGACTGACCCCGAGCTCACTGTAATGCCTGGCACAGACTGACCCCCAGCTCACTTTAATGCCTGGCACAGACTGACCCCCAGCTCACTGTAATGCCTGGCACAGACTGACCCCCAGCTCACTGTAATGCCTGGCACAGAGTGCCCCCCAGCTCACTGTAATGCCTGGCACAGAGTGCCCCCCAGCTCACTGTAATGCCTGGCACAGACTGACCCCCAGCTCACTGTAATGCCTGGCACAGACTGACCCCGAGCTCACTGTAATGCCTGGCACAGAGTGACCCCGAGCTCACTGTAATGCCTGGCACAGACTGACCCCGAGCTCACTGTAATGCCTGGCACAGAGTGACCCCGAGCTCACTGTAATGCCTGGCACAGACTGACCCCGAGCTCACTGTAATGCCTGACACAGAGTGACCCCGAGCTCACTGTAATGCCTGGCACAGAGTGACCCCCAGCTCACTGTAATGCCTGACACAGACTGACCCCCAGCTCACTGTAATGCCTGGCACAGACTGACCCCCAGCTCACTGTAATGCCTGGCACAGACTGACCCCGAGCTCACTGTAATGCCTGGCACAGAGTGACCCCGAGCTCACTGTAATGCCTGGCACAGACTGACCCCCAGCTCACTGTAATGCCTGGCACAGACTGACCCCCAGCTCACTGTAATGCCTGGCACAGACTGACCCCGAGCTCACTGTAATGCCTGGCACAGAGTGCCCCCCAGCTCACTGTAATGCCTGGCACAGAGTGACCCCCAGCTCACTGTAATGCCTGGCACAGACTGACCCCCAGCTCACTGTAATGCCTGGCACAGACTGACCCCCAGCTCACTGTAATGCCTGGCACAGACTGACCCCCAGCTCACTGTAATGCCTGGCACAGACTGACCCCGAGCTCACTGTAATGCCTGGCACAGACTGACCCCCAGCTCACTGTAATGCCTGGCACAGAGTGCCCCCCAGCTCACTGTAATGCCTGGCACAGAGTGCCCGCCTCCCCGCCTGGCAGTGCTGAGACAGACTCCCTGCAGTCACTATACCTCTCCCACATGGTGTAAACTCACTAAGCATGGCAGGACATCTCGCTTGTGTGTCACATGTGGCGCTGGCAAAGCTAACGGACTGCGCATGCGCAGAGCAAGCTCCTTCCGCCCTCACTTCTACCCACTCTGCTCTCATTGGTCAATCCGCCTGTTGCGTCATCAGCTCTGCGACGGCAGTGCCAGCTGGTACACACTGCATGTCCCTTGCTCAGATCATTCAAAGTACAATATTAGTGTTACACTATGGAGGAATGAATCTGCTATTTAATGTTTAATCACAATCCAGGGTTTGGAATAATAGGATTAAATGGGGGAGGGGGAGGCAGAGTGCAGTACAGTCCACACACTGACCATGTGTTTCTGGAGAGAATTCCTGCACTCCTGCTGTTGGGAGGTGAATTCATATTGCTGCCCCACAGGGTAACAGATCTATAGTAACATCAATGGTACATCCGGCCAGGCAGCACTGTACATGGACCCCCAACAGATAGCACTCTATACCAGCACTGTACATGGACCCCCAACAGATAGCACTATACCAGCACTGTACATGGACCCCCAGCAGATAACACTATACCAGCACTGTACATGGACCCCCAGCAGATAACACTATACCAGCACTGTACATGGACCCCCAGCAGATAACACTATACCAGCACTGTACATGGACCCCCAACAGATAGCACTCTATACCAGCACTGTACATGGACCCCCAACAGATAGCACTCTATACCAGCACTGTACATGGACCCCCAACAGATAGCACTCTATACCAGCACTGTACATGGACCCCCAACAGATAGCACTGTACCAGCACTGTACATGGACCCCTAACAGATAACACTGTACCAGCACTGTACATGGACCCCCAACAGATAGCACTGTACATGGACCCCCAACAGATAACACTGTACCAGCACTGTACATGGACCCCCAACAGATAGCACTGTACCAGCACTGTACATGGACCCCCAACAGATAACACTATACCAGCACTGTACATGGACCCCCAACAGATAACACTGTACCAGCACTGTACATGGACCCCCAACAGATAGCACTATACCAGCACTGTACATGGACCCCAACAGATAACACTGTACCAGCACTGTACATGGACCCCCAACAGATAACACTGTACCAGCACTGTACATGGACCCCCAACAGATAGCACTATACCAACACTGTACATGGACCCCCAACAGATAACACTGTACCAGCACTGTACATGGACCCCCAACAGATAGCACTGTACATGGACCCCCAACAGATAACACTGTACCAGCACTGTACATGGACCCCCAACAGATAGCACTGTACCAGCACTGTACATGGACCCCCAACAGATAACACTATACCAGCACTGTACATGGACCCCCAACAGATAGCACTGTACCAGCACTGTACATGGACCCCAACAGATAACACTATACCAGCACTGTACATGGACCCCCCAGCAGATAACACTGTACCAGCACTGTACATGGACCCCCAACAGATAGCACTGTACATGGACCCCCAACAGATAACACTGTACATGGACCCCCAACAGATAGCACTATACCAGCACTGTACATGGACCCCCAACAGATAGCACTGTATCAGCACTGTACATGGACCCCCAACAGATAACAGAACTGTGAAGAGAACTGGAAAACAAGAGATGGTAATTCTGTTTTTTAGGACACTCTTCATGCTTGATGAATTTACTTAAAGCAGCAATGTCTTTATTCCCAGAAAGATTAAATTCACATTGACTGTGAAGGAACTTCCAACATTCCAACTATATAAATGGCAACAGAGTGGGGTCTACTTTGTTTCATGTAAGACCAGAGTTTTAGCAAACAACAAGTATGGCAGTGGGCAGAGCTTTCACCAAGGCAGACAGCTGATGGGAACATGCATCTTCTTTATTACAGTGTATTGCGCATGTCCAAGAAGATCTATGGAAGATCCTGAAAAAAACTTTCAGAAACCCAATTTTGTACTCAAGTGCATACAACTCGGAAGACTTTTCATTTGAAAAAGTTTTATAGTGGGGAACTGCAAACGTTTATCCCTCCCCCCCCCCCCCCCCCCCCGCCCGCACTATAGTGTTTCTTTAAGAATTGAGTAATACTTCCACACTACAGGCAGGTTGTCAAACCACACTAAACCAATTTGACAAATTATAGGGGCACCACAACTACTACAGCAGGCTGCAATGTTTATGTTACTTGGAGTGTTACTCTAAAAAAGATAATGGATCCACTCTGGTAATATGCTATCTGGAAGGACCTGCAAGGACCATAGAAAATAGCCAGGAAAAAAACAAAACATTATGTTAGTAGTATTTTATTGTATATCCACTGTTTATGTCCTTTGTTTTAAATTGCCTTTTTTACTTTTCAATTTTAAAATACTGATTGATTTTCCACGACTGTCCAGATTTCATATTTTTCAAAACGAGTCAACCTGGGGTATTTAATTTGGGTTATTTTTAGACAATGATATCATTTTAATCACAGATTGCTGCAAACATTAGCTATTTTTGTTTGTGATAATATTTAAAGACAGCGTTAACATTCTCTGCCAATCCTGCTGTCCATGTTGGATGAAAGTGACATGAATAGTGCACACATGTAAATTCATTAACAATGCAACCAAGAAAAGGTTTCTGGACAATCTTAAAAAACTTGGCATTAAAATAGGGCACTTTCAAACAATCCTTCCAGTTTCTCCATTCAACCAACAATCAACCAATATCGGCTTATGTAAACTTAATAAAAGCCAAATCACAAAATTAAGACCACAGTATTAAAAAATAGATAGGCTTACTGTAAATGTAACTTTTAGTGAATATTAACTGTCTGGACTCAAGATGCATAGTGTGTTGGATGTTAGTGGTTACCTCAATTCTCCACTAGAGGGCATACTATACTTAGCATTGATCTGTATACAGTGCATGAACAAGGATCAGTTAATTTCACCCTATCAGATAAGTTTAAATATAGAGAAATTGGCAGATCCATTGAAATCACAGCAATGTTACTACAGGGTCTTTATAGGAGGGTATAGGGGCAGCATGGTTTATTTCCCCCTCAAGATAAAGCTGAGCAAATGGGAAGATTTGCATGTTGTGCGTGCCGGATGCCCGGACAATTTTAAATATTTTGCCATATCCACACAAAAACCATATTATGTAGATATATTTGTATGGATATATTTTACTTTCATAACAGTTTTATAAGAGGACATGTTTTCTGATGCAACCCTGCCAGGACAGCAAGTACCCCCCCCTCCCCCACGTATTCTATTCCAATGTTGTGTGGTGGAATCTCGGTAAAAATAAATTTAGTAGGCCGAGATTACCACGTGGCATGTGTACGTGCATATGCTGACGTATCGATCAGTTGGTTGCACGAGGCAAGATACGATCAGTAGTGTACGGAGCATGTGCAAGAATACAGGATGTAGTATTCCCCTCCTCCATTGTGCTGGACAGGCCATGCGGTCAAGCAGGAAGTTAATTCTTATTTGTATTGATTGGTCAAGAGAATGTGCGGGTGGAGCTTAATATGGGAGGAGTTATGTGCCTATATAAGGAGCCTGCACTATTGTCCGGGGCTCAGAACTTGCTGTATTTTGGTGACGTTAGTCCCTCTGAGTCCCGATCGGTGATCCAATAAAGAATCTCTTCCTTCCTGAAGAAACCTGTGTCCATCTCTCTGTGCTTGGCTTCCGTCAGTTTCTCCGGTATCAGTTGTATTAAAATTACTAGGTCAAATGACAAAATGTGCACATGTCCATTTTTGACGTTTGTAATACTGTTGGAATGTTTTGATGGGTCAGTACTGGTGCTACATTATCAGGGTTTATTTACTGAAGTGAGAATTCAAAGTGAATTTCAAATCAGAGGGACACTGTAGGCACCTAGACCACGTCATGTCATCGCAGTGGTTTTGGTGCAGTGTCCCTGTCCCCCGTTTTAGAGAAACTGTAATAATTGCATTGCAGTGCCAAGGCTGCCTCTAGAGGTACTTCCTGCAGCTTCATGAAATTTGACTCTGTGAAATGACACTGGACGTCTTCACGCTTTGCACGAGTACATCCAGCGTCAAGCAAAACTCCATAGTAATGCATTGACTTGAAGCTTTTCGATGAGAATGGCCTAATGCACGCACATGCGCATGCGGTAGCCTCCATCAGCAGAGGAGGAGCGCAGCGCTCGGCGTTGGAATCAAGCAAATAACTGAACGTTTTGTTTTTCCCATTAATGGCCGGGAGTGGGGGGACACTTTTGTGTAATACATAGTTGTGTAAGGAATACATAGTTGTATTCTTAACACTAAAGTGTTCCTTTAAGATAAAGGTAGCTGAAATGAAAACACTCTGTAAGTCAGCTGTGCTTTCATTTCGACTACTCTGGCCTTGGATTTTAAATCGCTCTGAATTCTCACTTTAGTGAATAACTGTATATTTAACAGCTCGAGAACGTGGCTGAGGATTCCATTTCTAAACACGCTCAGACAAACACTGATCATGATCTTGTGAATTTTAATCCATAAAAGCTACAATGCACATGTATTAAACCTGCTCAAAGTATTATATAAACTCACACTATAAACTATTAAGTTATATTTTCATATACTAGTCTAGGTCCTTTTTGAAATGTAAAATAAACAAATGGCTGCAATAATTCTATCTTACCACTAAACTCTATACCTATCCCAGAATTTATCAGACAGAATCGTAATGGAGCTGTGATAAATACCATTAAAATATAGTCACACTCAGTCTATTGTAAGTGTAACACAAAATACTATTTCCAATAAATCAATATGACAAACAGCAAATCTACGGTGGCATGAGCAATTAAAAAACTATTAAGTTAGACAGAACGTGTGAGGAAATGTCAATCAAACCTATTTAATAATATGAATTCTCAGGAATAATTCCAACTGGCTTTAGATTAATACGAAAGCAATCTGCTCATGCTTGTCCTGCTACGTGTCGTACATTTAACATCAGCTGAGTACATTTATGTGATGCCGCATGCCATTTGGTGGTTTTAAATAAAATATAGCTATGCCTGTGAATTAACTTGTACTTAAGGGTATGTGCATCACAATTCTACGCAGATGTTGGTTATTTGCAACCGGGAGTGACAACGCCAGGTTCTGTGGATTACTACATAGACTCGGACACCTGTTTCTCTCTGAAACCAAAGCACAGTGATGAATAGCAGTATTGAAGCAAAGAATTAGTGATGGGAAAACGCTTCAACAGAAGCCTGAACATTGTACTTAAACCTCTAACTGCCACAATAGCAGATTCCTCTGGCAGTGAAGGGGTTGAACCTGCTTTCTATCTACACACATGTATATAGATTTATCCTCCACCCCAGACTGACTCATATTATTTTTAGTTACAATTCTTCTCAGTTTTCCAAATCTATTGCCTCTTATCTTGATGCTTGCGCCTGTCTCATGTACCTTTTCTCCCTGCATCACTCTTAGGAAACCAATGGAAAGGAAGGGGTCTTCTGTCAGATGTTATCTGGTGACCACGCCATGGTCCATACTGAGTGTGAGGTCCAGCACGT
Organism: Pelobates fuscus; assembly: GCF_036172605.1. Classification (NCBI taxonomy): domain Eukaryota; kingdom Metazoa; phylum Chordata; class Amphibia; order Anura; family Pelobatidae; genus Pelobates; species Pelobates fuscus. The sequence continues at coordinate 13,014,624 of NC_086329.1, forward strand.
AGCAGTTCGCTTGGTACTTTAGACCTCTTATCAGGCCTTTATCTTCACGTACTGCTGTGCCCAGGATACCCTGATTTACTGTGCCCTCTACTGCTCCATTTGGGCCTGCATGTCAGCCAAGCGCTTGATATTGCAATAACATATGTGGGATTGTGTTTATACACATCTAGTGAAAGGAGGACCCTTCATCTCTTGTTCAAGGGCCCGGCTGGAAAGTACTCCAGGCTTGCAATTTTTTTGCCACTTTGGGCACGGAAACGAACTACTGAAATGCTATTGGGCAAGAAAGGCTCTTTGGAGGAAGAGGCGAGGTTTTTTTTACATGCCAAAGTCTAAGCTCTCAGTTCGTGTGCTAGGCTTGCTGGTTGGGTGCCACATGAAATCAAGGGACTGCTTGTTTCTGCTTCTGCTGGGCGTTACAGGCAAGTTCTGCAGAGCTCATAGAGCTCTGTCCGAGAGGGAAAAAAAAAGTTGATGCTCCCATGGCAGGACAGTCTGCTCCTCTTCATCTGGATCTTCTGGAGTGGACAACCTAGTATCCTCGCTCCAGGAAAGAACTCTTGTCCTGCTCTTAACAGAGAGGCATTAAACAGCAGAGATATTTATGCTGAATATTGGAGCTATTACTAATTAAACACTCTGGCCCCATCAAACTTAGTGTGAATAAAGTTAATATGGGGCCTGGAGTCCCCAGGTGTTGTCTTATCTTGTAATGTTAAATGGTTTAGTACTGAAGTTCTGTCCCTCGGCATCCTCAACACTGCCTTCCCAGGTCTTCCCGTTGGCCTCTTGACTAATAGGGTAGCTTTGTCATATATAGTAATATGCTGAGAGCGTCATCTAACACGATGCAGCTTTCTCAGGCCTTACAGTGTTACAGTGTAAACCTAAATATATGCTTTCTGTGTTCTTGTCCACCCTCCCTTAGCCTCAAGAGATGGGTTCATGTGCATTGTGAGGATAACCTTATTAATGTTCATTTAGCAATGTTCCTTTACAGTTCCACAGAACAAAGGTTGTTTTTAACTTGTCTACCCATTAATGTGTTCATGGTGATTGTTCAGGATTGATAACGAAAAGTTGTTTCTAAATTTACCCTAATTTTCATTTACTGAACATGGCAGCATTACATTCCCACATATTTGTATAGGGCTGTTTAAGTGGCTGTCCTATTTAGAATATCTTGACATGGGATGTTACTGCTCAATGCAGGCCAGGTAACCGATCATGGTATCTTTTGTTTAGTCTCAAACCTGGTACTTCACTTTAAACTGCCTAATGAATAGGGGCGCAATGAGTCTACCTTTGACACAAAGCAAGCCACCACAAGAGACTCTTAAAGGACCACTCTAGGCACCCAGACCACTTCAGCTTAATGAAGTGGTCTGGGTGCCAGGTCCAGCTAGGGTTAACCCATTTTTTTTATAAACATAGCAGTTTCAGAGAAACTGCTATGTTTATTAATGGGTTAAGCCTTCCCCCAAATCCTCTAGTGGCTGTCTCATTGACAGACGCTAGAGGCGCTTGCGTGATTCTCACTGTGAAAATCACAGTGAGAGCACGCAAGCGTCCATAGGAAAGCATTGTAAATGCTTTCCTATGCGACTGGCTGAATGTGCGCGCAGCTCTTGCCACGCGTGCGCATTCAGCTGACGGGGTGGAACGGAGGAGGATCGGAGGCAGAGATCTCCCCGCCCAGCGCTGGAAAAAGGTACGTTTTACCCCTTTTCCCCTTTCCAGAGCCCGGCGGGAGGGGGACCCTGAGGGTGGTGGCACCCTCAGGGCACTCTAGTGCCAGGAAAACGAGTATGTTTTCCTGGCACTAGAGTGGTCCTTTAAATGGCCATTGAAGTGGTCTGGGTGTAGTTTTCCTGTTCCTTAACACTGCAGCTAAATCCATTGCAGTTTCAGAGTTGAATAATGTTCAAAGTCTTGAAATACCCCATAGGAAAGCACTGATTCGGTGCTTTCTTGTGGGGAAGGCCTAATGTGCATGTGGTGCTCGTCCCTATTCCCCCTCTCCCCCATTGCTGACAACAGAGGAGGCAGAGACTAAGCCAGTGCCGATGGACCCTAGAGCTGGAAAGAGTTAACTTTGTAAAGATTTTCTTTTTTTTCAACATTGATTAACAATGAAAAGCAAATGCTCTTTGGCAAAACAAATAATACGGGTGGGAGTGTGGCTCTTTAAAATAGAACAAAGTATTAAAATGCAGCCACTTCAACGTTACAGGTGGTAAAAAAAGAAATATACAAAACATAACATTTTGTGCTCTCTGGCACGATCTGCATTTTAAAAAGAGAAAAAAAATCTTTATAAAACAAAAACTGGAACAGACTCTCCCTACCAGAAATAACCTACTCCTCTCTCTGAAGTAGGCCTGTTTATACGCTCAAAGCAAAAAATCCCTGACTTGTGTCTTGTACCAAGTGGGCCTCCAATCCCATCCTGGCCATGTTGTGTAAAAGTGTAGGCTTTAGTCACCTGAATCAATGCATCTCTATGAGGAAAGTTCAGTTTATGCATGCAGAGGGAGGAGACACTAAATGTCAGTCACACTGTGCAGCACTGCCTCAGGAAGCACCTATAGCAGCCATCTGAAAAGAGTGTTTACTGCAAAAACCCTGAAGAATAATTATACTCACTAGCACAAATACAATAAGCTGTAGTTGTCCTGGTGATTATAATGTCCCTTTAAAGTTGTGGCTTCCTTATGCAACTAATGAACCACTGCATCTAATCAAGGCGAGTGTTTATGGTTAAATGAATAGAATTAGGGAGTCACCAAGCACGGCTGTTTATGTATTTAAAAAAGTTCCACATTCTAAACAATCCCCTTTGTTATTTACAAGAGGCCTATTGGAAGTATCTGGCCAATTCAATCTACTATCGCCTATTATCTATCTGTAGTTTACCTAGAAAATGACTCACTGCAGCTTTGTGGAAGTTGGTTCTAGCCACATGGACTGGACTGCTATACATGTTGGCGCTATCTTTTCTATAACTGGTTAAATAATAGAAACAACTGATTCAGAAGAGACTGCTTCTTGGGCCTTTAGGCTCCAGTAGGTATATACATAAGACTCACCACAAGTTGCAGCTTGCTAAACTAAAACTGCAAGTCCTACTTTGTAAACCAGGAACATAAATTAGAGAATGAAGAAAGAATAAAAAGCAGAAGGAAGTCAGATGTAACCATAAAGCAAATCACGTTTGTGTTCCTTTTTATGCATTTTTTATTTGCTCTTATAATTAGGTACCATTATTAACATGTTTCTTGTGTGTTTTTGCAAGTTGGTTGTGAAATTATGCACTTTTGCCAGGTACATTATCTCCTTCATATCCCCACTTCACATATTTTATTCATAACCCTCTTACAATTCTTTCCACTCCTATGTTTCTCACTAGACCAGGGATAGGCAACCTTCGGCTCTCCAGATGTTGTGGACTGCGCCTGAGTTTTGTCCTGCCTAGGGCAGCACAAAACCAGGATACACCACTGCCTGCACTAGACAGATCAAAAGGACCTAATAACATACACCAGTTTTTGTTTGTTTAATTATGCTTACTCTTCAAAAGGTGTTAATTAGTAATGAGAAACATTATCTCTACACATGTATGTAGCAGAATGAACGCTTGTCATCACTTTTCATTCCCTTTGTTCGGCTGTCCTTGCATACCGCTCGTTTACTGAACCTCCATCTATGTGGTCCATGCGTTCGCATTTTTTTAACAACCGACCACCCCTGGCTGTTAACTGCAAATTGCTTGTTAAGGAAAGGGTTTCCCCTGTGTGGCCACTGTTCGTATAACCGAACGCACGTGTGCAAACAAACAGCGGCTCTTTTGTCTCTCGAACGTGGGCAGCGGTACATGGTCATCAACGACCTGGAACTAATTTCGGCTACTCTACCCTGCAAACACCCGGTAAACTGACACTACTGCCCAGACTTAGTATGAGAATGGCATTCAGGAGACAAAGTACCGAACAGGGGGAGCCTTCGTCAGCATTAGTGGGAAAACACCCGAAAGAATACCGGTCAAGACTAACTTTCTCTGGAACTGTTTTGGGGCTTCACCTGGTGGCTGACCGGTCAAAACTTCACTCGAATGGCATTCCCGAACCACCGAATTGATCTGAGTGACATTTTGACAAAGTGGGTACTCAGATCCCAGCTATTCGGTGATGTAAATATCGTGGGATTTTGAAATATAAAAATGTGTTTTATGATGCTTGCAAATATTGTATATTTTATGTACCTGAGAGATAATTGAATTAAAGGGTTGTTCTTACTCAATTAGCTCTCAGGCACAGAGGAGTAGTCTGTGAATGGTTTACTTGTCCCCTCTCAGGTCCATCTGGGAAATACCCCTGGAATATGATTTAAGAAATCCCTTGCATGGGGAGTTGCATAAAAGCCAGCGGTGGCTGAATAAAAATCAGTTGACTCCCAGAACTGTGTGTCGTCCAGTTACTGGGGGGATTTTGCCTTGGATATTGGATGGCTTCCTCAGCTACAAGGATTCTACAGCGGAGATATTTATGCTAGATATTGGAGATCTGCTTCAATGTACATTTGTAACTTTGTTTCCTCCATCCTTTTTGTGGGTGAAGGATATCAGGATAAAGGCATGGGAAAGTTGAAAGGATAAAAAAAGTAAAAATAATACTATTATTCCTTGTATCTTTATAGTGGGCTACACGCACATCTATTAACACTTATAAGGAGCCTAGCACAAATACTGTGGGAATGGTTGGGTGCACATACTTAACTGCAGTCATAATGCGTGTAACTCCTACCTCTATGCTTACAGCACACATTTTAGCTGGCATTGTAACTAGCATAATGGCCCACTAAGTCACATGTGCTTCACAGGTATACTGCAGCACCTGAGCTCAAAGGTAACTTATGGACATTTAACAAACAATAAAATGGTCATTTAACAACCAGTACATATGCCTTTAGTATCTGAATACAGAAATCATTTCAGCTTGAAATGGGTTTCCTTGAAACACAATATGGAAGCAATAATTCATGGAACAGGTATCAGAAATTACATTGTTCACAGCTGCTTTGTATAATCTTTAACTTAATGTTCCACAAAATCCCTTTAAAATTCAAAGGACCATGAAGAAAGTCTGCAAGTCTGCAATTCCTTGACTGCTTCAGTGTAATAAAACCCAACCATGACTAAATATTGCTTAACTCAATGTGAATATTTTACTTGTTAAATTAACTTCCTCAACCAATTGTAAATCTCTCAATTTAATAGAGATCATGATGGACTACCAGTTATTTTTGCTGTAAGAATTTTTTATAATTAGAGGCAAACAAACTTTTAGCAGCGTACATTTTTTGCTACATTTGCTGCAGTTTTAAAATGTTTTACACACAAAGCTGTTACTCCTATAATTGCTCGAAGTGGCTCTATTATAGCCTCACAATCTCTTTTGGCTAGTCCCCCCAACTTTTCTGTTAGTTTTTTTAACTTTTTGATTGAAGCAACAGATCTTTTCCTATCCACCTTCATGCCTTGAAGTCTGGCAGTGACTGGTGGTCACTGTCTTCATATGTCCATACAACATGAATGCTGTCCAGGCATGGCCAGAAAAGTCGCCTTTACTTCTGGGCAATGGTGGATGCTTTGAGAAGGTTTAGGGAGCATTGCGACGAGGGACACAACAGGCCGGGAAAATGGAACTTGAAAATGAGGAGCTTGCCTTAAGCTCCACTGTTTGCCAAGCAAAGGAAAAATACATAGGACAAATTAGTCCATACTTTGCCTTATAAGGAAGTTAATGTTGTGGTTTTGGGGTCTTCAGCCTGTCCCTGCAATGTTAGCACTGTAAACAAGGCAGTGTTTATATCGCTGACTAGTAACACCTCTAAGGGCAGTAACTAGAGAAAATAGAAGACACAGGGCTACACTCCAACTAGGTGCTTCCTAGTCTAGTGCTGCACAGTGAGCAGCACTGGCATTCAGTGTATCCTCGCACAGCATTGATTCAATGCATCTCTACGGGAAGATGCAGATTGGCATAGGGCAGCATTTTGCCGCACATGCACAATAACTTACCAATGCTTTCTTATCCTACGGGAACAGGTTAATTAGAAATCACCTTTAAGATTAACCCTATAAGGTGTGCTGAGTCTTTAAATCTCAGAGATGGGGCCAAAGAACTAATGATTTATTACAGCATGTAACAAACGCTGGTATTGCAGGTACCCGTTCGCTATTTCCTCCCGAACTGCTAGAGCCGGAGTGATTATAGCTCGCAGTTCGGTGTTGATTTGAACGTTTCTCCAGACGAAGTACAGCATTCAAGTATATCCGCCCAGCAAAGTAGATAGGTACCCAAACATCAGCCTAAACTAGATGAAGGGTACAAGAGGAATGCTTTATTCAGGCTAACAGCCTGGTTTATATGCAGTTGACAACATACACGTTTACGTTGACGTATTCCAGGGGCAGGGCCGCTACCAGAAATTTTGGGGCCCCTGCCTCCAAAACCACCCACAGAGACCCCCTCCAAATCCAGCCCACAGGAATACACACGGCCACAAACACATTTACTGATACAAAAGGACACATACACACACACACAGATACATACTAACAGACACACATACTGATACGCATATAGGCATACATACTGACACACACATACCAAGACATACAGACACACATAGTGACAGACACATACTAACATACATACAGACACACATGCATAAGGACATACAGACACAGACACATTCATAATGACATACAAACCAACATTCATTCGGACATACACACATTCATAATTACATGCAGACATACATACACTGACATTCATACACACATAATGACATGCATACAGATAGACATACACGCATACAGACATACATACATTCTTACAGACACTGACATCCATACATACACACATTCATAATGACATAGACAGACATACATACCCACATTCATGACATGCAGACATACATACACTGACATTCATACACACAATGACATGCATAGATAGATATACATGCATACAGACATACATAGTTACATACATACAGACACTGACATCCATACATACACACATTCATGACATACATACACTGACATTCATACACACATAATGACATGCATACAGATAGGCATTCATACAGACATACATACATGCATACATTCACACAGCTCATTTTCCAGCCACCCTCCTTTTTCTTACCTTGTCTTTGCAGGAGGGTGGCTGGCTGGGGCTGATGGGACTGGCAGTTGGCTGGCTCTCCCTCTTCATTGCCGGGCACGCGCTCCTCCCGTGCGGAGTGAGCTGGGAGGAAGTGACTACTTCCTCCCAGCAGCACTTGCTGCGGCTGCTTTTTTTTTTTAAAGGGGCCCGGTCGCGCTATTACACGGCCACAGCGCTGACCGGGCCCCTGAAGATATGGGGCCCATGGGGTTGCCCTAAGTGCGTGGGCCATCCGATGGGCCCCATCAATGTGCGGGCGCCGGTGCAACTGCAACGGCGGCAAATCCGCCGCTACACGTGGGGCCCGGGCGGCCGGGCCCATGACAACCGTTATGGTTGTCACCCCCTGATGGCGGCCCTGTCCAGGGGCATTCCCCACTGGACCTGAGAAGGGACAGTCACAAAATACATTGGCTCTCAGGTCCAGGACACTGACAATCACATAATCCGTCCCCTGTACTGGGGAGATAATTAAATCAAGCAATTTACTGAACTCAATTTCCTCCCAACACATAAACATACATTTCCCTAAAACGAAAGTGCCCCAAACTCTATGGGAACCCCATTAAAGTCATATTCCCTGATAGACCCGATCTGGGTGACCAACATATTCAAAAATCAACCAGATCAGTTCAGTGTTAAAGTTAAAGCAATTGTATTAACCAGGACCAATAACTAACTTAAGTTACTTTCCAGTCAGATCAGCTTTCAAACTGGTAATCTTTCCTTTCAACATAATCTAAATGGAAATTGGACTTTGGTTTATAAACCACAAAACAAAGTGTGTTTATTATGAAGCACCTTGTCTTCTAGTTTGAATATACCCATTGAACTGTGTGACATCTATGCCATAAGATTCACTCAAGTGTGATGTGACACTGAATGGGATAGGTCACGAAGTGTTAGTGCAGCACACAGACAGACATTTCCACAGACTGTCTCTCTCAATAAGCTCACTTGGAATATCCATAATGGGTCAATGACCATGCTGCTGACATAGTCTGAACAGAAGTCCTAGCAATAGACCATGTTTATACACATTCCACAGCAAGTAAAATGGTAAAAAAAACTTCAGCTTTTTTCTTTTTAATGAAAAATAAACAATAAAACTCATGAAATATTAAAATATATGCACACCCATGAAGTGCATAAGGATCGAGTGTTTCTGGACTCTACCTGTGGTCTTGCAGTTTATGAGTTTATCATACATGTGCAAACGTCTTTTCTATGCTAGCTACAGGAGGTGCTACAGTAAAGGGACACTACGGTGCTAATAGACTGTAGGATCCATTCCAATCTATTTCAAAACAGTGTTCAAGAGGTTTAACACAGAAGTTCCTCAATAACATTTTTGAAACAAGACTAAGCAAGATGCTGGCATATTTAATAATATACTTAATATATTCCAAAAAAGAAAAATATAAGCATTAAATAAATAACATACATATTAAACCACAAATTATATTGTGAATGGTCAATCAACTGTTGCTAAAACTTTGCAAATGAGAAGAACATAATCTTTTTTATTATATGCAGTCCAGTATTCAAGCCAAAATAATTACAATCTGTAAAAGAAAAGAATTCGCTCTGTAGACATTGTAAGGTGTTCCTCATCAACCGTTGATCTTTATTTCTCTTTTCCTTACCAAAGAAAGTGAAAGTTAAAATATTTAGAGAATACATAAGAGTGTTTAGCATTGTGCATGTAGTTCTTAAAGATATAATGTTTTACATTTAGAATTTGTGCTAATTGCAAGCAGAATGCAGTCCAACCCCCCAAATCAAGCACTGGAATGGATTTTAATACAATGTTTAATGATCTTAAAAGGAAGTATAGATTTCAAACTTTCTATTTACTGAACCAGAGATTCTTCACCTTTAGGGCAGAACCCAATACATGGTGTACAGAATTGTGAAATATATACCAGCAGAAAAATATGTCACTGATACAATTTTAACATTTAAGGATACTTTGATAAGCTTATGCTGTAAGTACAGATTGGGTACCTGTCAAAAAGGTTAAGAACCACTGATCTAGATTCTTGTAAAATCTGTCAGCACAATAAAACATGTTTATGCTATGTAGAATCTCATTAAAACATTTTTTAAAAAACACTGCTTCAATGATTGGATTATTTTAATGTTCATGGAACACTAGTGAACGTTTTTGAGTACATTCTAAAAAAAAAAAAAAAAAAAAAAATTATAAAAAATGTTTCCAAGAGTGACATTTAAAATATTTTCCTTTAAAATCAAAAAAACCCTGAACACATTCAATATAATTTATATAAAACTAATTTGCTTCATGTTGTGTATTGCTCTGTTATCCAAAATAAGATTTTATTTCTCCTATCCTAACAGCTTAATTTGGAGACAACAAATTTCCACTCTCCATTTTAAAACAAACATTAGGCAAATGACAACATATATGATAGAAAGAAAGATTATTATATAATGATGCAAACTGAAAAAGAACTAACAGTGGTTTATGACCATTACTTGGCTACCGATAGACAAATGCTGCTTTCACATTGTATGAACTACCATCTGAAATTTATTAAACCATATCGTACCATTGGTAAATTATTAATGCAAAAAAAAGGCCAATTCATATCTGATAAAGTAGGATTAATAATCTATTGGCTCCAAGGGTAGGCACTGCTTTGCAATTTGCGATTGACAGACCATCTGAAGAGTGATGTGCAAGATGAGCTCTATTTGCAATCTCAGCTACATCTGTTCAGAGCTGTAGTTTTGTTTTTATTTAATTTTTTTAACTCTGGGTTTTGTTCTGTTTTTTTTGTTTGTTTTTTTACACACGAATTAAACAAGTTTAGGCATACTGTGCATACACACAATTAGATCACAGGGCTTTTACATTTCAAAACCTACACTTAGAACATATCCCAGTGAAACATTGTATAAGTTGGTTACAGCGCAAATTCTGGAGTTCCCTCAATCTTTTGGTGGAAATGACAAATCCTAAACATGGTTTTCCCAAGTAATATGCTTTACAGAAAAAGATGAAAACCCCTGCTGACGGTACAAGGTCCCAGAGCCAACCAATTATCTCATGTGAAGAGTAAACCAAATTGAAATCACTTTGAAAAATGTGAACTTCCAGTGAATGACTACTGTGTTCTTCTAAGGAAGGATCTGAGAGCCAGGATTTCTACCTTCAGTAAAGGAAACACCATCTTTCAGTGAGGCTACCCTACAGTGACTGGTAAGATAGATGTCTGTGCACCACCTTTCCCTCAGTCACTGAACATTGCACTGGGAGAAATATAGGATACAGACAGTATTTTCCCCAAAAATTTTGGGGTGAAAGACTGCATCCAGTATTCTAAAATATACGGTACCTAGTTGCTTCTAATATTGTTTGAGAGGTCGCAACCGAAGCATTAGATTGTAACTTTTGTACTACCTTATTAGCAGCCAACTGCCCTGCAATGGGCATGGTCACAAGTGCTCATTATTAAATACTGCTGCTATACATATGACAACCTCACTGATGTATAGATATTTTCAGGTGATGGTGCCATTTTAAATACAGATATGCTCATCTCCTTACAAATTGCAAAGAAGTGTCAACTCATTCTGCCAGACAGATATGGCCAGTTCCAATATGATAATCATAGTTGCACATAACCCTTTTACGTATAGACTACTCAAAAAAGTAAACTGTTTAACAATCTTCAATGCTTGTCTTTAACATCACAGTATACATGGCATTTGTGATTTTTTTTTTTTTTTAGCAAAAGAAAGGCACAATTATAAAGCAGTTTAAATATAGTACCTGAATCTATAAACATTGCTTTTCCATTTACAACCAACATTTCAGTTATTTTTACAGTAGGCATGTGATTAACTGCAATAAGAATGAATGTAATGAGCAGTTTTGCTGCAAATTTAGTCTGGAGAAATTCCTGCCCTGCTAAGCATTCAATATATGGATGGGTGATTAAACAAGCCTTTTGCATATAATAGAACCCACCAAAAATAACAAGTCTATGTTAAAAACAAAAACTGTAGAATACTTTTCATTTTCTGGACTTCCCGCAGGTCATCAGTAATAGATACTTTATGCCATCAATGAAGACCAATCCATGTAAACAGGTAAGGGACAACAAACATGGCCCCAAATCCAACCGATCCATATGTTATGTACCGATATGGTAGCTCAACCTCCATTCTTTGCCTTGCCTTTCGAATGTCATGACATGGAATGCCAAACACCTTACAAGCTAGAGGAATGGAAATCTTTTTCATAGCTGCTCTTATCACTAAAAGAACAACTACACCTATTAAAAATCTTAGAAGAGCTTTTCCGAATAGAGTCACAGTGATAGGAGGTGGAATTAAAGGCAACAAATCCGGTGATGGCTCCAACATTAGACCCAGCATGTAGTTAACATGTGATCCACAAGCAATTCCAGCCCCACTGCCTAAAATCTGAGCAGTGTCTCCACGGGATGTGCTCCATGTATCAAGGGTAAAGGAGAAAATACCCATGGCTAGATGTAGACCAATTATTGCAAAGGGCGCATATTTGTATGTTATATTAAAGGTGTCAATAATCTCAAAGAGAGGGTGGAAGACTATTATAATGAGAATTGCATACAGGAATCCAGCGATCACATCCTGCAAAAAAGACAAAAGGGGGAAAAAAAAAAAAAGTTAAAGATACACAAAAACTGACCTTAGAGTACATTTATATTTTAAAGAAAATTACACTTTTAAGGGATTATATTGACCATACGGTTTCCACTTAAATTACTTTTAAATCAAAATGCAATATAAGAACTTAAAGTACCCTCTGGGCACCAATACTACTTTTAATGCATTTGATAAGGAAGTATTTCTGGCATATGTGGGCAGGGCTAAGGAAGCAGGCTTATGGTGCAGCATTCTGAAAAATTTTGTGCAAAAACTAAGATTTGAACATGGGGAAAAAATAAATTAAAAAAATAAAATAAACAGTAATGAAGCCTAAAATCTATCAAATCCATTAAAGGTGTCTTGTTAGAGACAAGAGCACTATGGAGTTAGGAATACAGGTTTGTATTCCCAACGCATAGAATCACTGCTTTCCTATAGGGAATTTGAAGATGTTAAGACGTAATGCAAACCCGTGAGGACATCCAACATAGTTTAAACGGAGTAAAGCTTCGTTAGGGACCTAGAAGCTCCTCTAGTGGCTGTCTAGAAGTCACAAGATGTGTATTTAAAGTGATTCTAGAGAGTAAGCAATACAAATCTATATTCCTTACACTATAGAGCCCTCTAGTCTGACCCCTCTGGCGGCTAAATAGTATAAAAAAAAAAAAGAAGAAAAAAAAAAAAAACAGGAAAAAAAGCACACCTTTATTCACTTACCTAGATCGGTACTTCGCCTCCTCTGATGAGGTGGCGCTAATCGCCTCAGGCTCTCTCTATAGAAAACCATTGTATTAAAGCTTTCCTATGGGCAGAGCTGATTGACAGCCACTAGAGGCAGTCTTAGTCCTGTAAGGTAATGATTGCAGTTTCTCAGAAACTTCAATGTTCTACACTGCAGGACTAAGTGGGACAAGGCCACAGCACCCAGACCACTTCACTAATCTGAAGTGGTGTGGTTGACTACAATATCCCTATAACCCTGCTATTTAATCATTGCAGTTTCTCAAAAACTAAAATGTTTTACATTGAAGGGTTAAACAGACAGTACCACTACACCCATACCACTTCAATGAGAAGTGGTCTGTGTGCCTATAGTGTACCTTTAATATCTTCTCTTCTGTGTATGACTCCTCTATGCAGACTACCAGGTGCAAAGGTCAAAGTTTACAATAATCACTGACAGAGCCAAGACATACACTCAGTTTCATGATAAAGGTGTGGATTTCTTACTTTCTTTTTAATGTGAAAAATGCAAGGAAGTGACCATCCCTTTTTAACAGAAAGCACTATTACCCAAGAGCCTTACCAGAATGGAATGCATTCCCATATACACTCGACTAAGGCACACCAAGGAACACCAGCTGATCGTGAGACCAATTCCAAATACAAGGGAATACTAGTAAATAAGAAAATAGAAAACATTAAAAGAGAAACCAACCATTAGATCACAAAACATAACTGTGCAGGGAAAAAAAGATGAATTTCAGCCTAGAAAATGCATATTTCATGTAATATCTTCACCAGCTGAAAGAATAGGAGATATAACCTATAACTTGTTAGCTGTTAAAAACACAATGCCCATCATTCTTGGACAGCCATATCACGAGAAACAAAAACCTAAACAGCTTGAATATACCAGAGCTAAAATATCTGGAATTCTCAGTAACCTTTTAACAGTGAGCAGCTAATATAAAAAAAAATAAAAAAAAAAAATAGTAAAACACACTCATGGGGGTAAAAACAAAACCGTAAATAGTTAATGTCACAAAGTCTGCATATTGAAGATATATGCCATGTACTTTTTATATATATATATATATATATATATATATATATATATATATATATTCAAAGCAGAGAAATCTCAGCATGTGGAAATTAACCCCTATAATGCCAAAAAAAAGTAGAATGTTTACAAGGTATCCCTGATGAGAATTCAGTAGTGTATATATGTAGTTCATCTATAGAATTAAACTGATCATGTATTAATAAGGGTATATACCAAAAGAAAAAAAATAGTTATAAAGTAGATATGGAAAAAATAACCTAAGGTCAGTATTAGGACAGAATAATCAAATAGTGATCTTCAGACGAAATAGAAAATAATAATACAAATTCATAAATAACTAAATAATTGAATAATTAGCTGTTGGTTAGGAATATAAATAAGTGAGTAAAGCCTGTCATTCCTCACCATATTATGGGAACCCCCATAATAATAGAATTGGAGGAGAGGGATGTAGAATATAAAGTATGATCCTAACACAACAATGATGATTCATATATACAAGCTATAATATAAGATAAGATAAAAAGTCTGAGCTGTCCACTGATTTAAGAGATCCTTCAATTATGACCTTTCCAATTAAAAAAAATGATAAGGTGTATATACATAGTTAAATTTAGATATAGGACATATCATGAAGGCAAGATCAGGTCACCAATGGATGAAAAGAGCCTTTTATAGGGGTACCCCCCCAAAAATGCATCAACACTAACATTATAAATATGCATAATATTGAAGTGTTCCCGTAACATTTGTGAGATAGATTAATCCTATCGTGCAGTACTACATGTTAAATAAGTAATTGATAAAGACCTTTATTTTCAGAAAAGTGTAGTGTAGGTCACAGTGATATGATTGCAATGCAAATATCACGAGTGCACACTTTACCCTGTCCCCCTAAATCTGAAATCTGACAGACATTCTTATTGGATCACTATATTAAGACAGCTACACTTTTAATTCAATGGGTATTTATATATTATAAAAAAAAAAAAAAAAAAAAAAAATCAGGTTAGAAGCTTAAGTGGATTATTACTGACCTCTAACTATCATAGGAAACAAACGATAATGGGAGCAGAAAGATCTGACTAAAACCAGTGGGGGCCGCATCCCGAGTGTTTGTGGTTAGAGGTGTTTTTGTGTATTCTATATACAGAAAAAAATAGGAACACACCCGCAACATGAAAGCTTTTGAAATGACACTGTTCAAGGTGTACCAGCCCCAGAGTATGGCTGAAGTACTCATAACACGGGAAGAAAAGTCCTGCAATAAGCACATGCAGCCACAAGTACATTTAAACAAGGAAAACAGTGAGACTAATCTCTATATGACGTTTCTTAAAGTTGTTTTTTCTTCAAACAATTCATTGAAAAGGCATCATACAAGAAGAAAAATAAATGTGTGATGAATGAATTAGAGTTGCAAACGTGATAG
The DNA here is from genome assembly GCF_036172605.1 of Pelobates fuscus. NCBI lineage: Eukaryota > Metazoa > Chordata > Amphibia > Anura > Pelobatidae > Pelobates > Pelobates fuscus. The sequence goes on from NC_086329.1 coordinate 13,029,742, forward strand.
ATGTATAATGCCATGCACATCCCCTGCGTCCACCTCCCAAGTAAATGGGATTAAGCATGGGATTGCATTAAATGGGTGGATACTGATTCAGTTTTCCAAGGTATTACTGACTGTGTGTGTTTGTATGCGTGCATGTTCAGTAATACTTCCTCTGGTCTCATGGGCATCGATTGATGTAGATCATCAAGTTGCTGCAAGAAATAAAATTTCAGAGGTAAAAAATTTGCTGGGATGTGAGGGGCGGGGCCGGGCGGCCATGCCAGCAGGCTGCAAGTTAATACAGCTCCAGGGAAACTCATCTAAAAAAGGGTAAAACACCCATGAAACTCAGCTTGGAACCCCCTGAGAGTGCGAGATACCTGGTCCTGGAGTGTCCCGGTGTAGCTGGAACCCCTGATATCGGGTGGACCGGGTCCTGGTGAGATGCTCCGGGGCTGGGAGGACTGAGGCCTAGCCGGGTGGGGAGGGGGACGGACGGCCGCTGCCCCGCTCTCCTTCCCGGCAACGACTGAGAACCGCTTCAAACCCGGGGTCCCCGGCCCTGCCTACCCCCCCTCTGGGCCGGCGGGGGTTATCCCGGCCCCGACCGGGCAGGCGACCTCATGGCAGTGCTAATGGGCGACTCAGCGCCAGCAGCTACCAAGCGGCCCTGGAAAAATGGCCGACAGATGCACCTACCAGCAAACCGCCAAAGACGCGCGCTGAGCGAGAGCCCCCACGAACAGAGCCACGACCACCCAGGGCACTTTAATGCGACCACGATGGGGCAGCGGCAGAGACCTGTGATTCTGCCGTCTACCAGACTGCAAGCAGACCTCCTCACCAGCAGAAGACCCAGCACCTAAATTGACCGAGCCACCTCACTAGAGCTTCCTATCGCAGTAAAGCTACCGCAGACCAACACCGAGGCAGTGTCCAAATAACCAATTACAACGTGACCACACCTAATTACCGAGACCTGCAAAACATCATACCCACACTCGCATACCGGCAGAGGAATAAATCCCATAGGAGGACTGTGTATATGCTGGAGCAAGGACACTGACCACCACAGTCCCTGATGTCAAAGCCGACAGGTACCCCAGCTCCTTATGACAGACGGCACCTAAAGCAGCATCCGCTGGACCTGTCGCTGACAGCCTCCCCAACATGAATCCTGGCTGTGGGTACTCCCAAATGGACATACCCGTTACTGGTACTAAAATGGAGGCTGTAGTTACTATTGGTCTGATGCCATAGAGCAGTTAACAACCTAGCTAGCCACAACCTGTCTGGTGGTATAATATATATATTTTGAATACTCGACTTAAAATAAGCTACTGTTTTATACAGGTGTATGCCTTCTTTTGGTATTATTGTTAAGGCGTAATATGGGCATACATTTAAACGACTAGTCTGCCTCACATGATGCACGGTTACCTCTACTAGCTTCACATCTAATTAACTGACTCATGGTGTTCTTAATGCCTATATATCACACTACACCTAAATTACATACTTATCACCTTAAGCGCAGCTAGATATGTACAAAGCATGTTATACCACAAAAGCGATGTCTAATAGTCTGATACCTTCATGTAATATAAAAATGTGCCGTATAAACTGTCACACCTTGATATGTCATGGAAATGCGTGAAGATGCTGTTGTGGCTCTGCACGCTTGATGTCAAACTATGCACAAGAAAAAGAAAGAATTAAAAAAAAAAAAATTGCTGGGATGTATTACCGATATAATAGAATTTAAAAACGAAAAAAAAAAACACAAAAAGAAAAGTAAAATAAAGAAACTGTTGCTGCTGTTCACTGACCAGTGCACTGATTCAACCCAATTAAATGAATAAGAAATGCAGTAACCAAGGAACACAAATCTTTAAAAAATAAAATAATATTTTTTAAAGTCTCTCTGAAGAAGGCTACACACAGACAGCAAAACGTAAAGGGACACTAGGCACCCTGACCACATCAGCTCATTAAAATTGGCTGGGTACAGCGTCCCTATTGCACTTAGTGCTGCAATGTAAAAAACATTGCAGTTTTAGAAAAAAAATGTTTACACTGCAGCACTAAGACAGCTTCTAGTGACGGTCTACTTGAAAGTTACTAGAGTCCAATCTAAATGTTACTGGACTTTCGGTTAGTTGATGCGGGAGGTCTTCCCCTGCAAGAGCACATCCAGCATCAGCATCAGCTATTTCCTCATTGGTACCAGAATACTAAATTGAACTCCACTAACACTAACTTCAACCCCTCTAAAGTGTATGCAGCAGACCCCTGATGTAAAAATCTGGACATGCTAAAGAAAAAGAAGGCACCCTTTTTCAGTGAAGACATACCTGACCTTTAGATCACTGTGTACTTTATGTAAGCCTGCAATAAACTGAAAATTTAAAGAGACAGTGGATCGGAACTAAAATATTTTACTTTACACAAACTCCTATTTGACACGGTCTTTGAATCTTGCAATACGTCAGCCCTATCATTCAGATCAGATACACATTACCTCACTACGCAAACCCATGATTGCGGAACTGTAAACCGTTACTTGTAAGTCGATGTCAGACTCCTACAGCATGATTATAAAAAATAAAAAAAAAAAAAGACAGCCTAAATGTGCTTTAAGAATGAGGAGTTAAAGGGCAGGCGGCGTATTTTCGAACAAATGTAAACATTGACGTTTTTCAGAAACAGAAATGTAACATTGTCCAAAAAAAGAAACGACAGCACTTGTAGTGATGTAGCGTTTCTGGTATTTAGATGGTTAAAGAACTGAAATAAATGGTTTCCTGTGAATCATTTAACATATTTATGATAATACTCCATTTGTTCGTCACTATCATACACTGCACAAGTGTAATCGTTCATTGATGTATTCGCTCCCCTGTGTCACAACATCTGTTACTTTTCAATCTTCCTGCGTGGTTGGCAGCATAAGCTCCTTGCACATTGCTACATAACCTGCTAGTGCCATTCAGTTTAAAGAGACTGTGTTCACTATAAAATATGTGGATGATTGAGTCTATACGGGGAAATGATATTCTATAAAGTTCTGGCAGTTAAACCAGCACAATGTAGATACTTCAATCCGGTTCCAAGGTACCAGGCACCATTACTCAGGAAAAGAACAAAAAGCAGATCTAAAAAATCCCTTCATATATCTACAGTAACAAGTATAATATACTGGCAAATCTGGACTCATGTTGGTGGCAGTCACTTAAAAAAAAAAAAATTACAGACATGTTGCATTAGAGACGAGTAATGTTCAAACCAACACCATTGGCTATTTGCCTTCTGAAAAGGAACTGCCAAGATTTTCAATACAATTGCAAACCTATTACATATAATTCATGCTGAATTTTGTGGTAATTAACAGAGGAGGGGGGGAAACTCTAATCAAGACTTAATTAAACCACTACAAACTGGATATGAGGAATAGGCAAGTAATAAATCATACAGCCTCCCCAGTTTTTGGTCTACGTTTTTTAAATTCCCTGCTCTGTTTATGATTTTGTGATTAACCTTGTAAGTGCTACTAACAATGAGTGAGTCTTGGCTATTAAGTATTAATAACACATCACAGTGTCATACAGCAGGCAGGCAACACTGACAAATAATATTACAAGGTTAGATCGACAGGAACAAAGAGGGCAAGTGAACCTAGCATACAAGAGTCTACAACATAATAGGATTTAGGTCATTTCAAGCACAAGATTACATCTTTCTGAGCACCTTGTAAATAAAAGTCTAAGCTACTTCCTGGTCTCTTCAAAACCTAGGTGCTATCCCTCAAATGAGGAAATTGATAAATATTATACTATTCTCCCCCCCCCCCCCTCCCCTGAATAGCCCCCAAAAAATATATATTAACACTGTATGTGGGGTTATAGGATTCAAGAAAATATAGGTAAAGTAACACTCCTATCAAAGTAACAGCCCACTATACATTATGATTATAGTGACAGGAATGCCAATGCGTCCTCTCCCAGTGTTAGTAAACCACTAAATAATGGCTTGACAACTTTCCTGGAGTCAGCTGGGCAACTACCGCCAATCCTAGCCAGAAGCTCGGTGCCGGCATAGCCGAGTGCAGGGAACGTCTTGCTAGAGCCAATAAGGAGTCACTATACGGCACGGCTTACAGAAGGTGTCTGCAAGAGCTTCAGGACTGCTGGCAGGCATAGTACCCTGGCAAGATGTGAAAACATTTGCAAACTCTTTGACTACCCTAAGAGGTAGGGATCGACCGATCGTGATTTAAAAAAATAAAAAGAATTTAGAGCAGATACCAATAATCTGTAAACTTTCAGGCAGATAGCTTACCGATATTCTGTACATTTACCATGGAAGCGCCGGCCCACTCATTCATTATCGGCCGATACAGATACTTAAAGTGTTTTGTTTTTTTCTTTTTACAAATTAAAAAATTCGGAATATCACCCAATAATATCGGCAAAACAGATAATCGGTTGATCCCTACTAAGAGGGCACCAAAGCACTCCTCCTCCTGGAACCATAATCACTATAGCAAGCTTGGATTAAGAAAAGTGTCTCTTTCAAAACATTTTAGCTTTGAATAAAACAGTTGCCTCAATCTACAGTTTGAAATAATGCATGTAGATAGGATATACATTTTATTCTTTTGCTTTCCACACCCACTCCAGGTGGGACACGGATCTAACCAGTGTTCTATCCCTAGGAATGCTGGAAAAGTGCTTTGGGTATGCCTGAGATTGTGCAGCTCAAAGATCTCTTCATCCTGCAACATTCTGATCCACGTAGAAGAGAGGAAGTTTGATCAGTGTGAGCAGCACTGGTGTAGGGTTTTGCTCTCCTGCTCAATGATGTTGAGTTTCTGTTACTAGTCTGTCGCTACTGGTCTAAAACAGATTGAGGGGAGCTGAAGGAACTTCCTAAGCTGCCAGGCATAACCAATATTGCAATCTGCTTATGTTTTTATAAAGTTTCTGAACCTTTATTACATACTTTTCAAAGTTCTTCTTCCTTGATTTTGATTTGTATATATTTGTTTAAAAGTGTGCTTGCTGGTTTAAAAAGGAATTGTCAAGTAATAGATGTCCCTTTACACACTGACACACACACTGAGAGACACACACAGCTTGACAAAAGCCCTAAGGGGGCGAAACTGTTTTTTCTGGTTCTTGGGTCCAATAAAACTGCCTATTTTTTGGAATTCGTTGGAGTGCCTGGATTATTTTCTATTTTCCAAACTCTATATTTTGTCCTTTTTGGTACTGGGACTTATCCAGTACAGCACCCAGGATTCCAGGACGAAGGGTTGAGTGCACTTCCACTACCTACATATGGCTATCTGTATGTGGTAATATGCTCAAATAACTATGTCTGGGAGGGGAAAAAAATTAAAAAATAAAAAAAAAATTAAAACTATATCAAAAGTACAAATATAACTATTTGCATATCCACATGCTGAGGTATTTAAATAGCTCAATGGTTTATCATCTACCAGGTAATTATACCGTCAACATGCAGTTTTAACAGGACTCCTACTTTGTGACTAATCTTTGCAACCATCTTACAGACAGACAGTTATACATAATGGATAAACTGAAGCATGTGGTCACATTATACTCAAACAATTAATAATGCATACCCTTTATAAAAATAAATAAATAAAATAAAAAAAATAAAAACGAGCAGCAAAGTGTTCAGACACCTTCACAAATAATCTGCCACGGGGGAACAACCCGTCCTTTCCTATGAAATCTGAAAACATAGACAATAACCTCCACAATTAAGACATTTTTCTTAGAGATGTATCCTACTAAGCTCGTGATTCCACTTTTAGATAACGTGTCAGCAGCCCAGCTTTTAGAACCAATTGTATTTTGTTTTGTATTTTTTTAAGATATGGGTTGATCTATTTAGCACATGTACAAAATATATCTGGCAAGAAGACGACATTTTTGTCCAGGGAGGCTAGACTGCTTGTGTACTGGAAGGAATATGCAAAGACAACCAAAACCAGTAAACTACAGCATAAGCAACATGCACATAAAAATGAATTTGCTTAAACACGCTACGCTACAAGCGACTTAAACTCCAAATAAATGTGATAGTGGAGCGTTGTGAAATTATTACAGTAAACTTACTCACGGACAGGGCCATCTCTACCTGTTGTCTCGGTCTGTTCTTATTGTATTGTCTTTTTCCCGATTGTACAGCGCTGCGGAATATGTTTGGCGCTTTATAAAAAAACAGTAGAAAATAAATAACTGTGGGTACATTTATTGAACTAAATTACAGAGCGGTCCATTTCACTATTTGGAATGATTTTAATTCACTTATAGTGTGTGTTTGCATACTTGAATTTGTAATATTGCACAGGCAGAAGCCCAAGCTTTGTAGCTGTAGTTCATTGAAATTAAAAGGACACTAAATTCATCCAAGACCACTCTCTCAATGAAGTAGTCTGGGTAAAGGGTGCCTGTCCTTTTAACCCTGGAATGTAAAACAAAAGAGTTTTTTGTTTGCAGGATTACATCCACCCTGTCAAGTAGGCAGCCACTAGAGTCCGTCACTAAAACTCTGTCACGTGATGTGGAAGACCACAGGAATGCATTGAATACAATACTGTATTCCCACTCTACAGTATTCCTTTATTCCTTTTAATTAACTTTTGTGCAAAAACAAAATATGTATTTAACATTCGCAAAAGACAGAATCCACAAGTAACAGTTTAGGGGGCATGGTTTAAGGGGCTTGTTAAGTCCCAAATCAATTTATGTGTGCTTCTTCTCCCTCCGCCCTTCTTCTCATCCCTGGAAGCATTAATGATCTATTTTTTCCCATAAATATAACTAGAAATTATATCTATGAGCAAAGGAAAAGATTGGATATTTTATGGATTTTTATTTTAGTCAATAACTGGGAAGTTAGGCAGTTAGATGCTGAATAGGTAACTGTTATTTTGCAGAGGTTTCCAATTCTTGCCATGCCAATGATTTAACAGTCTAAGCAGTAACACTTGACTGAAGGTCAAGCTGTTCACCTTATCAGAACAGAAATGCTGACAAAGAATTAAAAATAAATAAATAAAAGATTGCCAAACTAAAAGGGTAAAATAAGCACTTACCCATAGATATAGTCCATTTATTGGTTGATTACAGTTAAAGAGACACCACTCATTAATACAGCTCATTGTAGTGGAACTGGTTATGGAAAAATGAGCTTGGGGGCACCAACAGCCTGTTTATTGTCAATCCATTTAAAGCATTTGAGAAAAAAAAAAAACAGAGGCTCACCTGGTGCCCACTATAGAGACTCCTACTGCCCCGTGAATGATGTGTAAGTGAGATTCTACATCAGCCCATCCAACTTTAAGTTATGATGCAAGCTTGGAATGAGAGGTCAACACTCACAATAGTATGTGAATGGCTAGAATATATGTTTATATTACAAACACATTTTTGGTAGTAGTTCTGCTAGTTATGACATTTGCCCTCCTATATGTACATGGCTTCTAGTGTGAGCTACTAGCAAAATAAAGGTCACCACTTACAATTGCAAACTGAGCCAATAACCATCTGTAGCACAACATTTACCATCACGCAAACTGTACACACCAAACTTTGATCAAAACAAAATACAACTATCATGCCCTACTGTATGGCCCAAATTTTCTCGTAAAAGACAAGGAATATAATACAAACACTACAAAACTTCACAAAAAAAAAAAAAAAAGTACCCAATTGAATTTTTCCTGGTTGCTAAACGGTATCTCAACACATTACGTGTTTTAAGTTAAGAGTACACCTTATAAGATTCCTCTATAAATACACTTTTTAATTTAGAGCTTCACTATAAGGGAAAGAATTGCACTATGCAGGAAAAAAAAGTGTTTCACAAGCAGATTGGGAATAGTTTTACATCAACCATGAAAAATTTATATTGAGAATTAGATATCCCCTGCACCTGCCTCGCAGGAGAAGCCAGATGTCTCCTCTGAGCGAAAAGTGGACGGATACAGCACTGTGCTCACTGACATGAGAGTGCGCAGCTAATACTCTGCATTCCTTTAAAATACTGTACAACCTTGTGCAGTAGGCAATATAGTGAAATGTCTGAAGATAGAATCTAGACTCACTGTAGCTTTCCATCATGCACACATTCCCATCAGCAGTCACTTGCATTTTCTTGTGCAATGTACATTATATTCCCATGGCATCTCATTGTACATGCACAAGAAGATCTACATGATGATCTTCCAAAAAACCATCAGGTTTATGTTATGGTCTGCGTGTGACTACACACAGAATATGCTATTCTGGTATCTTAATGTGATACTCTAATGTTATAAATACATAAAGATCATCTACTCTGCCTTTGCCCCCAGATCTGAACTGATATGGCCAATCAAATGCTAATCCTAGAAAAGCAAACCATCCCTAATGCACATGCATGGCAACTGCCTTGTTCACCAATCAAATTTTCCTCATAATGAAGTATTATGCCAATGCTTCTCTTTGGAGAAAATGACGACGAACATGAACACCCTCAGAAAACGTAGGTCTAGGAGGAAGCTCGGGCACAGAACGACAAAGTGAATATTTCTCTGAAACAACAATCTGTCAGGGTGTATCAAGGCTCCAAGATCAATACATTAAAAGAATGCTCCAAGCACCAAAGCCACTACAGCACATTGAAATGTAAGTAGCCAAATAATTTGTCAAACATTTGACTTCATACTGGTCTGCTGGACACCATTTTTGGCTTCCAAAAAGAGCCAGATGCTCCTTTGCCGCTCCTGAAATAAACCCTGTTGTGCAGGGCTTGCTCATTGTCTGAGATCACCACCGACGGGGCTTAGCTCAGAAAAGAGTGTTTTTGCTAGAGAAGAGGCAGAGTTTGACATCTGGTTGAGACCAGGTATGTTTGCTTACTCAGATTGGCGGGGCACAAGGGCAGTCCTGGCTGTAATAGTTTTGGTGCTTTGAGTGTTCCTTTAAGCTGTGGCCTTTTTGTAACTCGGAGTGTCCCTTTAATATGCCAGAAGTTGAAAAGTTGATAATGGCAAAGTCAGGCACATAAAGCATCATGTAAATATATCTTGTTTCCCCAATTTTTCCTCCCCCAGGTGTCAACATGCAAACAAAGCTCCTGGCAGCAAGTGGTTATGGTGCTTAGAGATTCTCTCTTTTATTGAGCGGTTAAAGCATCGTACAGTACAAGGTAAAGAAAAGTTGAGTCAAACAACATAGTGAAGAAAACTCTAACAAAAATGCCACTGTGTTTGTATTTGCATGATGTGACTCAATATCATGCTTTGGAGGAGAGAGTAAACTACCAGTATTTACTGTTTACTTATTTGTTCCCATAAATAGAGGAGATGTTTGAGATGCAGGTTGTAAAACTTTGTTTACTAACAAAATAAGAAAATATATTTATTCTAAACAATAGAATAAAGCTTAAATGCTTGTCAGGTAAATAGCTAGCAAGTGTATCTGTAAATGGCAGTTGACAACAGAGCCTACATAATTACAGGTCTTCGGGACCACAACACTATTTGGTCAATATATTGTAACGTGAACATCTCTAGATAAAAAAGGTCTTTAGTTGTATGGCAATGTACAGAAAAGCAGCACAGTTGGTAACCAGGTTTGCTAAAATATTTTATCCAAACAGCCATACATACCGGTATGAATTATTTAGTATTGTTAACCATCAGGCATGTAGAAGATCCAATATTTAACCAGTTCTATTTCTACCACAGCTAGATAAATTATATACAAAAACCAGCAAAAGGAAATCTTAATCTTTGAGCTTCAGATGCCTTCTAGTGGGATGTATTGGCTGTGAATTACAGAGTCTCCCCACTACAGAAAGCAAGGAATGTAAGTCATGCAACTGCAGCTAAATTATAAACTTCAGATTTGGGTGTGAATGTGAGTTTTGTTTTCTGTATCCTCTGCCTATAGCAATAATTGCTAACCTTGTCATAGCAGAGAAAAGCCCCCCAATGATGCCCAGCCATAAGTGGTGCCCTAGTAATACTAGCACCATATACAATGGAAGGAAAGCATTAAGAAATGACAGCAGCTTGCCCCAGGCTCATGGTTTATGTAGTCTACCAGGGGTAGGCAACCTTCTGCACTCCAAATATGGAGGACTACATCTCCCCTGATGCTCTGCCAACATTATGGGAGATGTAATCCACAACATCTAGAATGCCTATTGTTTCCTGCCCCTGGTCTAAACACTGCAGGGCAGCACTTTTCATGCGTCACAGTGGTCATGGTGGATGCTAGGTGTATCACAGTGGTCATGGTGGATGCTAGGTGTATCACAGTGGTCATGGTGGATGCTAGGTGTATCACAGTGGTCATGGTGGATGCTAGGTGTATCACAGTGGTCATGGTGGATGCTAGGTGTATCACAGTGGTCATGGTGGATGCTAGGTGTATCACAGTGGTCATGGTGTGTCGCAGTGGTGATGGTGGATGCTAGGTGTGTCGCAGTGGTGATGGTGGATGCTAGGTGTGTCGCAGTGGTGATGGTGGATGCTAGGTGTGTCGCAGTGGTGATGGTGGATGCTAGGTGTATCGCAGTGGTGATGGTGGATGCTAGGTGTATCGCAGTGGTGATGGTGGATGCTAGGTGTATCGCAGTGGTGATGGTGGATGCTAGGTGTATCGCAGTGGTGATGGTGGATGCTAGGTGTATCGCAGTGGTGATGGTGGATGCTAGGTGTATCGCAGTGGTGATGGTGGATGCTAGGTGTATCGCAGTGGTGATGGTGGATGCTAGGTGTATCGCAGTGGTGATGGTGGATGCTAGGTGTATCGCAGTGGTCATGGTGTGTCGCAGTGGTTATGGTGGATGCTAGGTGTATCACAGTGGTTATGGTGCATTACCTGCCAGCGGCCATAGGTGAGGAGCAGCACGGAGAGCGGGATGGCGGTGCCGGACATGGCGTGGGTGGAGGGCATGCTGTACTCCGAGTTGTAGAACACCTCCAGTTTGATGACCGGGGGGGAGGGCGGCCGGGGCCAGCGGATCAGGTCCTTGGTGCACTGCCCCAGGTACATGACCCACACCCACACTATGACCAGCCGGCGGGCCACCCACGGGTCCACGTTCCACATCCAGAACGGGAAGAACGAGATGTAGAAGAGCTCGTTGCCCAGCTCGGTGCCGAAGCTGAACAGGTAGTACAGCAGCGGGTTCCGGATGGAGAACGCCTGGCCCGGCTCCCCGGTCAGAGAGTTCCGCCGCTGGGCCTGCTTCCTGCCGCCCGGGCCCTCGGGGGCCCCGTTGGACAGCGGCCCGTTGGTCTGGGGGTCCTTGCGGAGCCGTGGCCCGGGCGGGCCGGAGCTGGGCCCATTGCTGGGGCGGTCGGGCTCCGGGGGGCCGGAGTGGAGGGCGCTCTGCACCCCGCACAGCCGCTGGAAGGCGGCCACCTTCCCCGGGTCCTGCAGAGAGTCACACAGCCGCCGCAGCGCGTCCATCCCGGCTACACCTAGCGCGCCATCCGGCCCTCAATCACAGCTAGTCCTGTCACACGGGCCGGACCTGGACACGCCCCGCTTCCCGCCCTGCGCCGCGTCACGTGCCCCAGGACACGCCCACACACCGCTCTGTGAGGGGAGCTCGGCGCGTGGGCTGGGTATGGGGCGCAAACCGCTGCAGCATCCACGAGACAGGCAGGGCGTGGCCACAGGGATCACGTGGTAGCAGATACTCATACCCTGGGAAACTGATTACTCTGCTACCAGCATACAGCCCTCACAGTGTCTGATATAACACAGCCCTCACAGTGTCTGATATAACACAGCCCCAGTATACAGCCCTCACAGTGTCTGATATAACACAGCCCTCACAGTGTCTGATATAACACAGCCCCAGTATACAGCCCTCACAGTGTCTGATATAACACAGCCCCAGTATACAGCCCTCACAGTGTCTGATATAACACAGCCCCAGTATACAGCCCTCACAGTGTCTGATATAACACAGCCCCAGTATACAGCCCTCACAGTGTCTGATATAACATAGTCCCAGTATACAGCCCTCACAGTGTCTGATATAACACAGCCCCAGTATACAGCCCTCACAGTGTCTGATATAACATAGCCCCAGTATACAGCCCTCACAGTGTCTGATATAACATAGCCCCAGTATACAGCCCTCACAGTGTCTGATATAACACAGCCCCAGTATACAGCCCTCACAGTGTCTGATATAACACAGCCCCAGTATACAGCCCTCACAGTGTCTGATATAACACAGCCCCAGTATACAGCCCTCACAGTGTCTGATATAACACAGCCCCAGTATACAGCTCTCACAGTGTCTGATATAACACAGCCCCAGTATACAGCCCTCACAGTGTCACAGTGTCTGATATAACACAGCCCCAGTATACAGCCCTCACAGTGTCACAGTGTCTGATATAACACAGCCCCAGTATACAGCCCTCACAGTGTCACAGTGTCTGTTATAACACAGCCCCAGTATACAGCCCTCACAGTGTCACAGTGTCTGATATAACACAGCCCCAGTATACAGCCCTCACAGTGTCACAGTGTCTGATATAACACAGCCCCAGTATACAGCTCTCACAGTGTCTGATATAACACAGCCCCAGTATACAGCCCTCACAGTGTCACAGTGTCTGTTATAACACAGCCCCAGTATACAGCCCTGCCACCAAATAATGACTAATATAACACAGAGACAAAGGAAGTGATGAGGGCAGCGAAATGAGATAAGAGTTATCCAGGAAGACGGTAAGTGTTACCAACGAGTTGTGACTGTGTATTTAGTGACTTCTTAAAGGACTGAAGGCTAAGGGAGAGTCTAATGGCATGGGGTAAGGGAATTCGAAAGGAACGGGACAGCCCTTGAAAAATATTGCTGCTGAAAATAGTCAGTAATAGTCCGATCTGTAGAGTGAAGGGAGCGAGAAGGGGTGTATTTGTGGAGTAAAGAGGAAATGTAGTGAGGAGTGGAGTTAATGAGGGCTTTGTAGGTTAGTGTTAGCAGTCAGCATTGGATCCTGAAGGGTACAGGAAGCCAATGATTGACATAGGGGTGAGATGTGGGGGTAGCGGTCAGTCAGGAAGATGGGCCTGAGTGCAGCATTCATTACAGACTGGAGAGGAACAATGCCGATATTTGGAAGCCCGATGAGTAGTGACTTTGAATAGTCAATATAATATAGGGGCAATATTTTTAATGTGGAAGTTACAGGCATTCACTTAAACATGCGCAGACCTGTGAATGCTCCCTCGTTCTGTGCTGGTCATATTGATAGAAGTTGCCTAAATGATGTCACACCCACCTTGCAACACCAGCTGCCTATGTGCAGTCATGGGGAACAATAAATATTTAAAATTGTATTATTGTTAAATAAATAATGACACGGTGTAATATGCCATGTGTTGTGCATCTGAGGTTGTGTTTACCTAATTTTAAGGCCTGCTAAGGAACAGATGATTGTTATTATGTCCTGATATGTAAATCCATAGAATTCAAAGAGGGTGTACCCCCCCCCCCCCCACCCCCCCACCCCCCACGCTGCCCTTTGCCGGTTTTCCCCCTGCCCCTTACTGTTATACATCCACATCCACATTGGTCATTAATTCTCTCAGCAGTTTCAGTTCCCCTGTGATTGCCACACAGTGCCCTTAGGAAACATCTGTGCTCACTCCAATATCGCAATACTCTAATCTGTGTGGAATCTAGTGACTTACATCAGTTTCTAGTCATTGTCTAATTTACTTATTAGCATTGATCTTAGTTTTTGAACTACACTATGTGTTGTGCTCCGTGATGAGGAACGTATCTTTCTTTATTTGGGTTACATATAAGCCAAGAAATTTTACCATAAAGTTAGTTTTCTATCTGGATCTGTGTGATGTATTAGCAGGGCATACAATGTTGTCCCTTGTAGACTATATTCTCACTTTGTTGTATTCGGAATCTGGCCTATCCCTCTGTTTAGGACTTCATACAGTTATCCACAGAACAGAAAATGATAATAAAGAAAATCCCCATGTTTTTTAAGCCAAGCAGATTAAAGTAATATATACTCGTCTCTCGTTTTATAGAGACTGCTCTTTCTTTGTTAATTAAAGGATTTTTTCTGATGTTTTGCTTTCACATGACATCACTTCGACGTCCTTGTTTGTCTTCACTCAAAGCAGCAGACAAGATGTCTCGCCAATATTTGGGATCCTGTGCCTCTGGTGGGAGCTTAGGAATTATATACTTTTATGACTTCTTTAAAGTGTTCCCCCCCCCAGAACTGCAGTAAATGTCATGTGTTATAACTGGTTACAAGCTTGTATGGGATTTGACACTTTGTCCACAAGACAACATTTCTGTCTTTCAAAGCTTCCACCTTGAATTACCGCGCTGTGATTATTTAATAATATAGTGTCCTGGGAAGTTTCATCTTAAACATAAGAAGCGTGTCTATAATTATTTTATTCCTGCTCGTCCACTCGTTACCTAATCCATGGGTTTACACAGAAAAAAATAGGGTTATTAGCTAAATCAAGAATTGTTTAGTATTTCCAAAATATTTACTAATTTTAAGGCAATATACCTAAACTGGAAAAGATATCAGAGTTAGAATCTTTTTCTACTTTGACTCCGAAGATTATAGCATTTTTTTTCACTAACTACGTGTAACGCAGTCGCGTACACACAATCCATGGGGCCCCGGTGCAAAACTGATCCGTGGGCCCCTCTCCTGTCTCCCCCCCTCTACCCTGACCCTTGACCGTGGCCCCCCGACACATACAGACAGACAAACACACCCTGACAGACACATACATACATACACACACACAGACACATACATACACACACACAGACACATACATACACACATGCAGACACATACATACAGAGACACACACATCCAGACACATACATAGAGACACATACATACATGCAGACACAAACATGCAGACACATACATACAGACACATACACACATACAGAGACACACATACAGAGACACACACACACACACATACACAAAATGTTTCCTACCTTTTGTGACTTTCCCTGGGGTCCAGTGGTGGCTCAGCCTGATGGGAGTCAGAGTTCCCACTCTGACTGCCTCCTCCTTCCTGCTTCCTCCCGCGCAGGCTCTCTGTATGCTGGGAGGAGTTACCGGGGAGTCAATTCCTCCCAGCGTGTGATCGCATCACAGGGGGCCCAGTCGCGCTATTAAAGCGCCCAGCGCTGACCGGGCCCCCTGACAATCCATATCCATCAGATGGCCCTAACAGCATGGGCCACCCGATGGACCCTTTAATATGGGGCCGCAAAACATGGCAGCTGGTACCCGGTCGCGGGGGTCCGCAGGCAGCTGGACCCCCTGGAGTGACGGGCCCGGTCGCAGCTGCGACCCCTGCGACCGCGGTATGTACGCCGCTGGTGTAACGTACAACCCAACACACAGAGTAAAAACTCACCAGAATAAATGGAGACAGATAGAAAGTCCCTAAACCGGTCCTTAGAATGGCCAGAAAATAGAATATAATTCAAGGAAAGTCAGAAAGAGCAAAGGTCAAGGGAAGCCAGAAATGCACTAATACGAGAGTCAAAAGCCGAGTCAAGGGAGCCAGAAAACAGAGTAGTCGGGAGCCAGCTGGGTCAAAACCAATAAATGCCAAAAGGACAAAAGAGTGCGCTATAGGGACACTAGTAACACTAGGAAGTAGGAACCACAACAGGGCACTGTATTCTGTGCAGACTGGGATTTTAAATGGTTGGGGGCATAGTTAGCATCTTGCGTTGAACTCCTGTGACATCATGACTTCGGCACGCATGCGCCACATCATAAAATGGGCCGGCGTCCTTGTGGCTGTGTGGATCCTCATATTGCGTGGGAACGGCGGTCCACCGGATTGTGTGAGGGTGCTGTTAATGTGTGTGTGTAAGGGTGCTGTGTGTGTGAGGGTGCTGTTAGTGTGAGGGTGCTGTTAATGTGTGTGTGTGAGGGTGCTGTTAGTGTGAGGGTGCTGTTAATGTGTGTGTAAGGGTGCTGTGTGTGTAAGGGTGCTGTGTGTGTGAGGGTGCTGTTAGTGTGATGGTGCTGTTAGTGTGTGTGTGTGTGTGTGCGTGTGTGCGTGTAAGGGTACTGTGTGTGTGAGGGTGCGGTTAGTGTGTGTGTAAGGGTTCTGTTAGTGTAAGGGTGCTGTGTGTGTAAGGGTAATGTATGTGTGTATTGTGTGGGAGTGGAGGGGGTGTTTAGTTAATATCCTCCCTCCCTTCTTACCTTTTGTAGGGAGGGGGGACAGTGCTGCTGCCATCCCTGGTGGTCCGGGGCTAGAGTTCACTCTACTCTCGCGAGATCTGAGCGTTGCTGCAGCAACGCTCCGACCTTGCAAAAGGAACCCGGCAGAGCCGCTGGCTAGAGCTCCTCGGGTTCTCTCCTGCCTCCCTCCCTGTCGCCAGATCGGCAGACCGCCAGGGTAAGTACAAGGGGGCTGACACGACGCACAGCATAAATAAAACCCCTTGGTGATTTTGATAAAAGAGACTCTAAAGTCAGGAAATTTCATGAATTAATTGTACTTATTATGAAGAATTCATCCCGTTTCTGCTTATATTACAGTTTTTTTATTCTCCATCTGAGACACATTTTGTGATTTAAACAAATGTGTTTTGTGTTTTATCCTTCATGCCAACAATCTTCCATTACCCTTATTACATTTTTTAGCATACCTCTGTACGTTCTCTAATTCCTTAATGTTCTTCTCGTAAGTATGTGACATATTTTCCCTGCATATTGCGTTAATGGTGGGAATTTGGAACTGACATATAAGGAGGGAAAACTATATATTCATCATAAATATAAAGCCTCCCCCAGAAAGTTGATTGACGTTGTAAACTTTTACCCAGTCAATTGACTGCTAATTATTTCCAATTTGTTTAATGTTAACCTTAACTCAACTCCGTTTAGTTAATTAGTTGCATATTTATTTTTAATCCACAAACGGAAATTTCCCAGGGAACTGTGTCAAGAATGCGGATTTCAAATACTGGCAAAACGTTGCACAACTCATACAATCCATGACAGGATTGACCATTTCGTATACCCCAGAAAATTTCCTGCTACAAAATTACCCCTCAGGGCTCGCGAAATCTGTGATTTATCTTACCTACCAAATTAGCATAGCAGCGCTGATGCGCATCTGTAGGAAATGGAGGAGTACAGACTCTCCGACTATACGATACTGTATCCACCTAGTGCACCAAAACAAAACCTCGGAATGGGAAGCCAGACTAGCAGCCAACCAAAAGAACCAAATATGGAGAATAGCCTGGAATAGATGGGATGAGGTCACTAAGACCATGAACCCATAACCACACACTCTCAGAAGTGTCGACAGCTGTGCTCATACCTGGAGACCACTGTTCAATGCTGGGATGCAAGTTGAGTACAGAGTACCTATACTACCCTCACATTTTACCTTGTATGCCCACTGAATACTACCACTCTCACGGTTTAGCCTAAAAGCCCGGATAGGTGCTATATCCTGATATCGGTCCACACCACAACAGCAAATAACTGCTGGTGGCATTCATGTATCGCACATTCCAGTGGTACATGCATGTGTGTTTGAATATGTACAGCTCTCAACTCCCTCTCCCATGTTATTAATTTGCATGTCTGAATTGCTGTTCTGTTCATCTATGTCTGTGAACCAAAATTTAATTTAAAAAAAAAAGAATGCGGGCTTCCCTTACATGTTTCTCTCGTCCTCGTCATGAACGGAAGACTCTGCAAGCAGGAATAATGTCAGCACATCCTTAGTCTACTTTCCCTGCATCATTTAGCTTCGTACTGCGCACTGCCTTCCCAGACCACTGTTTCAGGCCTTCTTTTTGAGTGGTGATTTGCGAATGTGTGCAGTCCGCCTGCAGTAGAGTTCCAGCTCTTTGAACTAAGGGTCCGATTCTATCATTCAGTCCTGGACTACTTTAATTATGTTATTTAAGAAAGCTAATCTGAGTGGTCCGGCCTAAGTAATATCCCACTCTCACTATGCTCCCTGTAGCTAACGGGTGGCACAGTATTCTATTTTTCCTCTATGTTGTTTTTTTTGTTGCATTTCTTTGTTCCTTTGTACGAAGATTATTTTATAATACTCTGTTTAAGCTTAACTTTAAAACAATAAGAACACAGCGTAACATACCTACTAACATGTTAAACATATCAATCGTGTAAAGCGCTACGGAATCTGTTGGCGCTATATAAATGGCAATAATAATAATATCAAGGGGAGGACTTTAATTTTATGGGTGTGAATAGGGGTGTGACCAGGGGCAGGGCTATTAGTGGATATTAAGATGACTTACTAGTAGTTATTTATGCAACTAAAACAGTGGTTCCCAACCCAGTCCTTGAGTAGCCCCTAACAATCCAGGATTTAGGGATTACACATTTGTGTCTAAGGTGTTTTTAGAAAGAAAGGAAAAAAAAAACACTTTAGACACAAAAGGGTAATCCGTTAGTGTATCCGTTAGTAGTCTCCTGAATCCCAAGTGCTGCATTGATTAGAGCTCTCCTGCTTCCAGCAGAGTAGTGATTAGAGCTCTCCTGCTTCCAGCAGAGTAGTGATTAGAGCTCTCCTGCTTCCAGCAGAGTAGTGAGTAGAGCTCTCCTGTTTCCAGCAGAGTAGTGATTAGAGCTCTCCAATCCCACAAACATGAGCCTAGACTTCATGAAGGGGTAAAACGAATGTGTTTAATGGGAGCCACACACAGCCTTTTATGTAACTTCCCATGCAAGGGGTTTCCTTAAGCATAATCCAGGGGCATTCCCTGCTGGACCTGAGAGGAGCATAGGCGTGCACACGGGGTGTGCCGGGTGTGCCTGGGCACACCTTAATCCCCGCAGCACGCGCTATGTGCCTCCCTCCGTGGGCCGGTGAGGGAGATCAGAGCTCTCCCTCACCGACCCACAGGCAGGGAGGGAGGCAGGAGAGAACCCGAGGAGCTCTAGCCAGCGGCGCTGCCGGGTTCCTTTTGTAAGGTCGGAGCGTTGCTGCAGCAAAGCTCAGATCTCGCGAGAGTAGAGTGAACTCTAGCCCCAGACCACCAGGGATGGCAGCAGCACTGTCCCCCCTCCCTACAAAAGGTAAGAAGGGAGGGAGGATATTAACTAAACGCCCCCTCCACCCCCACACAATACACACATACATTACCCTTACACACACAGCACCCTTACACTAACAACACCCTTACACACACATTAACCGCACCCTCACACACAGCACCCTTACATGCAGGGGCGTATTAGCCGCGAGGCAAACAAGGCATTTGCCTTGGGCGGCATTTTTCAGGGGGCGGCAAAAAAAGCCGCCCCCAAATGCCCAAGGCAAATGTCTTGTTAGCCTTGCGGCTAACAAGGCATGCTGGGCAGCCGGTGGGCTGCTGGGCAGTGCGGGTGGGTGGGCGGGCGGCGAGGGAGCACTTCCTCTGAGCGGTCTGCTCAGCTCCCTCGCGCGCCGCAGAGTGAGGCTGGGAGCCGGAATATGACGTCATATTCCGGCTCCGCCTCCCAGCATCACTCTGCGGCGCGCGAGGGAGCTGAGCAGAGAGCTCAGAGGAAGTGCTCCCTCGCCGCCCGCCCACCCACCCGCACTGCCCAGCAGCCACTGGACCACCAGGGAGACAGATACCCCCCCCCCCCCAGCATTCCAAAAGGTAAGGAGGCTGGGGGGGTTAAATGTAAAAAAAAAAATGTATTAAATATGTGAGTGAGTGAGTGAGTGTGTTTGTATGTCTGTGTATGTCTGTTAGTGTGTCTGTGTGTGTGTGTATGTCTGTAAGTGTGTGTTTGTTAGTGTGTGTGTATGTCTGTAAGTGTGAGTGTGTCTGTTAGTGTGTGTGTGTGTCTGTTAGTGTGAGTGTGTGTGTGTATCTGCTAGTGAGTGTGTGTTAGTGTGTGTGTGTGTTTCTGTTACCTAGTGTATGCGTATTTGTCAGTGAATGTGTGTGTGTGTGTGTATTTAGAAGGCGGGACGGGGGAAGTGTTGGGTGGGGGTGGCGCGGGCGGGGGGGGAGGGTTGGTTGGGGGTGGCGTGGGCGGGAGGGGGGCGCCTGAGTTTTGTCCTGCCTAGGGCAGCACAAAACCAGGATACACCACTGCTTACATGCACACACACACACACACTAACAACACCCTCACACTAACAGCACCCTTACACACACAGCACCCTTACACACACACATTAACAGCACCCTCACACTAACAGCACCCTCACACACACACATTAACAGCACCCTCACGCACACAGCACATACACACATTAACAGCACCCTTACACACACACTAACAGCACCCTCACACACACAGCACCCTTACACACACACACAGCACACACATACACAGCACCCTTACACGAACAGCACCCTCACACTAACAGCACCCTCTCACGCACAGCACCCTTACACACACACATAAACAGCACCCTCACACTAACAGCACCCTCACACTAACAGCACCCTCTCACGCACAGCACCCTTACACACACACATAAACAGCACCCTCACACTAACAGCACCCTCACACATACACACACACCACACACACACACACTAACAGCACCCTTACACATACACACACAGCAAACACACACACTAACAGCACCCTCACACATACAGCACTCTCACACATACACACACAGCACACACACACATACACACACAGCACACACACACACATACAGCACACACACACACATACAGCACCCTCACACATACAGCACTCTCACACATACAGCACCCTTACACACACACAGCACCTTCACACACACAGCGCCTACACACACACACACACACAACACCTACACACACACACACACACAGCAGTGTGTGTGTATATATATTTATATATACACACAATTTAGTAGAAGTTTTTCACTCCAGCTTTCCTCCTTTTAATGGCCCGGTGCTTAACTGCACGAAGATATAGATTCCAAAAGAGAGCCAGCACCTAAGGACTTATATGAAAAGTATGAAGGCTTTTAATTTAACCCCTTAAGGACCAAACTTCTGGAATAAAAGGGAATCATGACATGTCACACATGTCACACATGTCATGTGTCCTTAAGGGGTTATGTCCTGAGGAAACTTCACTATGGTGAACTGAAACGTTGACTGTTTGGATTAAAAGCCTTCATACTTTTCATATAAGTCCTTGAGTGCTGGCTCTCTTTTGGAATCTATATATATATATATAAACACGGCGTGTGTGTTTGTGCTTTAGGGTGCACACCCTTATGCAGTGGGCTGTGCACGCCTATGTAGAGGAGACTAGTTACAAGCACACTCCTCCCGTGTGCTGGAGAGATAATTACCTGAGCACACAAACCTATAATTAAATTATCTATCAGGTACAAAAACATACAATATAACAAAACCCCCCAAATACCCCCAAAACACATGAGAACCCCACAAACATCACATGCTCCAATAGCCCCGATCTGGGTGGCCAATCTATCAAAAAATCACCCAGATCGGTTCAGGGGTTCGGGATTTTCATGGAAGTCAATTATTTGACCCACCATGCACATGGTTCTATGCCCAAAACAGTTCCAGGAAATCGGGGCTAACGGTTGGTCTCTTTCTTTAGATAAAACACCGAACGGAATACTTAAGTGTTGCGGTCACCGGCCCGCCGAGCCTCACGGCCGTGCCCGACCGGCACGGCCGCGCCGACAACACGAGCTTACCTGCTCGTCGGCGAGCCGGGAACCGCTCCTTCCATTC
The DNA here is from genome assembly GCF_036172605.1 of Pelobates fuscus. Taxonomy (NCBI): domain Eukaryota; kingdom Metazoa; phylum Chordata; class Amphibia; order Anura; family Pelobatidae; genus Pelobates; species Pelobates fuscus. The sequence goes on from NC_086329.1 coordinate 13,051,516, forward strand.
TTCCGGGCATCACGCCCGAATCAAACATGGCGCCGACCACGTGGTCGCGCCTAAGAGTAGCCCCGCCCCCGAGCATTATACCAACGTGTGCGTGACGTCACGACGTCAACGCACACGCACGTTTTGGGGTCAGAGGTCGCCCTCTGACCAATCATAGCCTAGAGAGGGGTATTTAAACCCCTAGCTTTTTCCAGTACTTTGCCCTGTCGTGGTTTCAGTTTCCTGATTTCCTGAGAGTGCTATTTCCGTGATTCTGATTTCCTGGTATCCTGATCCTTGGCGTTTCCCTGGTTATTCTGATCTCTGGTTTCCCTGACTTGGCTTGTTTTATCGGTATTGAGTATTTTCTGGCTTCCTTGACCTCGGCTTTCCCTTTGACCATTCTCTGTCTCTAGCGTATTAGTCCGGCCATTCTAAGGTCCGGTTTACGCTCTATCCTGTTATTTTCCTTTTCTTACCTATGTATATGTTTACATAGTTTCTGCGTGCTGGACCACATTACTAGTCGTGACATTAAGTTTCCACTGAACAGTGCCTTTCTAAGTGGGGTAGAACGCAGGCGATGATGGAAGTCCAGCAGTGTTCGAGAGTTTCTGTGTCCGATTTTAGTTCCATGAGATTTATGCCCAAACCCCGATGCCTGCATTCCTTGTGGTCATTCATACAAAATGTGGCCACCCAGATGAACACTTAGAACACTGCGGTGGAAATTGCTACAAAGTATCAATTGGGCTTAACAAGCACCCGGGTGGTCTCTGGTTCATGTGGCTGTTCGGTTACCGAACAATACAAGCCAAATTGCACAAACCAAGCCTTTTTTTCAGTGTATTTTGCATGGTCCATAATCCTGGGACAGGAGGCTGGCCCATGAAAAGGTTCGGTTCCTCACACCCCTGAACTAAAATGTCATTTAGAACAAGAACAGTGGGGCTTCTAGAAAAGATATCAAGAGAGAACAGAGAGATTTGGACCCAAAATGGGGACTGTTCCTCCTAATTAAAGACACTTAGGAGGTATGCACACATTGAATGGCCCATTATATTATGGCTACAACATGCAGCTTATTAACTATGAAGACCATAATTACAAATATATTTTTAGGCTATTTTCTAAAGATGACGATCATTCCAAACCACGTGCGTCTGCACAATATCTTTTTTCTTCCTAACTTCTCTGGAAATACTCGGCAAAAATTGGCATTATGCCAACCCAAAGTAAATATGATATTGGAAATATCAGTCTCTCCTCAGAGTAACTCAAGGTTACAAAACCGTACAGTCAGCAGCCATCTTATTGTCCTGGACGCATTCTTTCGGTTATCTCATATTTTCTCTCAAGATAAGGCGAAGTGGCAAACAAAAACATGCAGGAAATCCAAGCGATATACTCGCTAATCATTTATTTCCCTTAATCCTTGAGTTACAGGAATTGGCTGAAATGCACTAAGCAGTTTTCAAAATACAGGAACATTCAGCCATTATTTTTTTTATTTTTTTTAACGCAGTATGTGAGTCATATGCATGTGACAAATATGAAGTTCCTGCAGAACTAAAATCCAGGCTTGTATTTTAAAATCAGCAGCCAACAAGCAAACGGTTAGACAGCTCCACTGTAAAAGGTGAAAAGAAATTTGAGAAAATGCACATGGCATCGTATGTATTTTATCCTGTCTTATGCCCCTACCTGAGATGACACAAGGGAGGCGGGCATATCTACTAAATGGTGAACAGCCAAAAAATGTCAAACCCCGTAGACTTATTTATAATTTACTTTTCATTATTTACCTCTTGTACTGCCGAGTTATAAAAAGTTACACATTCACAATTTAAAGGGATGGCAAGCAGGGGGATTTGGGATCAGAATTTGTCTTGAACCCAGGCAACAAAATATCTGGGACCAACAGATGGCGATCATGTCAGTGCGCATTCAAAATGAAAATGGTTTCGGAGGTCGAGCAGGGATGGGATGGTGGAGAATGACATGGGAGCACGCATCATGTTTCCAATGTGTTACCGCTGCTTTTTTGGTTCAAAATGAACACAATGTGCGAACTGCAAGATGCTGCTTGGATCTCAGAGAAAAAGACAAAGGGCCATTCACAGTCCAAGACACAAGTGATCCCTTATTACCCAGTCATGTATAAAGCACAGGTACGAACTCAGCTTCAGATACAACTGGATTGTCCAGATCATACCTGACACATAGCTCGGAGATACAAAATGTTGTCTGTGTAATGACATGTTAGAGAGAATGAGTACTGGCACAGTCATTAACAACCATGAATTATTGATACATTATGGAACAGTCTACCAGGTGCCTGGACAGCTTTTATATTATTCTGCAGAATTCTCTTATACAAGTTGCAACAGGAATGTAGCATTCCAAATAAGCGTGCTCATGGCTGCAAAGCTCAGCAATAGTCAGGAGAGTAATATTACATTTATAAACTTCATAGATAGACATACAACAATATTCAATAAAGTGAGAATCCATGGTGAATTCAAAGTGAATATCCAATTTAAAGGGACACTGTAGGAACCCAGACCACTTCAGCTTATTGAAGTGGTCTGGGTGCAGTGTCCCTATTGCACTTAGTGCTGCAATGTTAAACATTAGACATGTGCAATTCGTTTCGGTCCGAATAAAAAATCGGCCGAATTTCGGGTAATTCGGACATTCGGGTGCTTATCTACCAAGCGGCTGCAAGAAAAGTCCCGAAATGCCGGAGTTCCGAAGTTGCCGAAGTTCCGAAGTTGCCGAAGTTCCAAAGTGCCGAAGTTCCAAAGTGTCTAAGATCCGAAGTTGCCGAAGTTCCGAAATGGCGAACTTCGGCACTTCAGCAATTCGGCACTTCGGCACTACTACACTTCGGGAGACTAGAAAATACACAATTAAAAAGCCTGTAGGCTATAATGCAGAAAGGGACAGTCAGGTCAAGTTTAACTCCTTAAGGACACAAGACATGTGTGACATGTCATGATTCCCTTTTATTCCAGAAGTTTGGTCCTTAAGGGGTTAAAGGAATACAGTCCTATTGTGATAGATAATAAGTAATTAACTAGCCATAATACAGAGAATACCGTTTCTCACAAGGAGCATTTCACCAGGGTCTTATACAAGGTTTCCCTTGATGCCAAACAGAGATGCTGATTGGCACAGCACAGAATATTTCCTTGCATGTGGAATAGCATGAGATCATCAAGCTCCGCCCACTGTCAGGAAGTATCAGGCGTAGGAAAAATACTGAGACAAAGCAATCCTGACTTTGTCTCAGTATATCTTTTGACTGGGCTGGAGTTTCAGTGAAATTCCAACACAGTCAATATGAGTATTCTATAAAGATTCTGTGTAGCCACACAGTATTTGTAGTGTAACAATGCTCAATGCATGCTCTGTATCACAGATAAAATACCTTTACTGAGAATAACTCTTAATATTATAGTTTTGTGGTCATTATTATTTATTATTATTATTATTATTATTATTATTATTTTGTGGTCATTATTAATTTTATCATTAGTATTATTATTATTTTGTGGTCATTATTATTAGCTCTTATATAGCATCAGCATTTTCCGCAGAATAAACTCTTAGCTTATTTTCACACCGAACAAGTTAATCATTTTTCTTGACTGCATTGGGACAAATTGATGCATTATTAAACAAATACACGCTCTTACCTAACGAACCACTCTCGCAGCTAGACACTCAGGCACTAATATACAGAGTGACGTATTCACTGTAAAACACACCCACACTCAGGAATATTCACTAAATTGAGAATTTAATTTAACTGGGGAAATGTAGCTGTGTTTTCTGTTTGGCTACTCTCTTCTTAATTCTGAAATTCAATTCGAATTCACTTTGAATTCTCACTTTAGTTGATAACCCTGACTCACCGCTGTGACAAGCACTCAATGACTGCGATAAACATTCAGTGTGGCAAACACACAAACAGTGTGTGACCAACGCATACATTGTCACAAACACACACACACACACAAACTCACAATGGCAAACACACAAACACTGACAGAAACAACTAATACCCCTCCCTGCCCTGGCCCCTTGTCAGGTCTCCACTTTCCGGTTTAACTACCTTGAACTCCCGCCTCGCGCCTCCCTCCACGGAGATGCCGTGCTGGAGCGGGACTCACCGTGCAGAGCAGCCGGCCCACCACCGACGTTGGCCGCTTAACATCTTCCAGACACTATCGCTTCCTGAACGCGACCACACAGAATCCAGAGCTTCAGCGGAATCCTATGGCGTGCGCATGCGTCGAAACAAAGTCTCTTAAAGAGACAGAAGGCAGAAGACAGAGAAGGGGGGGTGAATGAAGGAGGCGCTACAGTAAATGGGCATGCCCCTTCTCCCTATTTAAACTCCACTAACCCTTGAATCTTTGCTAAGTTATACTGCGCTTCTGTTGTGTTAATACCTTCAGTGCCTGTCTGTTTGATTCCCTGATATTTGATTACTGCTTGACTCCTGACTACGATCCTGTGCCGCCTGTCCTGACCTTTCGCTTTCCTGACCCTTTTGTACTGCGTTCCTGATTGAGTTACAGACTATTCGGCATCAGATAGACAGACAGATAGACAGACATATAGATAGATAGATGGATGGATAGATAGAACCCAGATTCTTCACTTCGAAAATACAGGATTATTCACTAAAATGAGGATTGTTTGGGATTTAAATAGAATTTCACTTTTCAACCAAATTAACTGAATTTAGAAAATAAATCTCCCAGTCATTTGTGTTTTCAGTTCAGAGATTTTGGCCAATAATGTAAATTTTACTTAGAATTTCCGACATTTCACACTTTATTGAATAATCCTGTAGATTTCCCTCCTCTGTAAGATCTTATTATAACATAAAATATAGAGAATCCTATACGGGATATAATTACTGGGATTCAGCAATTAAAAAAAGACATTAAGAAGAATGTTAGAAGTAAAAGTGGGGCGTGATGATTTTATAGCTAATTAGTGGTTTTATGTTTCACATTGGCTATAATTGCTTATTACCACAATGGTGAGAGAATGAACAATTCACAATGCCGACTACCTGTAATTAGCATCCTTCTGTTACCTGTCCATGGCAACCTAGGCGAATGCCAAAACAACAAGACTAGTAACAGACACAGGACGGATCCACGCTGATATAATGAGCTATGATTAGAATGTATGGTCCCTAGGCATGATGCAGGTGTTCCATCACTCATTCCCATTGAACTCATTGTTTGTTTTCCATCCAACAGATCTTATTTGGAAAAAACTTTATATGTGTATTATATAGCTAGTGTCCAGTTAAAGGAAATAAATAAATGTAATTCTGTATTTAACCGCTTATGGATGGAGGTAATTGTCCAACTTCTGTGTTTTTGTTCCAGGGATTTTTATTTAAGTTCACCCTTACATATTACATATTGTATTTTAAAGGACAAAATGAGTGTTCTTTTCATATCCTATATGTATGGCTTGCACAACATTAAATATGACTGAAATGGAAAAAAATTGAAAAAACTAATACATTTATTTCTTTTTGCACCGCTAGGTATGCAGCAATATGATATTCTAGGCTTATACAAAAGCCAAATTACAAGACTTGTATCGATATCGAATGGGTTACAGAAGGGAAATTCGTGTTGTTAGCGCATGTAACACTTCATATTGTGGTAAATTGGTTGTTTGCGTTCCATCAGGATTTTACTTGTAGAATTACTATACTAAAAACAGAACAGTAGAACAGTAAACTGTTAGTGTTTGTTTTTTTCTGTAAAAATTCACTAGTTATACATTGGCATTGTGGCGGAGAATTGTCCAAAGCGACATTCAATAGTCAACAGATGTTGCCTTAGACAGGCTTCACATTGCGACAGGATATGATACATTTTGTTTTGTTGTTTTGTCTTTTGTTTTTTGTTTGGATATTGTCTTTATTTTCGTTTTGTCGCAATATACTGATGCCACATCAGGCTGTATGTAAAAGAACCGTCTGTATCAATCCTAGGTTGAGAGAAGATATATATTCAGGGGTGTCGCAGCACCCGATACGACAAGGGGGCAAAGGGAGGCGATGAGCTGCTAGTGAGCTTTAGGATGTGATTTAGGATGTACATATGTTGTGCCTAGATGTTTGTTTATGAGGTCTTTTGTCTGCTGCTGCGTTTATTTTTGAATATATAGGTATGGAAGCTGAGCAGTCATAGGAGACACCGATGCTGGTAATCACTTGTTTGAGTGGGTATGGTTTCCAGTGATACTCGTGCCTTCAAGAGGCAGTTTTTGGTGGCGGGCTTGTGCGGCCCCCTCCGTCTCCGATACGGCATCCGCGTCTCCCGTAGACCGCCCAAATAGAAAGGCTAGGGGGAAGAGAATAGAGGAGAGAGGCAAGTAAAAATAGAGAGTAGAAAAGAGAGGGAAAGGGTAGGCAGTTCGGAGGTGGGTAAGCCACATAGTCTGTATCGGCCGTGGCGGCAAGGCGGGGGAGGGGGATAGTAGCAGCGGGGCCAACCATCCCCCATGGGACAGACAGGTAGACCCCGGCGGGGAGAAGCAGCAGAGAGGCCCAGCCAGCGGCAAGCCAGGAGCACCAAGGGGGTCTTGTTTTTTCCAAATGTTTCCTTATAATATTCTACGTATCAGTTCTGATTATTATATGCCTTATATGTATAGGATCCTAATTCTGTTAACACTAACCCTATAATTAGGATAACTCTAACTATATACCTAACCTTACACTATCCCTAACCCTAAAGCAGCATTAACCCTAAAACAGCATTAACTCTTACCTTACCCTAACCCTACATCTAACCCTAACCCTATGGGATTCCCTCTGGCAATGTCAGTAGTGATATCAGCAAAGGGATTTCTAAGCTAAAGCTATAGAGTGGTCTGTGAGCACCATCTACTGGCAGTTTGCAGCATGAGAGGGAGATCTTTGACATTCTGCCTTTGCGCTAGGTTCATGTTTGTTGTAGTCTGGCTGATGGTATCTGTTATATCTTTATGATTGATTACCTGTGTATTGAATACTGACGATTGGCTTTATTTACCTGGATGCTGCTTATCATATAGTCCTCTCACCTGTTACCTTTGCCGTTCCTGGATGAATACCTTGCTTTTCTTGATACCATTTTATTTGCTATCACAGACACATGGACAAAAACTCACACTCCTGGCACCAACTCTGCACTTATGAAGGGCATGTAGAATTCATATTTTGCTTTAAAACATATTTTTCAGGTACCTTCTAACTAAATGTTTTTCCTAGTTTTTATTTTTTTTTAGATTTAACTAATATAATCCAAGCCATTCACTGTTTAAAGGAACACTATAGGGTCAGGAACACAAACATGTATTCCTGACCCTATAGTGTTAAAACCACCATCTAGCCCCCATTGACCCCCCTTATTCTCCCTAAATATTGTAAAATCTTACCTTTATTCCAGTCTGCAGCTGCTGGCTTTGCCCCTGATCTGCCTCTGTGGCTGACATCATCAGAAGTGATGATCTAAGCCAATCACAATGCTTTTCCCATAGGAAAGCATTGGATTTGCTGAGATTGTCAATTGTGATGATGGCAGCCAAGGAGGGTGGAGTCAAATGCCATCCTGGCCAATCAGCAGTGTTGCACAGTGTGAAGCTCTGCCCCAGGAAGCACCTCTAGTAGCCGTATGAGTGGCCAGTGGAGGTATCCCTAGGCTGTAATGTAAACACTGCATCTTCTCTGAAAAAAACTGTGTTTACAGCAAAAAGCCTACATGGACAGGCTATACTCACCAGAATAACTACAATAAGCTGGTGACTATAGTGTAACTTTAAATGATGCATTGAAACAGAAACAGAAAATGTTTTACAGTGATTTGGTTTACTGTGTATCTAGCTCCCTCTATTGCTGGAAAATGGAAAATCATCATATATCATATTCAACATGCCTGCCTACCAGGCTCTACGAAAAGTTTTACCTACTTTTTTTTTTTAATTTAACCCTTTAAGGACAAAACTTCTGGAATAAAAGGGAATCATGACATGTCACACATGTGTCCTTAAGGTGTTAACTAATATAATCAAACCCATTCACTATTTAAGGACCACAAACATGTATTTCGGACCCTATAGTGTTAAAAACACTATCAAGACCCCTTGCCCCACTAAATATAGAAAAATCATACCTTCATTCCAGTCTGCTGCTGCTTGCTCTGCCCCTGATCAGAAGTGATGATCTCAGCCAATCACAATGCTTTTCCCATAGTAAAGCATTGGATTGGCTAAGATTGACAATTCTGTTGTCAGCCAAGGGGGGCAGAGCCAAACACCATCTTGGCCAATCAGCATCTTCTCATAGAGATGAATTGAATGAATACATCTCTATGATGACAGTTAAGTGTCTTCATGCAGAAGGTGAAGATACTGAAATCTGCACTTTTTACAAATTGAAAAATATAGGACACACTACTGACACATAAAGCTTTTCAGCAAACCTGCCGTAGGACCCCATCTTGACTATAAAGTAAGCAGTGGCCTGGAGGTCCCAGAGGCACATTGGGAGTATGTGGCCCAGGTCCCGTACAGCTGTATTGTCGGTACCCCACTCATGGTAGCCCTGACAATACCCATAGCGACTGCCTATTGGTAATTTTTCTTCTTGGAGTTGACAGGTCCTGTACAGTGCAATTTCTACGTGCTGCAGTTTGTTTCTCGAATGGTTCATGGACCATACGTTGCTGGGTGAATTGCCAGAGCCTCTGTCAGAATGTATGAAAAAGACAGGCCTGGACAAATATTTATCTGTATTATCAACATTATCAGGGTTATTTACTACAGTGAGAGTTCAAAGTGAATTTTACGTTTAAGGCCAGAGTTACTGAAAAGAAAGCATAGCTGACTTAGAGAATGTTTCTAGTTTGGATATTTTGACCTTTAATTTGATATTTTAAATTCTCTCTTTAGTGAATAAGCCGGTGTCTTTGTTCTTCACAAACAAAGCTTTTTCATTAAGACGGTTCCTGTCTCAATGTGAGTTAATTCCTAGTTGTTGAAGAAGTCCCACTTCTGTTCTGCTTGGAGAGTGCTTGTGCTAGTGATAGATTGTCCAGATTAACCTCCAGAAGAAATGGTTCATGGACCTCACGGTAGATTTACTTAGCAGACTTTTTATATAGAATTAAGAGGTCTATGAATAAATAGATATAAAATGTTCAAACAATGCAAGCATCCATTAGACACAATTTTAAAAACAAAATTAAATGAACAGACTATAACAAATCCAGATTTCTTTCACTTTTGGAGGTTTTACACTAAAGGGAATTAACCCCTTAAGGACTGAGCCAATTGTACAAGTTGTGATCAAAACAAAACATAAACAAAACCTTGAATTTGCTGTTCAGTCTGTTCAGGCGTAATTCACCTCTTTCATTATATGTGCACCCACACTTATTATTTATAATTTTGTTCACGAGAAACAGGGCTTTCACGTCACATCAAATATTTGTATAGTAAACATAATTTAATATGAATAAAATATTTAAAAAATAGAAATTAAGAAATGTTATTTTTTTTAGTTCTGCATGGCATTTTAACTGTGAATGTTACAATACTGTTATCTGTTACTGCAAAAAAGTATTTTTTGTATTCAGTGATAATAACAGTACCCCCAATGTACAGGTTTTATGGTGTTTTGGAAAGTTACAGGGTCAAATATAGCACATTACATTTTTCAGTTTATACACACTGAAATTTGTCAGACTGGTTATGTTGCCTTTGAGACCGTATGGTAGCCCAGGAATGAAAATTACCCCTATGATGGCATACCATTTGCAAAAGTAGACAACACAAGATATTACAAATGGGGTATGTCCAGTCTTTTCTAGTAGCCACTTAGTCGCAAACACTGGCCAAAGTTGGCATTCATATTTGTTTGTGTGTGTTAAAAATGCAAAAAAAAATAATTGAACGCTAAGTTTGGCCAGTGTTTGTGACTAAGTGGCTACTAGAAAAGACTGGACATACTCCATTTGAAATACCTTGGGTTGTCTACTTTTCCAAATGGTATGCCATCATGGGGGTAATTTTCATTCCTGGGCTACCATACGGTCTTAAAGGCAACATAACCAGTCTGGCAAATTTCAATGTGAAAAAAAGTTAATTCAAGCCTTATATCTGACTCAGTAACTTTTGAAAACACTATAAAACCTGTACATGGGGGGTACTGTTATACTCGGGAGACTTTGCTGAACACAAATATTAGTGTTTCAAAATAGGAAAACATATCACAACAATTATATCGTCAGTGAAAATACAGTTTGTGTGTGAAAAATGCAAAAAAATTGCATTTTTACTGACGATATCTTCGTTGTGATATGTTTTTCTGTTTTTAAACACTAATATTTGTGTTCAGCGAAGTCTCCCAAGTAAAACAATACCCCCCATGTACAGGTTTTATGGTGTCCTGAAAAGTTACAGGGTTAAATATAGGGCTTGCGAGACAAATTCTCTGGACTTTCTGCCTGGGTTGTCGGGCAGGTCCCTTAGATTGTAATTAATAAAATTACACGATTGTATATGTAAAAATATTATTATATTATTATATATTATATTATAAATATATTTGTAGAATTTAAATATATATGTATATATATATATATATATATAATTTTTTATCATTTATATATATATATATATAGATAGATACATATATGTATTTATAACGTCATTCTAAATGTATTTTGAATTTAATATATATGTATATTAATCTCAAAATACAGTTAGAACAAATTAAAACTGGCATATAATTTTGTTTTAATTTAAAGGACCACTCTAGGCACCCAGACCACTTCAGCTTAATGAAGTGGTCTGGGTGCCAGGTCCACCTAGCTTTTACCCTTTTTTTTATAAACATAGCAGTTTCAGAGAAACTGCTATGTTTATTCTGAGGGTTAAGCCAGCCTCCAGAGCCTCTAGTGGCTGTCTCACTGACAGCCGCTAGAGGCGCTTGCGTGCTTCTCACTGTGAAAATCACAGTGAGAGCACGCAAGCGTCCATAGGAAAGCATTATGAATGCTTTCCTATGCGACCGGCTGAATGCGAGCGCGGCTCCTGCCGCGCATGCGCATTCAGCCGATGACGTCGCGAGGAAGAAGAGGAGGAGGAGTAGAGCTCCCCGCCCGGCGCTGGAGAAAGAGGTAAGTTTAACCCCTTCCTCCCCCCAGAGCCCGGCGGGAGTGGGTCCCTGAGGGTGGGGGCACCCTCAGGGCACTCTAGTGCCAGGAAAACGAGTATGTTTTCCTGGCACTAGAGTGGTCCTTTAATATAATTTATTTTTTATTTTATATATATATTTTTTCAATTAATTTATTGATTATTTTAATTTTATATATATATATATATATATATAAAATTAACGTCATTCTAAGTGTATTTTAATATTAATATATAAATACACTTTTCTTAATGATGTATGTATGTGTATGTGTATGTGTATATAAAAATACTTAGATCATATATATATGATCTAAGTACTTTTTTATTTAATTTAAACACTATTTTATTACTTTTATTAACTTTAACAAACTTTTTTACAGGATTGACGGGGACAGCCTGAGAGCTCAGCCTGGGTGTCCACATGAAAAGCGTCCAGTGTCATTCAGTGGACTAAACGTTGGCTAAGGACCTAGAAGTGCCTCTAGTGGTTGTCTGGTACATAGCCACTAGAGGTGGAGTTAGCCCTGCAAGGTAATTATTGCATTTCATCAAAAACTGCAATAATTATAATTTCAGGGTTCACGGGACTGGGACACAATAAACTGAAGTGGTCTGGGTGCCTATACCGTCAGTTTCAGGAGACCGACAAAGAATTTGGGTTAAAACGGCTGAAATTAAAATAAAAATCTCCAACGCTACAGTTTTTTTCTGTTCACTTTATTTGACCTAAAATTGAGTTTGTGGTAATTTCTCCACAATTTCTAATTCAGCGAATAACCCCCTAATGTTATACTTTCATGTGTTGGTTGTTGTGTGGTTTTGTTTGTGTTTAGCAGCAGGTTTTCCCGTCAGCAAGTAGATGTTTTACCGCAGCCCTGACATAAAACCTTTGAAGTGGTAACATTGTGTCATAAGCGCCTAAAACTAAGTAATTATTCTTGCTGACTGAAGATTCTAGAACCTGTCTGACTTCATACTCAGAAATCCTCCCCATCACAGAAATCAACTAAGTACATGAAAAGGCCAAGATTTCATTGACAGCATGGCCTAGTTTAAAGCGGCACTGTCATGGCCAAATCCGGTTTTTTTTTAACCCCCCCTCCCGCCTCCCCTAAATCCAATTGACCCCCTAGCCACCCCCAAATGCCCCTAAGCCCCCCATATTACCTATTTTTAATCTTTATTTTCTGCCCCGATCTATATTCAGGGCGCCGCCATCTTTGTGTGGGTAGGTGAAGTCCCTGTGGGACACGTCATCTCCCCACACTAGATAGCCTGTGAGATTCCCGCACATGCCCAGTGAAACACCTGGACATGCGAACGGGAATTCCATCTATTCATTCATTCATCAGACAGACGAATGAATGAATAGAAAAATCAGCCGAACAAACTAACACTGTGTATCAGTGTTCGTTTGTTCGTTCGGTTTATTACAAGGAGGGAGCTACCGGCGTGCAGCTCCCTCCTTGTAATATGTAAAGATAGAAGCGGCAGGGAGCAGTGCTCCCCACCACTTCATAAGCCCCCCCATTTCCTTCTCACTCTATGGGGGTCAATATGACCCCCATAATAGCATAAGGGAGATTAAAATCTCCCCAATGCCCCTACTCGCCATACCGCAAGTAGGGGCATGTCTACTAAACAGTGAGCAGCCTGTGGCTGCTCACTGTAAAAAAACAAAACCTATTATCCGGCCCCCACCCCTGCGCGGTGGGTGGGGGCCATAAATCACGATGGGGGGAACCTACGGTCCCCACCCCCACCCGTGAGCTTTGGGTGGGGGCCATAAAAATAATAAGGGGGGGGACCTACTGTCCTCCTCCCCGGCCCCCACCCCTGCGCAGTGGGTGGGGGCCATAAATCACAATGGGGGGGACCTACTGTCCTCCCCACCGGCCCCCACCCCTGCGCGGTGGGTGGGGGCCATAAATCACAATGGGGGGACCTACGGTCCTCCCCCCCACCGCCCCCACCCGTGAGCGTTGGGTGGGGGCTATAAAAATAATAAGGGGGGAACCTACTGTCCTCCCCCCCGGCCCCCACCCCTGCGCGGTGGGTGAGGGCCATAAAAATAAAGAGGGGGGGACCTAATGTCCTCCCCCCGGCCCCCACCCCTGCGTGGTGGGTGGGGGCCATAAAAATAATGAGGGGGGCCCTACTGTCCTCCCTCCCCCGGCCCCCACCCCTGCGCGGTGGGTGGGGGCCATAAATCACAATGGGGGGACCTACTGTCCTCCACCCACCGCCCCCACCCGTGAGCTTTGGGTGGGGGCCATAAAAATAATAAGGGGGGGAACCTACTGTCCTCCCTCCCGGCCCCCACTTATGCGCGGTGGGTGGGGGCCATAAAAAAAATGAGGGGGGGACCTACTGTCCTCCCCCCGGCCCCCACCCCTGCGCGGTGGGTGGGGGCCATAAAAATAATGAGGGGGGGACCTACTGTCCTCCCCCTCTGGCCCCCACCCCTGCGCGGTGGGTGGGGGCCATAAATCACAATGGGGGGACCTACTGTCCTCCCCCCCCCACCCGTGAGCGTTGGGTGGGGGCCATAAAAATAATGAGGGGGGGACCTATTGTCCTCTCCCCTTGCCCCCACCCCTGCGCGGTGGGTGGGGGCCATAAAAATAATGAGGGGGGGAACCTACTGTTCTCCCCCCCCCGGCCCTCACCCCTGGGCGGCGGGTGGGGGCCCTAAAACAACCCCCCCAAATCAAAGGTGACTAGGGGTCCCCAAGCCCCTAGTCACCCACTCCAAAAAAAAGTTACCCCTGTTCGGGAGGCAAATGGATTTCCTTTGCGGCAGCCCTCCTGAACGGGGAGCGGGTACAAAACACGAAAATACAAGGGAAACACGTTAAAAGAAAGAGGGAAATCCACGAACAGGCAGCGGCTCTGCCACAACTTGCAATATAATGTTTTCTATGCATCTTTTCCTGATTTGTGTCAAGGGAATTAGCACATTTAGAAAGTCCCAGGAAGATGAGTTATTTACATTTAAGTGTAGGTAAGTAGCAGTCAGGAACATGTGTAACAAAGAACTAAGTGGTCATTTAGATTAAAGGGCTGCCCTTTGAGTGACTGTTAGGTTATTATTAGCCTAATGACGCTGTTCAGGATTAAGAAATGGGAAATCGTCAAAATTTCAATATGAAATGCAAATTAATAAGTAATAGTATTGCTTATAATGTGATTAAAGATTTCTAAGAATAACAATCTGGAAAATGAGTTAGAAGAAAGAAGTTAATTATAGAAGCCAATGGAACATGATCTTATTAAATTAATAAAAAATATTGAAATTAAATGTATTACTGTAAGAGAATCCCCCCTTTTCTGTCTCTCTCCCCCCCCCCCATCCCCTCCATTTACCTGAGAGGAGTCAGAGGGGGCCGGACGCTTTCCACGCTGGTGCCGTCGGGCCGGGTGGCAGCCTTGCCGGTCCGGCGGCACTTCTAATGCTGAGGAGGGAGGAGCATGAAGGAGGAGGGAGGAGCATGTCTCTCTACCATGCTCCCTCGCAGTTCCTGTGCTGGGAATTGTGGGAACCACGAGGGAGCATGGTAGAGAGACATGCTCCTCCCTCCTCAGCATTAGAAGTGCCGCCGGACCGGCGAGGCTGCCACCTGGCCCGACGGCACCAGCGTGGAAAGCGGCCGGCCCCCTTTGAGTGTGCCACCGGACCGGCCACCCGGTGGCACATACCTCTGCAGCCCCCAGGTGCCGCGGGAAATTTTCCGGTATCCCGGTGGGCCAGTCCGGCCCTGCACACTGCTGCCCCCCCATGCACACATTGCCCCACACACACACGACCCCCCCATACACACACTGCCCCCCATACACACAGTGCCCCCCCATACACACACTGCCCCACACATACATACAGTGCCACCCCTATACATACAGTGCTCCCCATACACATACTGCCCCACACAGACATACAGTGCCCCCCATACACACACTGCCACCCTCACACACACACACTGCCCCACACATACACTGCCCCCTAACACACACACTGCAACCCTCACATACACTGCCGCCCTTACGCACTCACACACACACTTCACCACTCACACACACTTCACCCCTAACACACACCACTTCTCCTATGCCCTATATCCCAGCAGACCCCAGGTAAGTTGTCAAACTGTTCTTTTTTTTTTTTTTTATAAATTCTTTATTTTGAAAGATTTTTGTTTTATGGGGTGGGGGTACAGAAAAGAAAACGGGAAGTTAAAGTTTGTAGTACAAATTTCACAAAATAGACGTATGCTTTTTACAGTAGGCAAACAGTTCAAGCGTGTATATCAGTTATCTGTTGGTGGTTTTCACCTGCTTTAATTGCAAATAAACATTTTCTACATTCTAGTCAATATCTGTTGTTTTTTTTTTTGTCTAGGGATTGGGGTGGGGAGCAGAAATGAAAAGGGTGGGGGGTAGGGTACATATTCTGCAACTTTGCGTATCGAGCATTGTACCAATAATGATTACTTGCCTTTTTTGTGTTTATAACCGTGCGCATTTACATAAGTTAGACATCATATATAAGCTTAGCGGTAATACTTTCTCATGTTTGACTGTGACAATTGTGATATACCCATATTGCTATTCGTAATTACATTCAGACTTTCCCCATTTGTTATAAGCCTAAGAGACTGAAGTATGTCGAGGAGTTTTGCTTGATAGTTAGTTGAATTGCCTGTGACCGTGCTGTTTGCTTATTCTGTTGTTTGCGTGGTAGGTCCTAGTGATGTAATGGGGGGTTGAGTCCACTATTTGTCCTTGGTTCGGGTAAGTTTATGATGTATGTCTTCCAGTGGAGGTTTGTCCGCTTTTTGGGGTGGTAGAAGAGTCTTACAATGAACTCTAAAGTATCCCTTGGGTTTTTGTCTTCTGGGCTCTGTCACTGTCTTGGTTTGTGTTGTTTTTAATCATGAGTGAGGGGGTAATAACAATAGGGGTGGGACGGGGAGTAGAGAGTGGGGTGGGATGGTCTGTGTGGTGAGGTCGCCTCTGTATTGGGTAAGTGAGCATTGTAAGTTATGGTTTCAATTGGTCGGGTGTATAGGGTCATGACGTGGGTTTTGTCATCTTCTGACCTGAAGGTGTTGCATGGGTAGTAGTTATCCTATGTCCGTCTGGGTGTGTGTGTGTCGAGAGCTGTGGGTGTAAGTTTTTCTTAGAGATTCCCTAGGTATGCAGTCTCGGGCTTTTATTGTAAAGTGGTATGCGTATTAGTGGTTTAAGGTGGTCGGATTGGTTTTTAGGGGATGTGCAGCTAGTTTGCTGGAACGAGGTTGGTTGGGTGTGATGTGGTGTAAGTGTAGTGCATGTAAGTGAGGGGGTGAGGGGTTTGGTATGGGGTGGAGTTTGGGGTGAGGTAGTACTGGTCAGAGGTAGGGAAGCGGGTTTTGGTGTATATAGGGTTTTGCAACCCAGGTGGGCTCGCACGCCTGGTCCGCCAATACTATGTTGAGTTGTTTTAGTTAGGTGGAAATTCGTATATCCACGGGTCCCAGATTTTATTGAAATGTTTAGTAGTGTCATGTACGAGGGCTGTGAGTTTATCCATGGTCATGGCTTCATGTATTTTCCGTGTAATCTGGGTCATGGTGGGGGTGTCAGGACTGCCCCATTTTTCAGCTATTGCTCTCCTGGTGGCTAGTGCCAATTTGGCTACGAGTTTATTCTGAGCTCTAGGGATATCGTGTAGGGGTCTGGATAATAGCCAAAGCCATGGGTCCATCGGAATGGTTGTGTGAAGTGCTTGTGACGCTTTTTGTGCTATTTGCTGCCATAATATGGTTACTTTAGGGCAGTCCCACCATGTGTGTAGGTACGTGCCTCTGCTTCCACAGCCTTTCCAGCATAGGTCTGAGTTTGATTGTTTCATTTGCTTTAAGCGTAATGGGGTGAGATACCATCTAAAAAGGGTTTTATAGGCTTGCTCTTTGTGGTTGACACATATGGATATTGTTGCGGTGGCTTCCCAGATGTCTGTCCAGTCGCTTTGATCTCTCATGGGGCCTAGGTCCCTTTCCCAGGCTGCAACATAAGGCATAGAGCCTTCTTTTTCATGTCTACTCAGTAAGGAGTATATTTTCGATATTTGTCCCTTTTGGAGTGGGTGGTTAATGCATGCAGTTTCTAGTGGTGTGAGTGAGGTAATACTTGCTTGTCGTATGTGTGGGGTTTCTACATAGCTGCGGATTTGTAGATATCGGAACAGGTCTTTAGTTGTGAGGGGAGTTTGCTGGGGGAGGTCAGCGAAGGGTACGATGGTTTGATTTTTGTAAAAATGGTGGATGCGCGTCAGGTTATTGTCCTCGAAGTGGGCGAAGTCCCTCGGAGACATACCTGGTTCGAAGTTTGTGTTCCTAAGGATGGGCATTAGTGGGGAAGGGTTTGAGATAAGTTTGTGCTTTGCCGTGATTTTGTCCCATGTTTTGAACATGGTTATTATCGCTGGGGAGGTGGGGGGGATCGGTGGTCTGGCTTCTTTTGGGAGCCATATTCGTAAGGAGGGAAAATCTGATCCAAAAATGATGTGTTCCAAGTCCACCCATCTCTTACTACCCGGATTGGCGTGGATTTGGATTGTTTGCGATAGTTGGGTGGATTGGAAGTACTGGGTGAGGTTGGGGAGTCCGAGTCCCCCTTGTTTATTCGGGATGTATAGAGTCTCGCGAGCTATCCTTGCTCTTTTACCTGCCCATATAAATTTGTCTATTTTGGTTTGCAGTTGTTTGAAGTCTGGGATTTTGATCGGAATTGGGAGCGTTTGAAACAGGTATAAGAACCGAGGCAGTAGGTTCATTTTAATGGACGTCATTCTGCCTATCCATGATATTGCCATGGTATTCCACTTCTCAAGGTCTTGTGAGGCGGTATCTATCAGGGGCGAATAGTTAAGGTCGTAGGTTTGTGCGAGGTCTGTTGGGAGTGTGATACCTAGATATTTAATGGCTGTATGTTGGTAAGTGAAAGGGTGTCGCGATTTGAGTATTTGTAGTGTAGTTTTGTCCATTTGGATCGGGAGGGCTTCTGTTTTTTCCAGGTTAAGTTTGTAGCCCGAGACTTCAGCGTAGTTCGTTAATTCAATCGATAGGGGTGGGAGGGATTGTAGTGGGTCCGTGATTGTGAGGAGAATGTCATCTGCGTACGCAGCGATTTTGTATGTTTCCCCCTTGATGTTAAGTCCTTGAATGTCTTGGTGGTGTCTAAGGGTCTGGAGGAGGGGTTCGAGTGAAAGGGCGAATAGTATTGGGGATAATGGGCAACCTTGTCTTGTTCCATTCTTAATGGGAAAGGTGGGGGGTGTGGTAGAGTGAAGGAGGAGGGTGGCTGTGGGTGATGAGTAAAGGGATCCTAGTGCGTCAGTGAAGGGTGTTGGGAAGCCGAATTTACGTAATGTCGCAAAAAGGAAGGGCCAGAGTAGTCTGTCAAAGGCTTTTTCTGCGTCAAGGGATAGTAGGAGGGTTGGGAGGCGGTTGTAGTCGGCATACCAAATGAGGTCGAAGGTGCGTCGGGTGTTATCACTGGCTTGTCTGTGGGGGATAAATCCCACTTGATCCGGATGTATAAGGAGGGGGAGTAGGGGGTTTAGTCTCTCGGCCATTACTTTTGTGAATAGTTTGACATCAACATTCAGTAGGGAGATCGGTCTGAAGTGACCTGGGTCTAGGTGTGATTTACCAGGTTTTGGGAGAAGGCATATGTTTGCTCTTAGCATGTCGGGGGGGGAGAGGATCACCGCGCATGAGTGAGTTGAAGAGTTCACTTAGTTGCGGGATGAGCGCTGTCGCAAAGGTTTTATAGTAAAGGCCTGTGAACCCGTCTGGACCTGGGCATTTGTTAGGTTTGAGGGTTTTGAGTGCGTTTGCAATTTCTTCTGCTGTGATTTCTGTTGAGAGTCGGTGAGCTCCTTCGGGTGTTAGTGAGGGTAGGGTAAGTGCGTCTAGATATTTGTTAATTTTAGTGGTCAGGAGGGTGGGATCGCGTCTGTGCTGAGGGCTATGGTCATATAGGTCTGTGAAGTATTCCTGGAATATAGTGGCAATTTTATCTGGTGACTCTTGTGGTGTCCCGTCTTTAGCGTTGAGTTTAGTAATATTTTTATGGGCTGTTCTACGTTTGAGTTTGTGGGCGAGTAGCGTATCCGCTTTATTGGATTTTTCGTAGAAGAGTTGGCGTGTCCATTGGAGGGCTTTGGTGGTGTCTGTGGACATGAAGTCTTTTATCGCGGTTTGGAGTTGATGTATTTTGGTTTCTAGGTCTGGGGTAGGTTGGGTTTTGAAGTCACCTTCTAAGAGGCGAAGTTCTTTAAGATTCTGTTCCAATTTTGCTAAGCGTTGTTTTTTGTGATGGGCTGGTTGATTAATTAGGGTGCCCCTAATCACTGTTTTGTGTGCTGCCCATAGGACGCCCGGTGAGGTAACCGAGTGCGTATTTAGGGCAAAGTAGTCTGCGATGGCTTGAGACGTGGTATCCCTAATCAATAAGTATTAAATCTGCTTTTTTATTATTTTAAAACAAACCTGTGTATAAATCTATAAATACACTATTTGGTGGTCAATAAAAATCACTCCTACTTTTGCCTCTAGGCACAGCAACCCAATACTTGAAATCACAAAGACGAAATGAAGGAGATATATAGAAATGCCCTTATGCTACTTTTACATGTAACAAAGTAGCTATAATGTATTATTTAAATCTCTGACATTGACACACAGTATCGTTTGCTCTATATAACCAGACCCCCACCCCCGGCCTGTATTTATTGTCATTGTTAGCTGGGGCGCAGGTTGTCCTCACCGAGGTGCTTTCTCTGCCGCAACAATAACATTTTAAAGCATTCCGAACAACAGAGGAGCTTTTTCAATAGCGTGCCATGTGTTCAGCAAAACGCGTCTGGTAAAGTATGTCCAATATCTGGAAGGGATTTCAGCTACCTTTTAATTTTTTAACTGGTGGACCTACCTCATTTTAATTGTTCCTGCCATAGCATGGAAATTACCTCAGTCAAGACAAGCACTCCTGGCACCATAACAAGTACAGCTCACTTTTGTAGTTATGGTGTTATTACTATTCCTTTAACGGAACACTCCAGACACCATAGCAACTTCACTGGAAGGAACTCGTTATGTTGCAGGAGGTCCCAGGGTCAAATTACCTTTGGGCATTAAACTGTCCACAAACAATTTATCTCCAAAGTTCAAGAGGTGTCAAGCTGGTCACCTTAGCGGGCCCCCAGGAAGTGGCCTGCTTGGGAAGAATAAAGGCGGAGGTGGTGAGGGAGCTGTAATTTTCATTATCTTCCAGTACTGCTACCTCGCACGCCCTGTAATGATCCTGGAAACAAGTTATGATGTCACTCTGGCCCCAACATCACTAAACAGTGCACAAGGGAGCAGAGCTGGAGGAGCTCAATGATGAAAGCACAGCCCCACACCGGACCCCAGATAAAGGTTCCACACCGGACCCTAGATAAAGGATCCACACTGGACCCCAGGGAAAGGATCCACACCTGACCCCAGGTAAAGAATCCACACCGGGCCCCAGGTAAAGGATCCACACTGGACCCCAGGGAAAGGATCCACACCGGGCCCCAGGTAAAGGATCCACACCGGACCCCAGATAAAGGATCCACACTGGACCCCAGGGAATGGATCCACACCGGACCCCAGGTAAAGGATCCACACCGGGCCCAGGTAAAGGATCCACACCGGACCACAGGTAAAGGATCCACACTGGACCCCAGGTAAAGAATTCACACCGGGCCCCAGGTAAAGGATCCACACTGGACCCCAGGCAAAGGATTCACACTGGACCCCAGGTAAAGGATTCACACTGGACCCCAGGTAAAGGATCCACACCGGACCCCAGATAAAGGATCCACACTGGACCCCAGGGAAAGGATCCATACTGTACCCCAGGGAAAGGATCCACACCGGCCCCCAGGGAAAGGATCCACACCGGACCCCAGGGAAAGGATCCACACCGGACCCCAGATAAAGGATTCACACTGGACCCCAGGTAAAGGATTCACACTGTACCCCAGGGAAAGGATCCACACCGGCCCCCAGGGAAAGGATCCACACCGGACCCCAGGGAAAGGATCCACACCGGACCCCAGGGAAAGGATCCACACCGGACCCCAGGGAAAGGATCCACACCGGACCCCAGGGAAAGGATCCACACTGGACCCCAGGGAAAGGATCCACACAGGACCCCAGGTAAAGGATCCACACCGGACCCCAGGTAAAGGATCCACACCGGACCCCAGGTAAAGGATCCACACTGGACCCCAGGGAAGGTTTCACACTGGACCCCAGGGAAAAGATTCACACTGGACCCCAGGGAAAGGATTCACACTGGACCCCAGGGAAATATTTTATACTGGACCCCAGAGAAAGGATCCACACTGGACCCCAGGAAAGGATTCCCACTGGACCCCAGGTAAAGGATTCCCACTGGACCCCAGGGAAGGATTCACACTGGACCCCAGGGAAGGATTCACACTGGACCCCAGGTAAAGGATTCACACTGGACCCCAGGAAAAGGATTCACACTGGACCCCAGGAAAAGGATTCACACTGGACCCCAGGGAAAGGATCCCCACTGGACCCCAGGGAATGGATTCACACTGGACCCTGGGAAAGGATCCACACTGAACCCCAGGTAAAGGATTCACACTGGACCCCAGGGAAAGGATCCACACTGAACCCCAGAAAAAGGATTCACACTGTACCCCAGGGAAAGGATCCACACTGGACCCCAGGGAAAGGATCCACACTGAACCCCAGGTAAAGGATCCCCACTGGACCCCAGGGAAAGGATTCATACTGGACCCCAGGGGAAGGATTCATACTGGACCCCAGGGAAAGGATCCACACTGAACCCCAGGGAAGGTTTCACACTGGACCCCAGGGAAAGGATTAACACTGGACCCCAGGGAAAGCATCCACACTGGACCCCAGAGAAAGGATCCACACTGAACCCCAGGTAAAGGATCCCCACTGGACCCCAGGGAAAGGATTAACACTGGACCCCAGGGAAAGGATTAACACCGGACCCCAGGGAAAGGATCCACACTGAACCCCAGGGAAAGGATTCATACTGGACCCCAGGGAAAGGATTAACACCGGACCCCAGGTAAAGGATCCCCACTGGACCCCAGGGAAAGGATTCATACTGGACCCCAGGGAAAGGATTCATACTGGACCCCAGGGGAAGGATTCATACTGGACCCCAGGGAAAGGATTCACACTGGACCCTGGGAAAGGATCCACACTGAGCCCCAGGGAAAGGATCCACACTGAACCCCAGAAAAAGGATTCACACTGGACCCCAGGGAAAGGATCCACACTGGACCCCAGGGAAAGGATCCACACTGAACCCCAGGTAAAGGATCCCCACTGGACCCCAGGTAAAGGATCCACACCGGACCCCAGGTAAAGGATCCACACTGGACCCCAGGGAAGGTTTCACACTGGACCCCAGGGAAAAGATTCACACTGGACCCCAGGGAAAGGATTCACACTGGACCCCAGGGAAATATTTTATACTGGACCCCAGAGAAAGGATCCACACTGGTCCCCAGGAAAGGATTCACACTGGACCCCAGGTAAAGGATTCCCACTGGACCCCAGGGAAGGATTCACACTGGACCCCAGGTAAAGGATTCACACTGGACCCCAGGAAAAGGATTCACACTGGACCCCAGGAAAAGGATCCACACTGGACCCCAGGGAAAGGATCCACACCGGACCCCAGGAAAAGGATTCACACTGGACCCCAGGAAAAGGATTCACACTGGACCCCAGGGAAAGGATCCCCACTGGACCCCAGGGAATGGATTTACACTGGACCCTGGGAAAGGATCCACACTGAACCCCAGGTAAAGGATTCACACTGGACCCCAGGGAAAGGATCCACACTGAACCCCAGAAAAAGGATTCACACTGGACCCCAGGGAAAGGATCCACACTGGACCCCAGGGAAAGGATCCACACTGAACCCCAGGTAAAGGATCCCCACTGGACCCCAGGGAAAGGATTCATACTGGACCCCAGGGGAAGGATTCATACTGGACCCCAGGGAAAGGATCCACACTGAACCCCAGGGAAGGTTTCACACTGCACCCCAGGGAAAGGATTAACACTGGACCCCAGGGAAAGGATCCACACTGGACCCCAGAGAAAGGATCCACACTGAACCCCAGGTAAAGGATCCCCACTGGACCCCAGGGAAAGGATTAACACTGGACCCCAGGGAAAGGATTAACACCGGACCCCAGGGAAAGGATCCACACTGAACCCCAGGGAAAGGATTCATACTGGACCCCAGGGAAAGGATTAACACCGGACCCCAGGTAAAGGATCCCCACTGGACCCCAGGGAAAGGATTCATACTGGACCCCAGGGAAAGGATTCATACTGGACCCCAGGGGAAGGATTCATACTGGACCCCAGGGAAAGGATTCACACTGGACCCTGGGAAAGGATCCACACTGAGCCCCAGGGAAAGGATCCACACTGAACCCCAGAAAAAGGATTCACACTGGACCCCAGGGAAAGGATCCACACTGGACCCCAGGGAAAGGATCCACACTGAACCCCAGGTAAAGGATCCCCACTGGACCCCAGGGAAAGGATTCATACTGGACCCCAGGGAAAGGATTCATACTGGACCCCAGGGGAAGGATTCATACTGGACCCCAGGGAAAGGATCCACACTGAACCACAGGTAAAGGATCCCCACTGGACCCCAGGGAATGGATTCACACTGGACCCCAGGGAAAGGATCCACACTGAACCCCAGGTAAAGGATTCACACTGGACCCCAGGGAAAGGATCCACACTGAACCCCAGAAAAAGGATTCACACTGGACCCCAGGGAAAGGATCCACACTGGACCCCAGGAAAAGGATCCACACTGAACCCCACGGAAAGGATTCATACTGGACCCCAGGGAAAGGATTCACACTGGACCCTGGGAAAGGATCCACACTGAACCCCAGGGAAGGTTTCACACTGGACCCCAGGGAAAGGATTAACACTGGACCCCAGGGAAAGGATCCACACTGGACCCCAGGGAAAGGATCCACACTGAACCCCAGGTAAAGGATCCCCACTGGACCCCAGGGAAAGGATTCATACTGGATCCCAGGTAAAGGATTCATACTGGACCCCAGGGAAAGGATTCATACTGGACCCCAGGGAAAGGATTCACACTGGACCCTGGGAAAGGATCCCCACTGGACCCCAGGGAAAGGATTCATACTGGACC
The DNA here is from genome assembly GCF_036172605.1 of Pelobates fuscus. Lineage (NCBI taxonomy): Eukaryota > Metazoa > Chordata > Amphibia > Anura > Pelobatidae > Pelobates > Pelobates fuscus. The sequence goes on from NC_086329.1 coordinate 13,076,011, forward strand.
CCAGGGAAAGGATTCACACTGGACCCTGGGAAAGGATCCACACTGAACCCCAGGGAAAGGATCCACACTGAACCCCAGAAAAAGGATTCACACTGGACCCCAGGGAAAGGATCCACACTGGACCCCAGGGAAAGGATCCACACTGAACCCCACGTAAAGGATCCCCACTGGACCCCAGGGAAAGGATTCATACTGGACCCCAGGGAAAGGATTCATACTGGACCCCAGGGGAAGGATTCATACTGGACCCCAGGGAAAGGATTCACACTGGACCCTGGGAAAGGATCCACACTGAACCCCAGGTAAAGGATCCCCACTGGACCCCAGGGAAAGGATTCATACTGGACCCCAGGTAAATGATCCACACTGGACCCCAGGTAAAGGATTCACACTGGACCCCAGGGAAAGGATCCACACTGGACCCCAGGGAAAGGATCCACACTGGACCCCAGGGAAAGGATCCACACTGAACCCCAGGTAAAGGATCCCCACTGGACCCCAGGGAAAGGATTCATACTGGACCCCAGGGAAAGGATTCATACTGGACCCCAGGGAAAGGATTCATACTGGACCCCAGGGAAAGGATTCACACTGGACCCTGGGAAAGGATCCCCACTGGACCCCAGGGAAAGGATTCATACTGGACCCCAGGGGAAGGATTCATACTGGACCCCAGGGAAAGGATTCACACTGGACCCTGGGAAAGGATCCACACTGAACCCCAGGTAAAGGATCCCCACTGGACCCCAGGGAAAGGATTCATACTGGACCCCAGGTAAATGATCCACACTGGACCCCAGGTAAAGGATTCACACTGGACCCCAGGGAAAGGATCCACACTGGACCCCAGGGAAAGGATCCACACTGGACCCCAGGGAAAGGATCCACACTGGACCCCAGGGAAAGGATCCACACTGAACCCCAGGTAAAGGATCCCCACTGGACCCCAGGGAAAGGATCCACACTGAACCCCAGGTAAAGGATCCCCACTGGACCCCAGGGAAAGGATTCATACTGGACCCCAGGGGAAGGATTCATACTGGACCCCAGGGAAAGGATTCATACTGGACCCCAGGGAAAGGATCTACACTGGACCCCAGGGAAAGGATCCACACTGGACCCCAGGGAAAGGATCCACACTGAACCCCAGGTAAAGGATCCCCACTGGACCCCAGGGAAAGGATTCATACTGGACCCCAGGGAAAGGATTCATACTGGACCCCAGGGAAAGGATTCATACTGGACCCCAGGAAAAGGATTCACATTGGACCCTGGGAAAGGATCCACACTGAACCCCAGGTAAAGGATCCCCACTGGACCCCAGGGAAAGGATTCACACTGGACCCCAGGGAAAGGATCTACACTGGACCCCAGGGAAAGGATCCACACTGGACCCCAGGGAAAGGATCCACACTGAACTCCAGGTAAAGGATCCCCACTGGACCCCTGGGAAAGGATTCACACTGAACCCCAGAAAAAGGATCCACACTGAACCCCAGAAAAAGGATCCCCACTGGACCCCAGGGAAAGGATTCATACTGGACCCCAGGTAAAGGATCCCCACTGGACCCCAGGGAAAGGATTCACACTAGACCCCAGGGAAAGGATCCACACTGGACCCCAGGGAAAGGATCCCCACTGGACCCCAGGGAAGGCTTCACACTGGACCCCCGGGAAAGGATCCCCACTGGACTCCAGGGAAAGGATCCCCCACTGGACCCCAGGGAAAGAAATCACACTGGACCCCAGGGAAAGGATCCACACTGGACCCCAGGGAAGGTTTCACACTGGACCCCAGGGAAGGTTTCACACTGGACCCCAGGGAAGGTTTCACACTGGACCCCAGGGAAGGTTTCACACTGGACCCCATTGAAAGGATTCACACTGGACCCCAGGGAAAGGATTCACACTGGACCCCAGGGAAAGATTTTACACTGGACCCCAGAGAAAGGATCCACACTGGATCCCAGGTAAAGGATCCCCACTGGACCCCAGGTAAAGGATCCACACTGGACCCCAGGGGAAGGATTCATACTGGACCCCAGGGAAAGGATTCATACTGGACCCCAGGGGAAGGATTCATACTGGACCCCAGGGAAAGGATTCACACTGGACCCTGGGAAAGGATCCACACTGAACCCCAGGTAAAGGATCCCCACTGGACCCCAGGGAAAGGATTCATACTGGACCCCAGGTAAATGATCCACACTGGACCCCAGGTAAAGGATTCACACTGGACCCCAGGGAAAGGATCCACACTGGACCCCAGGGAAAGGATCCACACTGGACCCCAGGGAAAGGATCCACACTGAACCCCAGGTAAAGGATCCCCACTGGACCCCAGGGAAAGGATTCATACTGGACCCCAGGGAAAGGATTCATACTGGACCCCATGGAAAGGATTCATACTGGACCCCAGGGAAAGGATTCACACTGGACCCTGGGAAAGGATCCCAACTGGACCCCAGGGAAAGGATTCATACTGGACCCCAGGGAAAGGATCCACACTGGACCCCAGGGAAAGGATCCACACTGAACCCCAGGTAAAGGATCCCCACTGGACCCCAGGGAAAGGATTCATACTGGACCCCAGGGAAAGGATTCATACTGGACCCCAGGGAAAGGATTCATACTGGACCCCAGGGAAAGGATTCACACTGGACCCTGGGAAAGGATCCCCACTGGACCCCAGGGAAAGGATTCATACTGGACCCCAGGGAAAGGATTCACACTGGACCCTGGGAAAGGATCCACACTGAACCCCAGGGAAAGGATCCACACTGAACCCCAGAAAAAGGATTCACACTGGACCCCAGGGAAAGGATCCACACTGGACCCCAGGGAAAGGATCCACACTGAACCCCACGTAAAGGATCCCCACTGGACCCCAGGGAAAGGATTCATACTGGACCCCAGGGAAAGGATTCATACTGGACCCCAGGGGAAGGATTCATACTGGACCCCAGGGAAAGGATTCACACTGGACCCTGGGAAAGGATCCACACTGAACCCCAGGTAAAGGATCCCCACTGGACCCCAGGGAAAGGATTCATACTGGACCCCAGGTAAATGATCCCCACTGGACCCCAGGTAAAGGATTCACACTGGACCCCAGGGAAAGGATCCACACTGGACCCCAGGGAAAGGATCCACACTGGACCCCAGGGAAAGGATCCACACTGGACCCCAGGGAAAGGATCCACACTGGACCCTAGGGAAAGGATCCACACTGGACCCCAGGGAAAGGATCCACACTGAACTCCAGGTAAAGGATCCCCACTGGACCCCTGGGAAAGGATTCACACTGAACCCCAGAAAAAGGATCCACACTGAACCCCAGAAAAAGGATCCCCACTGGACCCCAGGGAAAGGATTCATACTGGACCCCAGGTAAAGGATCCCCACTGGACCCCAGGGAAAGGATTCACACTAGACCCCAGGGAAAGGATCCACACTGGACCCCAGGGAAAGGATCCCCACTGGACCCCAGGGAAGGCTTCACACTGGACCCCCGGGAAAGGATCCCCACTGGACTCCAGGGAAAGGATCCCCCACTGGACCCCAGGGAAGGAAATCACACTGGACCACAGGGAAAGGATCCACACTGGACCCCAGGGAAAGGGTCCACACTGGACCCCAGGGAAAGGATCCACACTGAACCCCAGGTAAAGGATCCCCACTGGACCCCAGGGAAAGGATTCATACTGGACCCCAGGGAAAGGATTCATACTGGACCCCATGGAAAGGATTCATACTGGACCCCAGGGAAAGGATTCACACTGGACCCTGGGAAAGGATCCCAACTGGACCCCAGGGAAAGGATTCATACTGGACCCCAGGGAAAGGATCCACACTGGACCCCAGGGAAAGGATCCACACTGAACCCCAGGTAAAGGATCCCCACTGGACCCCAGGGAAAGGATTCATACTGGACCCCAGGTAAAGGATCCCCACTGGACCCCAGGGAAAGGATTCATACTGGACCCCAGGTAAATGATCCACACTGGACCCCAGGTAAAGGATTCACACTGGACCCCAGGGAAAGGATCCACACTGGACCCCAGGGAAAGGATCCACACTGGACCCCAGGGAAAGGATCCACACTGAACCCCAGGTAAAGGATCCCCACTGGACCCCAGGGAAAGGATTCATACTGGACCCCAGGGAAAGGATTCATACTGGACCCCATGGAAAGGATTCATACTGGACCCCAGGGAAAGGATTCACACTGGACCCTGGGAAAGGATCCCCACTGGACCCCAGGGAAAGGATTCATACTGGACCCCAGGGAAAGGATCCACACTGGACCCCAGGGAAAGGATCCACACTGAACCCCAGGTAAAGGATCCCCACTGGACCCCAGGGAAAGGATTCATACTGGACCCCAGGGAAAGGATTCATACTGGACCCCAGGGAAAGGATTCATACTGGACCCCAGGGAAAGGATTCACACTGGACCCTGGGAAAGGATCCCCACTGGACCCCAGGGAAAGGATTCATACTGGACCCCAGGGAAAGGATTCACACTGGACCATGGGAAAGGATCCACACTGAACCCCAGGGAAAGGATCCACACTGAACCCCAGAAAAAGGATTCACACTGGACCCCAGGGAAAGGATCCACACTGGACCCCAGGGAAAGGATCCACACTGAACCCCACGTAAAGGATCCCTACTGGACCCCAGGGAAAGGATTCATACTGGACCCCAGGGAAAGGATTCATACTGGACCCCAGGGGAAGGATTCATACTGGACCCCAGGGAAAGGATTCACACTGGACCCTGGGAAAGGATCCACACTGAACCCCAGGTAAAGGATCCCCACTGGACCCCAGGGAAAGGATTCATACTGGACCCCAGGTAAATGATCCACACTGGACCCCAGGTAAAGGATTCACACTGGACCCCAGGGAAAGGATCCACACTGGACCCCAGGGAAAGGATCCACACTGGACCCCAGGGAAAGGATCCACACTGGACCCCAGGGAAAGGATCCACACTGGACCCCAGGGAAAGGATCCACACTGGACCCCAGGGAAAGGATCCACACTGAACCCCAGGTAAAGGATCCCCACTGGACCCCAGGGAAAGGATTCATACTGGACCCCAGGGGAAGGATTCATACTGGACCCCAGGGAAAGGATTCATACTGGACCCCAGGGAAAGGATTCACACTGGACCCTGGGAAAGGATCCACACTGAACCCCAGGTAAAGGATCCCCACTGGACCCCAAGGAAAGGATTCACACTAGACCCCAGGGAAAGGATTCACACTGGACCCCAGGGAAAGGATCTACACTGGACCCCAGGGAAACGATCCACACTGGACCCCAGGGAAAGGATCCACACTGAACTCCAGGTAAAGGATCCCCACTGGACCCCAGGGAAAGGATTCACACTGAACCCCGGAAAAAGGATCCACACTGAACCCCAGAAAAAGGATCCCCACTGGACCCCAGGGAAAGGATTCATACTGGACCCCAGGTAAAGGATCCCCACTGGACCCCAGGGAAAGGATTCACACTAGACCCCAGGGAAAGGATCCACACTGGACCCCAGGGAAAGGATCCACACTGGACCCCAGGGAAAGGATCCCCACTGAACCCCAGGGAAGGCTTCACACTGGACCCCCGGGAAAGGATCCCCACTGGACTCCAGGGAAAGGATCCCCCACTGGACCCCAGGGAAAGAAATCACACTGGACCCCAGGGAAAGGATCCACACTGGACCCCAGGGAAGGTTTCACACTGGACCCCAGGGAAGGTTTCACACTGGACCCCAGGGAAGGTTTCACACTGGACCCCATTGAAAGGATTCACACTGGACCCCAGGGAAAGAATTCACACTGGACCCCAGGGAAAGATTTTACACTGGACCCCAGAGAAAGGATCCACACTGGATCCCAGGTAACGGATCCCCACTGGACCCCAGGTAAAGGATCCACACTGGACCCCAGGGGAAGGATTCATACTGGACCCCAGGGAAGGTTTCACACTGGACCCCAGGGAAGGTTTCACACTGGACCCCAGGGAAAGTTTCACACTGGACCCCAAGGAAGGCTTCACACTGGACCCCCGGGAAAGGATCCCCCACTGGACCCCAGGGAAAGGATCCCCCACTGGACCCCAGGGAAAGGATCCACACTGGACCCCAGGGAAAGGATCCACACTGGACCCCAGGGAAGGTTTCACACTGGACCCCAGGGAAGGTTTCACACTGGACCCCAGGGAAGGTTTCACACTGGACCCCATTGAAAGGATTCACACTGGACCCCACGGAAGGTTTCACACTGGACCCCATTGAAAGGATTCACACTGGACCCCAGGGAAAGATTTTACACTGGACCCCAGAGAAAGGATCCACACTGGATCCCAGGTAGAGGATCCCCACTGGACCCCAGGTAAAGGATTCACACTGGACCCCAGGGAAAGGATCCACACTGGACCCCAGGGAACTATTCACACTGGACTCCAGGGAAAGGATCGACACTGGACCCCAGGGAACTATTCACACTGGACTCCAGGGAAAGGATCCACTCCAACTCTTCCAAAAGGAGGGAGGCTAGATGGATTAAAATAGAAGTAATCAAAATAATAATTTGTGATTTTGTGTGAGAAAATGTGAATGTATGTCTATCAGTGAATGCGTCTGTCAGTATGTGTAAAATCAGTAAATGTCTAACATCACGTATAAAATTGTGATGTGAGTGTGTGTCTGTCAGTGTATGTGTGTGTGTGTCAAACTGTCAAGAACTGAGTCTGCCAGTGTGTTTCAAATCAGTGAGTGTGTGTGTCAGTTTTCTCTGTGTTCATGTGTCAGTGTGCTCTGTGTATAAATGTGTCACTTTCCTTTGTGGGTAAATGTGTGTGTCAGTGTCCTCACAGTTATATGTGTGTGTCAGTGTCCTCACAGTGTTTGTGTGTGTGTGTCAGTGTCCTCACAGTGTTTGTGTGTGTGTCAGTGTCCTCACAGTTATATATGTGTGTCAGTGTCCTCACAGTGTATGTGTGTGTGTCAGTGTCCTCACAGTGTTTGTGTATGTGTCAGTGTCATCACAGTGTTTGTGTGTGTGTCAGTGTCATCACAGTGTTTGTGTGTGTGTCAGTGTCCTCACAGTGTTTGTGTATGTGTCAGTGTCCTCACAGTGTATGTGTGTGTCAGTGTCCTCACAGTGTTTGTGTATGTGTCAGTGTCCTCACAGTGTATGTGTGTGTCAGTGTCCTCACAGTGTTTGTGTGTGTGTCAGTGTCCTCACAGTGTTTGTGCGTGTGTCAGTGTCCTCACAGTTATATATGTGTGTCAGTGTCCTCACAGTGTATGTGTGTGTGTCAGTGTCCTCACAGTGTATGTGTGTGTCAGTGTCCTCACAGTGTTTGTGTATGTGTCAGTGTCATCACAGTGTTTGTGTGTGTGTCAGTGTCCTCACAGTGTATGTGTGTGTCAGTGTCCTCACAGTGTTTGTGTGTGTGTCAGTGTCCTCACAGTGTATGTGTGTGTCAGTGTCCTCACAGTGTTTGTGTATGTGTCAGTGTCCTCACAGTGTTTGTGTGTGTGTCAGTGTCCTCACAGTGTTTGTGTGTGTGTGTGTCAGTGTCATCACAGTGTATATGTGTGTGTCAGTGTCCTCTGTGTTCATTTGCATCATTTCCATCAGCGAAGATGGTTTTCTTGTAGAAACTTTGAATCTGAATCTCCATATAAGGAATTGGTTACTTTAGTTCTGGCTGCAGAAGTTACTAACTGCTGGATAAACAGACACGCTGGTTCTCAGACTACATTCCTCCCGAGGTTGTACAGCGCTGACTCTATAGTGTATCTATCTCCGGAACAAGTTTGTGTTCTGATTAAATATACTAAATGTTGTACCAAGTCATTTAGTCACCAAAATAATAAAAGTAAAGGGACTTAAAGGGACAGTGCAGGCTGGTGTTTGTCCTCATTTTGAATATGTTCTATAGATAATGCAGTGAAAATATCTCCCTAAAATATGTAAGAATTAAAATAAAACAGGATTTTTCCACATTTGTTGGGTTGAAAATTATGTATTTTATTGCCCTTACGCAAATAATAGCTGCAATGATCTGCAAGCTTCATTAACAGGTTTGGTGCTATAAATGCGGCCATGGACGTGAGATGGATAAAATATCCACGACAAGTGGTGCGTTAGGCGCTTACTCTGTGAGTGGGACGACTAGATCCTGTAAAATACCCTTACTTGTGCTGGTGATACAGACGTAAATCATGAAATTACGCTCTCTAGTCTCAATTCCCCCTAGTAAATTGAGGTGTGTGTCATCAACAACAACAAAAAACCATAGAACCCCAGAACTGTTTATATGATTTACTACCATACCAGTCCACACATATGGGACGTTGGGAGGTATTAAACCAAACAGAGCTGGATTAGGAACTTCATGGGTCTGGACCTGCAAATACTGGTGCAAACCAAACTAATGAATGAATTCACAGTATGCTGATGGTGTAAACATACACAAGGTGGAGAATGGAATCGTGATGAGACCTCTCTGGATAAATAAACTGAAGTAAATAATATGGTTTAGTATGTTTAAAGGATCACTATAGTGTCAGGAAAACAAACTTGTTTTCCTGACACTATATACTCCTCAGGGCCCCCCCTTCAGCTATTTACTTTAATCCAGCTGGTGACCTCTCCCCGACGTTGGCTCCCGATTCGAGCGGAATGTGCATGCGCAGCAAGAGCCGTGCACACATTAAAAATGCCCATAGGCAAGCATTTGTTAGTCGCAAAAGCGCCTCTAGCGGCTGTCAGGAAGACAGTTACTAGAGGTTGGATTAACCCTGCAATGTGAACATAGCAGTTCATCTCAAACTGGCCACTTCATTGAGCTGAAGTGGTCTGGGTGACTATAGTGGTCCTTTAATTGCTCACGAGACTCTGACTAAGTCTGGCCTAACAGATAAAATGTGTCAAGACTTTTCAACCACAAACCAAACAACTTCTTAGCCCAAGGGGCCGAGGCAGTTTTAACATATGTGTTTCGTGTGTTGTATTTTTGATACTCATTTCAATGTTTTTAATTTATTATTTTATATCACAATCTGATGTACTTTACCGTATTATCTCTTGTTTCTTTCTGAGTTTATTTATCTTAAAAACATGAGTATCAATGAGCTTTTGGTATATACTCCACATTGTTTTTATATTACACTGTTAGCATATTGTGAATTCCACCAATTGCTGGTATAATATATAATTGGTGTGTGTATGTGTTTTTCATACAGTTTTTGTTTCAATTTTGTTTTTTAATTTAGTTGTTTCACCGGAACACAAAGGTTGTCCTTACCAACAGGCTGAACCTTTTTTGTTTTTTAATTGATAGCATATGTCGTATTACGTAAAGGAAGAATTATGTCTCAAAGCACCTTGGTAGAAAAGTTTTTGAGCATGTTTTACTCCTGAAATTTTTTAATAAATCAATAAATAAGATAAAGAGACAAAGTTGTAAAACCAGTGAACCCTACATGAAAAAAAATATAATTTTACTAGCATGCATAAACTGAGTTTGTTTGATAGTGGGTGGGGTGATCACTGAGCTATTTAACGTCTGGGAAACTCCTCAAGAATTGTTGCTCTAGGCACTTGTCTATTAGAAATGCTAAAATATTGTAATGTGTGGGAGAAAACCTGCCAGGTCACTTAGGACTCCCTTAGTGGATGGATTGGATAATTAACTCTCGATCTTCAATATTCCATTTTTGTGACTTGATTTGATAGAACTCTTGATTTCGTGATTTGTGTTGTGTTTCTGTACTCTTGCCCCACTGATCTCACTATATACTGACATAATTAAAGGAATACAATAGGGTCAGGAACACAAACATGTATTCCTGACCCTATAGTGTTAAAAACACCATCTAGCCACCCTGGTCCCCGTTACCCACCTAAATATAGCAACATCTTGCTTTTATTCCAGTCTGCTGCTGTTGACTCTGTCCTTGATCTGCCTGCTTGGTTTACATCATCAGAAGTGATTCCCTGAGCCAATCACAATGCTTTCCCATAGACTGTCAAGGATGCAGATCAGGGGCAGAGCCAGCATATGTCAAACACAGCCCTGGCAAATCAGCATCTCCTTACTGAGATCCATTGAATCAATGCATTTCTATGAGGAAAGTTCAGTGTCTCCATGCAGAGGATGGAGACACCGAATGTCAGTCTAACTGTGCAGCACTGGCCCAGGAAGCTCCTCTAGAAGCCATCTGAGGAATAGCCAGTGGAGTTATCCCTAGCCTGTAATGTAAACACTGCATTTTCTCTGAAAAGCCTGAAGGTAATAATTATACTCACCAGTACGCTGTAGTTGTTCAGGTGACTCTAGTATACCTTTAATCTGTTAACGTTATTATTGAACTGTTTACATCACTTTTACATATTTTATAGGAAGATGAAATCTGTAAAAGACAACTTCTTCTTTGAAACAAAACTTATAGTACTTTGTATAAGGAGTGAAGGGGCTGATGGTGGTACAGGGTTCTTGGGGTCTATGCCATTTGTATTGTGTGTGGATAATGGAGAGTCAACAGTGTTATCAATTTCATACCACTAAGTGGTGCTGCTTCTATTGTGTCACCCCCATAAATTATTATTATTTATAAAGCGCCAACAAATAACAGACCAGTATTTGCAACATATCGAGATGTACTAGAATAGGGGGCGCTGAAGGCCCTGCACTGCTCTCAAATGAGCTTACATTCCAGAGGTAATGGTACTGGACCATTTGGTGATTTAAAAAACATTTTCCAATTTGGTTTCTTTAGTTTTTAAATTCATTTTTCTACCTGACACTTCCCACTTATTACAACGTTTGCTGCTGACAATGTTTGTCTGTGAAGATTGCGTGTCTGTGTGCTTGATTTGATTGGGCATGGCTGAAATACCTACATTCCCTAATTAGAAGGAGTATTCTTGTACTTTACCTTCTGATTAATCCTATATTCACTATAATTCTGCCACCATAAAAAATTCTGCGAGATTCAGTTAGACTATCTACAACTGGCCCTATCTATGGCTTTGAATAGCTAAATCTTCAGTTCATAATGATTAGTTATAATTAGAAATAAGACTTTGTTTCACCCTGTGTCAAGGCAGGAACACACCAACATATAAAGCTAAGGCACAGTATCCTATACTAAGGAAATAAAATGTATTACTGGTCTGTCCGTATTTAACGTGGGATAATATAGAATACAGAATAACAACAGACAAAGAATAAACAGAGTCAGACTGAGGTCAAGGAGAACATACATATGATAAGTGAAATAACAGAGTCAAGGTCTAGGATTTCAGAGATCAGGGTAGTCAAAACAGAGAGCTATATAACTATAAAACACTTACTGGTACGTACATTAAACTATAACAGGGCAAAAAGGAGTGGTCTCTTAAATAACTCCAGAATAGCTGCTATTGACTTGATGTTGGCAAAAGGTGTGCAGCCAATGTTGCTGAAGGATGTGGACTAGTGTGGTGTTAGAAAATTTCTTCAGCATCGGGGGTCAAATATAAGATCTATAGACCTCCCAATTGTCCTGCGTTCATTGGGACAGTCCTGATTTTGGTGTCCTGTCCTGCTGTCTGAGTCGGCCCAGCATGCTCTGTTTCTGGACCTTAATTGCTGTGGAACAGTTGTCCCTTAAAAGCACGACCAACAGGGTACCCTGGAGATGAAGATAGGTTATTAATGTTTCTGTGATGGCATGGATCCTTTATTAAACAGAGTGGTAGGGGACAGGGCCTAACAGCCAACCGAGCAGGTCACACATGGCTGGAGCTCTTCACTTTCAGTCTGAAATCTTGCTGTTTTACCCACAAAATTGTCACAATTGCACCTTAAAGCTTGCTATATTACTAAGCGAATCGTCCCCAAAGTGAATGGTGTGGACATTGTGGGTTTTGGAGGGCGGTGAACCGTTCCGGACTGCCTTGTGGCCTGTCGGTGATTTTGAGGCTGAAGAGGCCGCCGATCTTCCACCGAAGCTTATTTTTCAAACACTTGGGCCCCACACCCCGGCCAAATGGACCCACTTCTACTGGCATTCGGTCAATGGTGTGCCAGATTCTGGGAAACTATCTACAATCATTCGATAACTATATACTTGTGGCTACCAGCAAGCTGAACAAGACACTGACCTTTCCTCATAGAAATGCATTGATTCAATGGATCTCTATAAGGAGATGCAGCCGAGTCCTGGCGAAGCTTCCACATCATCTGCCAAGTGCACCACGGGCGATGAAGAACAGACAGTGCAGGCCACAACTTCTGCAGTCACGCTGAAAATCTGCCACAAAGCCGCGATACCATGCTCCAGCACAACGCTCCAGAGGGGGCCTTGTTTGCAAGAGCATTTGGGGGGTTCTTGCTCAGCAAAGCCTGTGACATACATTGAGACAAGCCTGGAGACCTGCTCACGAAGCTGGAGGCTGCCCGCTCTACGGAGTCACGAAACAGGAGCTTGGAGTGGGGTACCCCTTCGAGTTCAGATGGACTCTTGCATTTCTGGGTTGCTGGCCTTCCACTCACAGGGATTGGATGAACAGGTTTATGACAGCTATGACAACAGATTATTCACAGCTATGCATATTCTTTTGGTTTCTTTTTTGTTTTTAGCGATGTGATAGGCTATGCTTATAGAGAGACTGAAGAAGCAATAGCATTTGAATAGTGCGCAAACACATGGTAGTAAAAAAAATACTAAAAACATTTTTTAAAAAATACAAAAATTTAAATGGGCCTATTCGATGGGCCTGGGCCTGGAGCTGCAGCTCCATTAGCCCCTATGTTAATCTGGCCATGGTCTTACCTTTTACAGCCTTCTATTTATACATGTTGATTTGATTCAGTTTGCTTCGCACTGACTTTCTTCAATAACTAATTACTGAGCTTAACGTATCTGGTAATAAACTTTATAGGAAATTTCAGTAAATATTATCTGGAAGAAAACAAACAAAATAAAAGCTATCAAATGGTGATGGTTAATAAAAAACAAACAAACAAAAAAAAAAAAACACATTATTACGGATTTCTGTATCAAAACATTTCAATGTGTTTACAAATATCAACATATTGCATTAGGAAAAATGATACAAGGATTAAATGATTATTAACACCGAAATTGTTTACTTGATGTTTCAAAAATATTGCCTAAGAATAAACAATTGCAGTAATAGTAAGCTATAGTATTTATTTTATGATGCAGTGATAAACACATGCATGATTTTTTTTTTTAATATTAAAAAAGTGTCTCAAGACAGAATGTAGTAAGTAACATGAATTTAGTCGAACTCGATTTTATGTAAGAAATTCAGTAGAAAACCATTAGGGGGAGCTAGGACCTAAAATGTCCAATGTATCAGTCTGTCTGCAACAAGCATCATGGTTGCAAACATTGTGGGTGGGATGCATTGCTGAGCAGGGGGCAGACCTCACATAGGTGGGTGGGGAGACAGGGGAAGTATTGCAAGGGAATGGAATAAGGTGGGAGGGGGCAATTAGGAGGGTGGGAAGTGTGGGGACACTGAGTGAGATTGGGATCTGGGAATAAGCCTCATCCTAAGGGGTGGAGAGTTTTAGGAAGGGAAAGACTGGAGGGAGGGGAGCTGTAAAGGAAGGAGGGAGGGATCATTGTGAGAGTGACTGAAACAAGCAAAAACTATCAAGGAGGGAACAGGATCTTCCTATATTCCGTCTAAAACTTAGCAAATCAAAGTGTTCTGCTACAAGGGGGGAGTCAGCCAATCACCCCCACCTCTAGTCTCCTGCAGACCCCCACTGTGGACTGAGCATCTGGCTGAAACATGTGAGTATTCCCTGTTTTAGCAGCATTGTGCTTTCAAACTTACTCTATCAGCACTCAGGCAGCAGTTAATGGATTGCTGAGTAATGGCACTCAATGGGTTAACCAGGCTGCCTTTAATGGATTGCTGTGTAATGGCACTCAATGGGTTAACCAGGCTGCCTTTAATGGATTGCTGTGTAATGGCACTCAATGGGTTAACCAGGCTGCCTTTAATGGATTGCAGAGCATGGTACTCAATGGGTTAACCAGGCTGCCTTTAATGTATTGCTGAGTAATGGCACTCAATGGGTTAACCATGCTGCCTTTAATGGATTGCTGTGTAATGGCACTCAGTGGGTTAACCAGGCTGCCTTTACTGTATTGCTGAGTAATGGCACTCAATGGGTTAACCAGGCTGCCTTTAATGGATTGCTGTGTAATGGCACTCAGTGGGTTAACCAGGCTGCCTTTAATGGATTGCTGTGTAATGGCACTCAATGGGTTAACCAGGCTGCCTTTAATGGATTGCTGTGTAATGGCACTCAGTGGGTTAACCAGGCTGCCTTTAATGTATTGCTGTGTAATGGCACTCAGTGGGTTAACCAGGCTGCCTTTAATGGATTGCTGAGTAATGGCACTCAATGGGTTAACCAGGCTGCCTTTAATGTATTGCTGAGTAATGGCACTCAATGGGTTAACCATGCTGCCTTTAATGGATTGCTGTGTAATGGCACTCAGTGGGTTAACCAGGCTGCCTTTACTGTATTGCTGTGTAATGGCACTCAGTGGGTTAACCAGGCTGCCTTTAATGGATTGCTGTGTAATGGCACTCAGTGGGTTAACCAGGCTGCCTTTAATGGATTGCTGTGTAATGGCACTCAGTGGGTTAACCAGGCTGCCTTTAATGGATTGCTGAGTAATAGCAATCAATGGGTTAACCAGACTGCCTTTACTGGATTGCTGTGTAATGGCACTCAGTGGGTTAACCAGGCTGCCTTTAATGGATTGCAGAGCATGGTACTCAATGGGTTAACCAGGCTGCCTTTAATGGATTGCAGAGCATGGTACTCAATGGGTTAACCAGGCTGCCTTTAATGTATTGCTGAGTAATGGCACTCAATGGGTTACCCATACCCTCTGTGATCAGATGAGAGGCAGTGGGGGTTAGTGTGTCCACACAGGCCCTTTGCACGTGTACTGTATTTAATTCAGGGATCCACACAGCTGCTGCAGAACCTCTTTTCTGGCGGGAGTTAATGCTTACTGTTTTACATCCTCTGTTTGAGATGATGGTTTTGTGTTAACAAATCTAACTGGAATTGGGCTGCTGGGACAGTGAAACATACTTGCTACTAGTCTATACGTTGTCAGTCTGCTACTGTCTGTCTGTGATTACAGGAGGCTAGCTCACACCCATTGAGGGCAGGTAATAAATATTGCTGCACTCTCGGTGTACATGAACTCTGCACACAGCTACCTGTGTGTGCAAGTTATCTCCCAGCCAGGGAGGGTCTGCTCTGTGTCACCTGCATCAGATCCTGGCTCTATCTGTGACACTTAGTACCAGACAGAGCACAGAACCTGCTTAAAGAGACAGTGCAGCCTAGAACCCATTCACTGTAACAATGGGGGTGTTTATTTAAGACTGAAGGCTCCTGTTGGCTATAGTGTGCTCCCTTACTATTAATGTTTATTGGGAATCTGTAGGAAATTGGGATACTTTGTACATTTTGCAAGCAGCTGGCCGAATTAAGTAGAGTGAGTAATCTCTTGTTTCCAGTAAATCCTAAGATTAACCCTTAAATAAAATGCAGACATTATCAGAGGATTGCCAGCCTCGTTGGTCATTTTAGAGCTAATTGTACATATTTTAGCCATTTTTTTCTTTATTACAAAGGTATTTATATTTCATTTGCATTTAAGTTATAGGTTTCGATACAGTATTTTATTGTTGAGCATATGGATTCTAGTATTGGGCTGAAATAGGCAACTGGATAACTAGGTTAAATAATTTGTGTAAGTCGGCTATTCTGACTTTAAAGTTGTAATCCCTGTGTCAGTCTCCCAGTTTAATGAATTAACCTCGCTATGGTACTAGGATAGGATAAGGGACATAGCTTGACTGAACTTTTACACAGAAGCAATATTAACATAAAGTCAATCATTTGTCAGATACAAAACTCCTCCAGTCACCTGACACTCACTGGCCATCAGCCTCCTGCAGGTAGCCACTCTCCAAACCCACACTAACTAGCCATCAGCCTGCCGTAGGTAGCCACCCTCCAAACCCACACTCACTGGCCATCAGCCTGCCACATGTAGCCACTCTCCAAACCTACACTCACTGGCCATCAGCCTGCCGCAGGCAGCCACTCTCCAAACCCACACTCACAAGCCATCAGCCTGCTGCAGGTAGCCACTCTCCAAACCCACACTCACTGGCCATCAGCCTGCCGCAGGCAGCCACTCTCCAAACCCACACTCACTGGCCATCAGCCTGCCACAGGTAGCCACTCTCCAAACCCACACTCACTGGCCATCAGCCTGCCGCAGGCAGCCACTCTCCAAACCCACACTCACTGGCCATCAGCCTGCCGCAGGCAGCCACTCTCCAAACCCACACTCACAAGCCATCAGCCTGCCGCAGGCAGCCACTCTCCAAACCCACACTCACAAGCCATCAGCCTGCCGCAGGCAGCCACTCTCCAAACCCACACTCACAAGCCATCAGCCTGCCGCAGGCAGCCACTCTCCAAACCCACACTCACAAGCCACCAGCCTGCCGCAGGCAGCCACTCTCCAAACCCACACTCACAAGCCATCAGCCTGCCGCAGGCAGCCACTCTCCAAACCCACACTCACAAGCCATCAGCCTGCCGCAGGCAGCCACTCTCCAAACCCACACTCACAAGCCATCAGCCTGCCGCAGGCAGCCACTCTCCAAACCCACACTCACAAGCCATCAGCCTGCCGCTGGTAGCCACTCTCCAAACCCACACTCACTGGCCATAAATGTAATTTATATGTTGTTTCTGCTAGTGCTGACAAGGCCATTTCCAAGTTGCGATTAAATTAAATAAAAGCAGAACAAGTAAAGCCGACCTAGTGGTGGGACAGTGGGAACAGACTGGTCAGGATATATTATATTTTGAATCTACCATCACAACAAGAGTTAATTCTATTTATTCTATGTATCTATGTATGTATGGGTGAAAATGATACATGACATGAAGATAATGTTAGTGGTTGAGAACTATCCCTTTTTATTTATTGACTCTGTTAAATAAATAGTGCCAAGGAGATAAGAATGTGGAGAAGCTCTCACACTGCCTACTAAGACTACAATTTTATCATCCATTTTTATTGATCCGTATTAAAATATTTTTTATCTATCGCTATCTCAAGCTTTTATGTACTACTTGCAAAGAGGCATTGGGCAGTAGTCCATGCTACCTCGGCCTTTTGTCAAAAATATCTCTGCACATTAATTTTTTCCAAAGTCGCTACTATGGCCGAAAACTTGAAACTTTTGTCTATTTTCCCAAATTTCTGGTTTAGTGATTTATATCCACTAGATCAGGGGTCAGCAACACAAGCGCACAAGCAGCCTCTCACATGCAATACCACAAGCAGCCCCACACATACACACAACACCAAAGACACAGTGTGACACATCATCCACACACAACCACACACAACCGCACAAACCGCCCCACACATACACACAATGTGACATATCATCCACACACAATTCAACAAGTAGCCCCCAAACACAACCCACATTCATAGGTATCAACATAACATAAACAAAATAACAGCCCATGTACACACAAATACAACATTACACAGCAACTGCATCACCCACAAATAACACAAGCCGAATACGGCAACACACGCAACTCAATAACAAAAAAAACCCATAGGATCAGCTCGCCAAGGGACTCCAAGATCTTGTTTGGGTACAGTGCTAGTAAAAGGCTGTAAAAGGCTGCCTTTCCTGCACTAGAGTTCTGTAATTTTGCAATAACTGCTATAAAACGTTCGATTTCATATTAGTGTTTACCCCATAGTATTTTCCCTTGTTGATGGACACTCCTCCTCTCAAGCTGTTGTTTATTGCTTCACGTCGATTGCTTAATAGCGAAGTATTTAAAGGTGGTTAGCTCATGTAAGACTTCGCACATGACATCGACGGGCTTTATTTCTGTTCTGTGTTAATCTTGGAGTACGTTTAGTCTGGTAGAATACTCTACGCACTTACTGGTATCATTAAAAAAAAACTGTGTGATACAGAACTTGGGGGACAATTCCACTGGCATGCTGGCACCATTACCACTACAGAAATTAAAGGAGAGTTGTCACCTCACAGTATTTTAATTTTATGTTTACCTATACCCTATTTATAACAGATTTGCATTTGTGAGAGCATAAAATGAAAACTAATTTTTTAATAATCAACACATCTCTCCTGGAATTGAGCGGCTCCATCTTGGCGTATTGCCCGTCAGCGTTATAAACTCTGCCCTTTGAACTTAATATGTGACTGTTGACAATCAGAAATGTGGGTTTTTCCTCCCCGAGGTATTGTTCCCTGGCTGAACTGGATTGTTATATCAATTACTAAAATCTTTCATATACATTCATATATATAAACCATACAGTAAGAGGAACAAGGTATTTAAACGAAGAACAGCAGCAGCTCATTACCGATCGAGAAAGCTGTCTAAGTACAGCGAAACGCGTCTCGGATGGAGGATTAAGGATTCATATATATATATATATATATATATATATATATATATATATATATATATATATATTCTTTTTATATTCATGTTATTTTGTTTACATTTTATTTGTGAATTTTTAATACTTATTTAATAAATTCTAAATTTTATTTCAAATTGGATTCTTCTCTCCATTGCTGCTGCTGAAAGAAGGGTGGTAGCCCCCTTAAAGGCACAGACATTCTCACACCAGGAGCCAGGTAAAGGGCTCCTTATCAGGTGAGAAGCCATTTTTCTCTGCTATACAGCATTATATATTGAAACTATCCACACTAGGGGCTTCTCCTCTTCCCCTTGTCTCCTTTTTCTCCCCTATGCATGCATAAGGATTTTGGACGCCCAGAGGATCGATTTGGGTATCGTGTAACCTTAAGTACACGCAGGCTACTGTGATCTGAGCCTATCCTATAGGGCTCTGCTACATGTGAGTGAGACCATACAGACCACTTCCTCACTATATCTATTCAAAACGTTATTTGCACTATTTTGCATTTGTATCTGTTTTAGCTACATTGTTAAATATTTCCCTCATACAAGTGTATGTTAACCCATAGGGGTACGTGAATTAAATTGTAAGCGCTCCACAAACACACCAGTGGTGGTTATTACTATTTATTTCCTACACGGAGTGTACACGTTGTTGTTGTTGTTTATTTGTAGCTGAAATCCCCCTCTTTATTTACTTGTAACGTATTAGTAATATGTTTGAAAGTGCTACAAGCAGTGCACTCTCCTCTGTTACCCGCCTCCGTCTCCCTGTGAGCACACTGAACCCAGTCCGCGCAGTATACCCTGTGTAACGTACACACTAGAATTATTTGTAATGGTTTGAATACACACAGAACCTATAATTACTGCAAGGTGTCGCAGTGTGTTATTACATAACCTTTAGTTGTCAGGGAAGCTCACGGGACGGCTGCCATAGCTGAAAATTAAGAGGTCATTCAACCTATGGTGAAGCAAGTGATGTGCCTTGTTAGAGTTATTTACTAACGTGAGAGTTCAACCTGAATTCTAAGAGAATTTCACATTTAACGCCAGAGTAGCAACACTAATAACATAGTTGACTTAGAGAATGTTTCCATTTCAGCTATTTTGACCTTAAATTTGAAATTCTTTTTGAATTCTAGTTTACGTGAATAACCAAACTTTTATATATATATATATGTATGTATGTCCGGTTTGAGCCTTTCTCTAACAGCCACCAGCACCAGTAAAGAGGACAATGAAGGATGCATGTACCCCTAGCCCTGCTCCATCCCTGTTTGCGCAGATTACTGAGATTTTCTGCCCGTTGTGTAACATGCTCCATCTTTCCACAACCCGGTATTTCTAATCCTACACTGAGAATGCTTATCGAGCACAGTGGTATTAAATAAATAAAGGAGCACTTTGAATTCCGCTTGGGAGTTTTTCTTTGTGCCTGAAGCTCCTTTTGATTTCACAACTTTTGTTGTTGTTGTTTTTATACAAGAAAGCATGGAATCTAACTTTTACTGAAATCATTGTGCTGGCTGCTAGCTACCCCAGTATAAACTGACAGCAGTAAGGACATTCCCCAGGGGCATAACTAGACACTGCTGGGCCCGATGCAAGATTCAATGAAGGCTCAGCCATCTCATCCTGCGTGTGGTGGTTGGCCGAGTGTGATAGGCCACAGGCTGAGTGTGATTACGTTTGAGAGAGTGGCTGTTTTTTTTTTAAATTTTTTTTTTTGCTTTACTATTTTATTATTCACTCTTACCTTTATGGAGGTAGGGTACTTTAATTCCTGGTGACCCAGCATGTGCAGGATCCCCGGAGGGTGCTGTTGGCAGGGTCCCAGATAATTTAGTGGGTGCTGCTAGCAGGATCTCTGCTGGTGGAGGAGCATGTTTTCTGCACCTCTGGGAGAAGCGGAACACGGTACACGCTTCTTACGGTTGGCGTTTATTCAATTTCAAGGAAGCCCAGCAGCAGGGCTCTGACTTACTTAATGAGTTCCATGACTGTGAGGGAAAATTTTAACATTATTTAACTTATTGCCAAAATGAAAATATGTTAAAGGCTCACTCCAGACACCTAAAGCACTTTAGCTTGCTGGAAAGCTTTCTGTGTGAAGAGTGTATCCTCTTCTTTTTCTGTTTGTAAATAGTGCAGATTTCTATAGAAATTAACACTTTTATAAATGAACCTTGTTACACCCCCTGGCTGTTAGTCAGACGATTGGTCCTGTTACCTCCTGGTTGTTTAGCTCAGTGAAGATAAACTCAAGAGGCCGCAATTGCTCAGAGCATCTGCTTTGCAAAGACTTCTCATTGAGCTGCATTGGGAACTCTGTGATTGGACAGACACATAATGTCTGGGCGGGGTTAGAAGGGGAGGGATTGTAAAGGCAGCAGACAAGAGATATGCATTTTTTTTTTATGAGCTGTTTTAGATAAAACTCCAATTAAAAATATCTACTATACAGCGATTTATATTTATTTTATATTTGGGCAGTGGAGTGTCCCTTTTAAGAAATGATATTGCAAGAGCAAACTTGGTCCCCTTTTGACAGATGGAACTCCAGGGCATAGGCACCATAGTGGCCATTGTGAAACTGGCTAGTTACACCACTGACACTACTCATGGGGTTCACTCATGGAGTAGCATCAGTGGATCAAATCTTTTAAAGTGAATTTAACATTTTAGGGACAAATAGCCAAACTGCAAACAGATTTTTCCAATTTGTCAATTTTAACCTAAATTTGAAAAGCATTTAGAATTCCAGACAAATCAGTGATATAAAACAACGAAGTGGTTTATTCACTTAAGTGCAAATTGTAGAAACTGAAATCTGGCCAAAGTAGGAGAACAGAAAAATATTAATTCTGTGACGACCACAGCTCTGCTGTCTTAGTGTCCAATCAGATTCCAATTCATTTCAGTGTTTAGTGAATACAATTTATTGTATATTGACTGATTTGTCTCAGGACAAGTCAAATAAAAGCGCTCTTAGTTAAACCAGCTACAAACATCTTGTGACAGATGTAGTTTTGCGAACGTGCCCAGCAATGAGTAATATTTTGACTCAAATGCCATGCTACGCCCAGTAGCCCTCGCAGCTGTCTGTGCACCAATATGAACACAGCTGTCAGCAGTTTGGCACCAAATTAGGCAGAATGCTACACCAACGCTTAAAGGGGCAATTTAGGCAGAATGTTACACTGATGCTTAAAGGGGCAATTTAGGCAGAATGTTACACTGATGCTTAAAGGGGCAATTTAGGCAGAATGTTACACTGATGCTTAAAGGGGCAATTTAGGCAGAATGCTACACTGATGCTTAAAGGGGCAATTTAGGCAGAATGCTACACTGATGCTAAAAGGGGCAATTTAGGCACCATCCATATTTGAATGGCATTGATTATCACCGTTCCCAACCAATCAATGCTGTCTAAATATGGACTAATATTCAGATTGTTAATGCAGTTGTGGAAATGAAACCTTTGCAGCACAGTGATCAGGGGGCATGGCCTGTGGATGTCTTTGAGACCCCCAGTTCTTGTCAAACCCCTCAACGAGTATTGGCTGTTATGGTGTTCACACTGTCCCTTTAATTTCTGTCTGTAGTTTTTTTCTGACACAGGAACACACAGTCACTTTATTTCCTGCGTTTCCAGCTGTAAATCATGGCTTTACTTTTATTTTATTATTATTTTTTTGCCGAGCTAAATAAAAAATACCACTTGCCCAAGTTATGCTCATCTTTTAACTCGGGCATGAGTCACCCGATATGCAGCATCTTCACTAAAAATATATGAAATTATGCGTTATAAATGATTGTTAGCCTTCAGTATGATAACATTTAGACTAAAATAGCAAGGACTGAAATAAACCTCTCTTGAATAAATTCTGCAAGTTTGCTTTTTATTTCTCTGTATTCCATTGGTCTGTGAATAAACTATTACATTATTGTAAAACCGTCCCGGGTTAATGCTATTCCCGGGTTAATGCGATTCCCGGGTTAAAGCGATTCCCGGGTTAAAGCGATTCCCGGGTTAAAGCGATTCCCGGGTTAAAGCGATTCCCGGGTTAAAGCGATTCCCGGGTTAAAGCGATTCCCGGGTTAAAGCGATTCCCGGGTTAAAGCGATTCCCGGGTTAAAGCGATTCCCGGGTTAAAGCGATTCCCGGGTTAAAGCGATTCCCGGGTTAAAGCGATTCCCGGGTTAAAGCGATTCCCGGGTTAAAGCGATTCCCGGGTTAAAGCGATTCCCGGGTTAAAGCGATTCCCGGGTTAAAGCGATTCCCGGGTTAAAGCGATTCCCGGGTTAAAGCGATTCCCGGGTTAAAGCGATTCCCGGGTTAAAGCGATTCCCGGGTTAATGCTATTCCCGGGTTAAAGCGATTCCCGGGTTAATGCGATTCCCGGGTTAATGCGATTCCCGGGTTAATGCGATTCCCGGGTTAAAGCGATTCCCGGGTTAAAGCGATTCCCGGGTTAAAGCGATTCCCGGGTTAAAGCGATTCCCGGGTTAAAGCGATTCCCGGGTTAATGCTATTCCCGGATTAAAGCGATTCCCAGATTAATGCTATTCCCGGATTAAAGCGATTCCCGGGTTAAAGCGATTCCCGGGTTAAAGCGATTCCCGGGTTAAAGCGATTCCCGGGTTAAAGCGATTCCCGGGTTAAAGCGATTCCCGGGTTAAAGCGATTCCCGGGTTAAAGCGATTCCCGGGTTAAAGCGATTCCCGGGTTAAAGCGATTCCCGGGTTAAAGCGATTCCCGGGTTAAAGCGATTCCCGGGTTAAAGCGATTCCCGGGTTAAAGCGATTCCCGGGTTAAAGCGATTCCCGGGTTAAAGCGATTCCCGGGTTAAAGCGATTCCCGGGTTAAAGCGATTCCCGGGTTAAAGCGATTCCCGGGTTAAAGCGATTCCCGGGTTAAAGCGATTCCCGGGTTAATGCTATTCCCGGGTTAAAGCGATTCCCGGGTTAATGCGATTCCCGGGTTAATGCGATTCCCGGGTTAATGCGATTCCCGGGTTAATGCGATTCCCGGGTTAATGCGATTCCCGGGTTAAAGCGATTCCCGGGTTAAAGCGATTCCCGGGTTAAAGCGATTCCCGGGTTAAAGCGATTCCCGGGTTAAAGCGATTCCCAGATTAATGCTATTCCCGGATTAAAGCGATTCCCGGGTTAAAGCGATTCCCGGGTTAATGCGATTCCCGGATTAATGCTATTCCCGGATTAATGCTATTCCCGGGTTAAAGCGATTCCCGGGTTAAAGCGATTCCCGGGTTAAAGCGATTCCCGGGTTAAAGCGATTCCCGGGTTAAAGCGATTCCCGGGTTAATGCGATTCCCGGGTTAATGCTGTGTTTTATGTTCTCTGGTCGTTGCTTGTCTTTAGATCTCTTTATCTCCCTTACTAGGAAAGGTTATAAAAATGAATCTACCACTGCACCAAAAATAAACTGAATCGACAGGGGAGGTTTATCCTAAATTTAGTTGAACTGGAACTAAATTAAATTTAATAATTTGCTTTACTTCTTGCCAATTCTTCACTTTAGTGAATGTCACTGAATCCAATTTTGTATCCCTTCACCCAGAGCTGGATTAAGGTTGCCCAGGGTCCAAGGCACTATGCCACATTGGGGACTCCTAGAGCCCTGGGCTCTGTTTCTGTGACTGGTGTGTATAGTGTGTGTGTGTGTGTGTGTGTGTGTTTGGAGGAGTTTGAGAGCTGTTTGGGGGGCTGAGCGTATCGGTGTGTGCTAGTTTAGTGTATGTGGTGGCTGAATTTAGTCTGTGTCTCGTGGTTTCGTCACTCTGTCAATCACCCCCCGGGTCTCTGGTTGTGGCACTCGGAGTCATAGAGAAGCACCAGGAGGACCGCAAGGGTGCACTTCAAGTGATCTCTACCTGGTATTCGTGTAGACCAGAACAGTCCCCCAACAAAGTGAAGGAGTGCAGGGCCAATTTAAGGAGGGCCTGCTCAGAGCAGTAGCTCAAGGCCCAAAGCAGCTGGTTTGGTCGCCTAATGGAAATCTGGCTCTGCCTTCACCAACCCACTTCTGGAGTCATTTAGGGTCTATAGAGAGAATCAGAATTAATTTCTGCACAATGCATTTAAATGAACCGTAGCTGGTGGTATACAGATTATTCTGCAGCTTGCAGCCAGCCGAGAAGTATAGATGAAAATACAGGCAGCTTCACTGCGATTTGCAGGAAAAAATACATTGTTTATACAAGTGTAGACACTGATTTTAGGAAACTATTTCCAACCACTGTAATGCATTATCCTGGAATTATATTACCGTAATTTAAATTTCAGCCTACACCCCATCGTTGGCAAAAACTGCAAAAGAATGCAACGTTACAAAAAACATTCCCGGGGAAAAAATAATCGCAGAAAAACTAAAGTCCATATTGAGCTATTAGAGCTGAGAGAGTGCAAGGGGAAGTAGAACCTACAATTTTTGTTGTTATTATATTGTATCATTATGTTGCCATTTTTGTTTCCCATGTTTACGGAACATTTGGTTAATGATATAAAAATCCAGTTCCTCCATAAGACAGACTTTGTAACCTGTTGCGTTATTTACTCTTTTTTTTTTTTTTTAAAGGTACACTCAAAGCATATTACTTCCACTGTTACTACGGTGGTTATTGTGCTAGAAAGTTGTCCCTGAAACTTTTCCTACTCGTTGAGCTGTACAGTCTGGTCGTTGAATTCCGTTCAGTCTCCTGAAAGCGTTGGAGTCTACTCACAGCACGGGTTTTACGAAAGTAAATCAAAAGAACATAAACAGCCCGGTATTGCTTACAATGTCCAATTTCTGGGCTCGTCAGCAGAGAATCAGAGACGTCTCTGTATGACATCACTAGGAAAGGGTATGTAGCCAAGGAAGCCGGACATGACAATATGTCATGAAACCAGCAATGATGTAAGAGGAATCCTTTCAAGAAAAGCTTCCTAGCACAATATGCTGCAGTGGTTATGGTACTTGGAGTGTCTCTTTAAATTTTTATTCTTCTGGTGGGGAAAAAATTAGATTTATTTTGTTTTGGGGAATTCAGGAGCGGCTCACTTCAATGTAACAAACGTACGTTGCGAAAAGCTGCAGTCTGATCGTGACCAGATGTTCCCTTTCATTCACTTCCATAGACCCCCGAACGAAGGAAATCCGAGACTGACACACTCCTCAACACTGCCGCCGAGAATAGGAATCCGTTCAGGAACAAAAGGAATGAAAAGCACTTGTACAAGTGAATGAAAGAAACTGTCTGCCTTCTTTCACTTGCATTTAATTTTCATTCACTTTATTGGTAGTAAATGGGATTTTATTGGCAGTGGGTTAATGAGCTATATTGTGAGGTTTTAGTAAGACGTCCTGCATTAATGTGTACTCACTAATCCCTCTGTTCAAGTGAATGGGGCCAAGGATTGGCTGTGGAAGCTCAGCCTGCTGGTTAAGAATTAAAGGAACAGTCTGGTCAGTTGTCTCTTTATTCATGACCTAGTTAGTTTAAAAATAAAATATATATATATATATATTACTACCTTGGATGGCTAGTGCGGCATAAACAACATTTTTAACTCTTAAATGCCTGAGAATTGAGCAGTTTATACTGCAGAGGTATGATCTATACACCAAAACCACTCTATTAAGACAAAGTTGTTTTGGTGCTTGTAGTGTGCCTTTAAATTAGAAGTATAATTTTTCAACATCACATTTTTTTTTTATCTTAATAAACTTAATCTTGTAGATCCATGGAAATGTATGAGAATCTGATTGCAGATAATGTAGCAACAAGTTCCTACAAACGTCAGATAAGCACTGTAGCTTTAAGTAGCCCAGGGAGAGGAAGGCTATATCACTTTCAGATACTGGATAGACTGAGAGCAAAGTGCCTCCGCAAAAGCTTCTTCAATGAGAATGGCTGTCTACCCCTGGTTTTACATTGAACTCCTACTGAAATATGCTGATACATCATTCTACGTCCAGGAGTAACAGGAGGGTTCCTTCTAAGCTCATTTTAAAGAGATTCTATAGTGCAAGGAATAGAAATCTGTATTCCTAACACGATAGCTCCTTCTTACCCCCTCCCCTCCTCCCCCTCCCCCTCCCCCTCCCCCCCAGCATTGAAAGGGTTAAAAGAATCCTTTGATTACTTAATTCCAACGCTAATCTCCCTCGGTGCTGGGTCGGCGCTTCGCCTTATTATACGTCATCCGACAGGGGGTGAGCAAGCACATTCGGTCCTCCACATAGGAAAGCATTGCTTTTATTGACACTGGATGTCCAGTGTCGATTAGGACACCAGAAAGTGCCCACTTCAATGAGATGAAGCTGAAGTGGTCTGGGTGCCCCTTAAGGACACATGACATGTACGACATGTCATGATTCCCTTTTATTCCGGATGTTTGGTCCTTAAGGGGTTAATCGATACCCAAGTGAATGGTGGGTTTATACCTGACCCATATACACCATACAATGTAGCTGGAATGGGATTTTCTGAATGGGTACCTTAAAGAATAGATAAATAATATTGTCTACGATATTGGCTTCTGTCTGGTGATTGCTATAGCGTAGGAATTGTCACATACAAACATTGCAGTTTTTTGTTTTTTTGTCATACAACTTAGTATATTTCTTCCATCATCCATATTTTTTATTTTTTTTCCTTTTTGGCACAGTGCAGTTGTCTTAACTCCTGACTAAATCTTTCCTGTCTTTCACATATTCCAAAACATTCAATTCATTTGGAAACACTCAGTAAAGATGTGTGTAATTGAGGCATGTCTCAACGTGTAGCCTCTGAGCAATAGGAATTGGCACAGTGAGCATTTCAGACGTTATATATAATATTTATCTTTATACAAAGCGAATGCATCTGATTGAAATGGCCAGGTTCGGCCTAATTTGGGGTGTGACGCCCACGTATCTTGATGTTGGAGGTGGATTTTACAAATGTAACGGTCGATGATAATCCCAGTTTTCTAGTCTACAGCTACAGGTGTGTGACAAATGCACTCGATACAATTGCAGTGTTTTGTGTATGGCCTCTTGGTTAAAGGGACACTGTAGCTTTGAGAATAGAAACCTGCATTCCTAATGCTTTAGTTCTAACTAGTTTAATTCAGGGTCCCCATTACCATGACAAAAAAATACTTGCCTTTTTTCCCCAGTGTCGAGACTCATTCGGAGCTGCTGCCCACATCTCCTCCCACGTCGTCATCATGGAGTCGTTGTTTTCTCAATAACCGCCCAATGCTTGCACGTCCAATCATATGCTTCTCATAGGGAAGCATTAAATCCATTGCTTCTCTGTGAGCTGAATTTCTAATGTGGACGTCAAACTTCACGTGACCAAGTGAATATCAGTCGATGCAGAGGAAGTGCCTCTAGTGGCTTCTTGCAAGACATCCCCTAGAGGTGTGTTTAACCCTGCAATGTAAGCCTTACAGTTTCTCCAACAGCCATGTTTTAATACTCCTGGCTTAAACCTACAGGGGCCACTTCGAGGACACTTAAAGCTTTCACATGACTTCATTAGTTTTGTCCAGCCTGGATGCCTGTGATGGACCGAGAATGCTGGTGATTAATTAGACTGGTGCTTGTGTCCATGCCATTAATGCTGGACTGCATCCACATTTCACTGAGCTGTAGTGGTTTTGTTGTTGTTATTTAATTATTTATATAGCGCCATCAGATTCTGTAGCGCTGTACAATGGGTTGTTTTGGTTTGATAATTTACTGTGATGTAGCTGTATTGATGGATTCAGAACTTTAAAGGATCTGCTCAATGAAATGGCAGCCACTAGCAAAACACCAGGAAGGTTTAAATTCTTAAAAAGAAAAGGAAAGGTGCATACGGTACCATAACTACTGCATGGTGATGGTTATTGTGCTATTAGACTGTGTACCAGTTATTAGTTCAAACACTTTTGAGAGGTCCTATTTGACCATGGTCAGTGGTCAATGTTTGTTGATACTGTTAATGCATGGATCCTAATCGCTGCTTACTATTGATATGTAGTGGTTATGGTGCTTAGACTAACCCTTTAAACATACTTCTCAATAATGACCCTGAATTGGAAATTTTGGGGTGCAGTCAGAGGTCAGGCCATAGTGGTAGTGGTGGTATCTGTCTTTCCTTTGCTGTGTGGTTGGGTCACATAGCGCACACCATCTGACTTTACCCTGAAGCTTCATACTGTCACAGAGATAAAGGAAACCAGTTTTGCATTCTCTCTGTGATTTCCATGGAGCTGAATAGCAGACCTGTCACCTGTTTCTTCTCACACTGTACATACACATACTGATGGCAATCCATTCAGGTGCTGATGTTGTGGCAGTGAATCCACGATGTCAGCATGGTGCTCAAGAATTGTCCCCTATCACAGCACGGGTGGGATGCAGTCAGGACTGGAGAACGGTGTTACATTAACATATTGCCTGCACAGATTGCATCACTGGACCCAAGACATGCAAGTTGGCCTAATATCCGTAAGATTTCCTCTAAATGCTGGGTACAGCTAGGTACCCCATTATGCAGGGTTAGGGGTACATGCATTTAGGATGCTGTGGACAGCATCTCCTAATACTCTGAGCCAGGTTTTTCCTCCCTGAGAATAATGAAGACATGCACCCCTATAGTGCAATACAAGGTGTAAATAGGTAGATAAGTAGTGCACAATATCAATAAAAGGATAACTCGTCTGTCTTTGGGTTTTTGTTATTGTATCGCTAACACTTACTTTGACAAATCATCAAAAACAGACCCCACATAAATTCATGATAAATGCACAATTTCAACAGAATGAGAGAAGAAAAAGGGATATGCAATAGAAATAGAAATAGAAAGGTGTCATAGAATGTTGGGATAGTCAGCTCCCTGGGTTACAGTGAGCTGGGGGTAATATTAATTTGGGAGCTAATTTGGTCGGGACAAATTGTGGCTTTTTAGAAGATGTGTAAAGAGTAGGTTGTCTCTAAAGGACAGGTTTAAAGTTAAAAAATGAAAACAGGACAATTCCCAACCTAAAAGTGTCACTTCTTCCCGTTCTTCTGCCGCCGTGGCCTCACATAAACTAAGCTGTCACGCCGACAGATATATTGTATACTTACCTTGGTTGCAGCAAACTACTGCCCGACCTCCTTCCGTTCCGGTTCCTAGAGACGCTTGCAGCTGAGGTGCCCACATCAAAGATGGCGCCAATGTGCGTCCGATGTCACGTCATAGATGCGCACGCACGTTTTGGGGTCAGAGGCCAGAAACAACCAATTACAGCCTCAAGAGGGTTATTTAAACCCAAATTGCCTTTTGATCAGTGCCCTGTCGTGGTTTCCACTAGCTGGTTATCTGATAGTGTGTTCCTGATTGTATTATTCTGTTTTTTGACTTTGGCTTCATTTTGACTTCCCTGATTTCTGGTACCCTTGACTTTTAACTTTCCCTCATCGTTGTGTCACGTTCTGTGTCCCTGACCTCGACGAGTATTTTGACTATTCTTGGGGACGTTAAGTCCGGCCATTCTAAGGTCCGGTTAAACGTTATCCTTAGTCTTGGGTGTGATATTATTTCTGCGTGCTGGATCGACTAGTAATCCTGACGAAAAGTTACAAAATTCAGGTAGCGGCCACATCATAGCGCTTCTGGTTGTATTAGGGCCACACTTTTTATTTTTTTATTCTTTTCGCTTTTATTATCTGCTACTCCAGCTGTGACTTTTACATTCTTTTCTATTGGCGAAGAACCTTGATTTAATAGTGATCACATTAATAACTGTTTTTGCATTGGTTGTCCTTACTTAAATGAGCACTATAGTGCCAGGAAAACAAACTTGTTTTCCTGGCACTATAGGGTCTTTAGGTCCCCCCACCCTCAGGGTCCCACTGCCGCTGGGCTGAAGAGGTTAATACCCCTTCAGCCACTTACCTTGCTCCAGCGCCGGGCAACTCTCCTCCTCCTGCCAACGTCAGATCCGAATGCGCGGCAAGAGCTGAGCGCGCATTCAAACCGCCATAGGAAAGCATTTTTCAATGCTCGCCTATGGAGGTCTGTGTCTTCTCACTGTGATTTTCACAGTGAGAAGCGTGGAAGCGCCTCTAGCGGCTGTCAGTGAGACAGCCACTAGAGGCTGGATTAACCCTAGTGTAAACATAGCAGTTTCTCTGAAGGGTTAAAACCTGAGGGACCTGGCACCACGACCACTTCATTGAGCTGAAGTGGTCTGGGTGCCTATAGTGGTCCTTTAACTGTTGAACATTATTCTACGTTCTTTTTATGGTGAGTGTAAATTTCAATTCCATAAAACTTTGAACATTTTTTTTTATGGAGAAAAAGTGTTGTGTAAAAATGACAGAAGTTAAAACTTCACAGGAATAACTTCACAGAGCAGAATGATGCAATGTATCTAGTAAGATTAGCAAACAATGGGATTGAAAAACCTTTTAAAAACCACCCACTCCCTTATATTAATCTGTTCGTACAAAGATGTGACAATAGCAATCACTGTAAGACCGTGAAAAGATGTGAAACAGTGACTTGTTACTGTTTCTAACGTGCTACTGATAGACAACAGTCATATAAAATATAACTCTCGTCCTGTTTCAGCCTGATGATGGTCGTTGAGGGGATCTTCACTTAGTGGTGAGTTATGGTAAACTGATGACAGAATTTGCGGACGTTAGGCGAAACGAGCTGAATTTCAAAGATATTTCAGCATCACTACAATCTAAACTCAACAAGTTTGGCAAACACATCACAAATTAGATTTGGGGGATGCACATGGCACACAAGGGCAGTTATTTAGGTACACTAAGGTTTGGGCAGGGATAGGCAGCCTTCGACACTCCAGGTGTTGTGGACTAAATATCTTGTGATGCTTTAAAGGGACTCTCCAGCAAAGCGTCTTTACTCACCTGGTTCCAGCGCCGGGAGTCTCGTGAAGCCGCGCTCCCTATTTCGTCAAAATGACGAAATAGGCGGGCGCGAGCAGGGAGCAATCAGACGCTTCCGCACATGCGCACATACTTCAGAAGGTGGCATTCATGCCGCCCTCTGAAGTCCTGAGCGCACTATCGCGCATGCGCGCGATGTGCGTGGCCGCGACCTGAGCTGACTGACAGCTCAGCTTGCGGTCTTTGGCCGCCCCCCTCCTCTGCTGACAGGCTGGAAAGAGAAGGAGTGCACACAGTGCCTTCTGACTCCTGTACACGTCAGAGGTATTTTAAAACGTCTGACGTGTACAAGGCCTTTTTAGGGCCCTGCATGATAGGAAGTCCCTCTGGTGGCCGTCTGAGTGACTGCCACTAGAGATATTCCTATCAATCAATGGAAACACTGTATTTTTTCTGAAAACACAGTGTTCACATTAGATTGCCTGCAGGGAGCTATAGATCTCACCTGAACAAATACATTAAGCTGTAGTTGTTCAGGTGACCATAGTGTCCCTTTAATAGCATTATGGCTGTAAGAATGTTATGGGAGAAATAGTCCACAACATCTGGAATGCCAATGGTTGTCTAGATACTCAGTGTTGACGAGTTTGAGGTCCTCTCTGTGTATGTATTGGGGAAATGGCTTGGAATTGAGCGTTGGGGCAAATGGCATTGTGGAAATTGAATGAAATGCCATATGGACTGAAAATGAGGACATGACATTGGAATGCAAATAAGAGAACAGGCATAAGGACAAGAGTCTAGGGAAATGGCATTTGAATAAACCTGGAATGTAATATTTATCCTGCAGGTTTTTTTTTATCTTCACAATACACTCAATGTGCCTTGTTCGGTTTAAATAAAGTAATATCAAATAACATTGTATGCTAAATAGTAATAGTTTGTAAGATATAAAGATGACAGTGAGAATATATTCTCATCTTTGTGTCATATGTTGCTTGAGCTGCAATTCTTTTTGTCTTCATTATATTTATATAGAAGTGTTAAGGAAGATTGAGAGATGATTAAAGCTCCTCCTCCTGTCATGTGATGTAAAAGTAGGACCATTGGACGTATTATAGATTGGGATTCCCATCAATTATTCTTTGAACTTGGCTGGTAACATCTGCGGCTCCTGGATGTAAACACGCTTAGTATTTACCACAGAGACTCTTGTAACCTGGGGAGTTTAGTGTGTTCTTTTTTTTATTTTTATTTTTTATTTAACCCCTTCCCAATGTTGTCTGGGCAGGTGCAAGGATGTGAAGATGCATTTTGTCACTCTCCCCCTCCAAAAAGTGCATGTTCACGTGCCCCCAGCCACTCTGTCTGTCTCTTTCTGCCCCCAGCCACTCTGTCTGTCTCTTTCTGCCCCCAGCCACTCTGTCTGTCTCTTTCTGCCCCCAGCCACTCTGTCTGTCTCTTTCTGCCCCCAGCCACTCTGTCTGTCTCTTTCTGCCCCCAGCCACTCTGTCTGTCTCTTTCTGCCCCCAGCCACTCTGTCTGTCTCTTTCTGCCCCAGCCACTCTGTCTGTCTCTTTCTGCCCCCAGCCACTCTGTCTGTCTCTTTCTGCCCCCAGCCACTCTGTCTGTCTCTTTCTGCCCCCAGCCACTCTGTCTGTCTCTTTCTGCCCCCAGCCACTCTGTCTGTCTCTTTCTGCCCCCAGCCACTCTGTCTGTCTCTTTCTGCCCCCAGCCACTCTGTCTGTCTCTTTCTGCCCCCAGCCACTCTGTCTGTCTCTTTCTGCCCCCAGCCACTCTGTCTGTCTCTTTCTGCCCCCAGCCACTCTGTCTGTCTCTTTCTGCCCCCAGCCACTCTGTCTGTCTCTTTCTGCCCCCAGCCACTCTGTCTGTCTCTTTCTGCCCCCAGCCACTCTGTCTGTCTCTTTCTGCCCCCAGCCACTCTGTCTGTCTCTTTCTGCCCCCAGCCACTCTGTCTGTCTCTTTCTGCCCCCAGCCACTCTGTCTGTCTCTTTCTGCCCCCAGCCACTCTGTCTGTCTCTTTCTGCCCCCAG
Source organism: Pelobates fuscus (assembly GCF_036172605.1). NCBI lineage: Eukaryota > Metazoa > Chordata > Amphibia > Anura > Pelobatidae > Pelobates > Pelobates fuscus. The sequence goes on from NC_086329.1 coordinate 13,109,541, forward strand.
CCACTCTGTCTGCTTTTTTTCCCCAGTACTTCTGTTTCCCCCCCCCCCACCATGTTTCCTGTGTCTTCCACTCCTGCCAGTCACCAGCCATTGCACCCGAAGACCCCCACTTGTGCCGCCTTATAATTGTGCCAGCTCTGTATGCCATCCTACACAAGGAGGGCTTTAACACTGTTAGGGGTGCATTACACACTCTAACAATCTAGCCCTCCCCCGGCCTGGATACTTACCTTGATTGTGATTGTGGGACCTGCCTGGTACCCCTGCAGCCAATCCAGCTGATCTGAGTCATGTGATCAGTCATATCATGTTGTTATTATTAGTAAGCCCTGTCCCGGGCACCATCCCACACTCGCCCATCTACAATCTAAAGTCCCCCCTCTTTGTCCATTTGAAATGTTTGGAGGTATGCAGCAGGTGTGACTGTTAAAAATCATAAAATGAAAATCTTTACAAACAAAATCTATAAATAAGTATTATTATACACATTTTCCCAAACAGATTCTGTAGCAGAAATATAATAGGACACACCTTTATATTGAAATGTATAAATAGTGTGTTTATATGTGGTTATTTTACAAGTAGAGAGTGGGTTGGGTTGGAAGAAAGGAAAAACTTCGTACAGAATGAGGTAATTGTGTTTAGCAGGGATTTATTCAGTTACTGAGGTGTCCTGTCAACGACAAACAGCAAAACGTGAAGATATAATAAGGCTGGCAGAAACCTCAGGTCTGCGGCTGTGGTTCCCAAGTCAATGGAAACAGAACAAACCCCTGGATGTATGGGGGGAAAAACAGAGTATTTCCTTGTTTTTAAGCATTTGTCGCCTCAAACATAAATCATTCTACAAAAAACTGGTATCCATAGGGAAAACACAAATTTGGACTCATGAGAAAAGAGAGAATCTGTGCAAATCATGTCTTCAATGTCTGCAGTAGCAACAAACTATCTTTGGGATCCAAGTTTTCCATCCCATTACTCCACCCTGATGTCCCTCTTTTTCTGGGAGTTATGATTACCTGTTGCCCGCAAATTATAGAATTGAGACATAGAAAGAAAGGACGTAGCAATGACTATATGATTCCATTTTGCATTTTGACTGGCTTTACCCACGCCAGGTCTTTTTTAAAATTGGCTTCTACTAAAAATGAAGAATATGTTGCCGTGTCAATGTTCAGGTCCTGCAGAAGAAGCACAATACAATGATGTTTATTACAGTGCCTCCTGCTGGTGAGCTAAATGTACAATGCAGCAAATTGGCGTGGGCCCTGAGAGTACCCCTCAACATAACTGGCCGCACTATAAGCAGTTGCTGTTAAAGTGGTTAGATTACCCATTAAAGCATTTTATTTACACCCACTTGGTGTCAATGGGATACAGAACCACTTGGTAATTTACACAGGGAGGGCAGTATGTTGCTCTATTTGAACCATAAGACATGGCACTCCCATGCCCTACACTTGGGGGGGAACCACTTTGTTAGTGGTATGAGGCATTTATTTTGCATATGAGAACTTGCTACATTGTATGTCTGAGAATTCCGTGGCCTATTAATCATACGGAATCCACGTGTTTAGGAGGGCTGCCACGGAGTCTTTGAGCCCATACATTAGCCCTGATGCACTTAACATATACTGAAGTAGTTATGGGTTGGAGGGGGCCACCGTTAATTCATAGGTAATAGAGGAGTTGGAATAAATGTAATATGGTTTTCAATTCAATGCCAGCCACTATTTTTGTAGATAAAGAAAAACAATAAATTTTGTAAATGTTGTGCTTTGTTCCAAATATCTTGCTTGAATATAGTAATAAATAGATAATGCCCTCATACATTTTTTTAAATTTTTTTTTTATGTGTGTGCAAATTAATTATGGGCCCAGGTTCTTCTCCTTAAAGGATCACTATAAGGTCAGGAACACAAACTTGTATTCCTGACGCTATAGTGTTCACAGCACCATCTAGCCCCCCTGGGCCCTTCATGCTTTCATAAATAAAGCACATTCTTACTGTATTCAAGCCAGAAGCTGTAACTCTGCATGCTGTTTGCCTCAAAAGAAAACAAGCAGTCTGCTGACATCATCAGAAGTCGTAGCCTGATCCAATCACAATGCTTCCCCATAGGATTTGCTGAGACTGACAAAGAGCAAGATCAGGGGAAGAGCCAGCATGATTCAAACACAGCCCTGGCCAATCAGCATCTCCTCAGAGATGAATTGAATCAATGAATCTCTATGAGGAAAGTTCAGTATCTGCATGCAGAGGGAGGAGACACTGAATGTTTGGATCCATTTTAGGCAGCCATGACCCAGGAAGGATCTCTAACAGCCATCTAAGGAGTGGCCAGTGAAGTTATCACTAGGCTGTAATATAAACACTGCATTTTCCATGAAATTACCGTGTTTACAGCAAAAAGCCTGAAGGTAATGATTCTACTCACCAGAACAAATACAATAAGCTGTAGTTGTTCTAGTGACTATAGTGTCCCTTTAAAGAAGGACTTTGTTAGGTTTGGTTACTAAATTGTAAGCTGTCATCAGTTCAAAGTGAATTTTAAATCTGGCAACAATATGACACTCCTAGAAAAGAGAGATATTTGGATAGAAAACCGGTAAAGTGAGCTGTACCGTAGCTCAATGAGAAGCCACAATGGCTATGTATCGAGAAAAGAGGGGCTTGCAAAGGCTGCAGACAGCATGTCTTTACCCCTATGGAAAACATGCTGAATATATATATATATATATATATATATATATGCATGCTTCCTTTGGAGGTATACCTACTAAATTGTTACAATAACTTACATTTTTAATTTGCTGTTACAATTTGGATCTCTGTGAATAAACCTTGTTATATTCTCCGTACAGCGTTTTGTGCTGATTAACATGTTGTGTGCTTCTTATAACTCGTCGGTGCTCCGTCATAAGCCCAGAATACAAAAGGCTTTTAAATGGAGGGAGTTTTGAAATTGCAAGTCTCTGTACACGTGATATTTTTGGAAGCAAAACTGGTCTCGTCATATGTGTCGAACACAGCCAAAGGGCAAAAAAGGGTGGAGGTTACTGAATGCTGATAACGCACCTTTTCTCTGCTTTACCTTGGAAGCCAAACATTGAGCGTTTTGATTTTTCTTCTAGATTCTGCCTGACTCCGTACATATGAGGTCTGCAAGATGTCATCGGATAGTGGGACCTCTTTGCCGGAAGGAGAAGAAAAGCCGCTTCTTGATGTAGACGAATTGCATTATTTGCTACAAGGTGCGTGTTTTTTGTTTTGTTTAACATGCATATAATGTCGCAAGCTTGTGCTACCTGTAGAATCTTGATTTTTTTTTTTTTTTTGCATCATTGAGAGCTGTGATTCTTAAAGGAACACTCCACACTCTTAAAGTGCTCCTTACATCACACTGCTGAAGTGCTTTGAGTGTCTGGAGTCTGTCATATTTGTGACAGTTTATATAAAGTATGATTTCAGTGGATGTTGGCACTTTTTTATAATTGAGGAACAAACCCCTCCCTAGCTGTCACTCAGACAGTGAGCTGAATTAGCACGTGATGAACTGCAGCACAGCTAATTGAGAAGTATAGGAAAGCCATGATCGTGTGCGCATGCGTGCTCCTCTTGGAGTATTCCCCCCGGACTGGCTGAAAGTCTGTGCTGGGGAAATAAGAGGAGGCTTGCAAAGGCTGCAGATAGCAGATCTGCAGCTTTTGCAAGTAGTTTTTTTTCATATATTTAGAATTTTTATTTGGTATTTTTTTAAATTTATTTTTAAAAATCTGTGGACAGACAATGTTTTTTTTTTGTTTTTTTGTGGTGGCACTGCCTTTCCTAGTGCAATTGAGCAGTAGAGGCCTTTTTGACAGTATGATAATTTAATTCTGCAGACCTTACATTCATATAATATCCTATTACAATGAAAGAATGAGTCGCCAATCTAATGCCATGTACATAGTTCATTCATTTTAAAGTAAATCTTAAAGACTCTCTAATTTAGAAATAACATTAACATGTGGAGGTTCTCTATTAAACGGAGTCCTGAAGGAAAAACTAAAATTGGAAGAGAACAAAAATTGTCTGTTACCTAGAAAAAAAAATTCTGTTGTTGAAGAGAATTTTGCTCAACAAAAAAATCGTATTTTATTTTTGCTCTAAAAATAGCCTTCCAAGTAAATGGCATGGCCGCTTAGATTAATAGGTGTTTGGTATTTTTTATTGATTTTATTTTGTTTATTTGCTCTGCAGTTTGTGCCAGATGTACACCTAACTATTGTCTATACAGAGAATTCACTAAAATTCGTATTGTAGCAGATTAAACTCCAAATGGCAACATTTAAGAAAACCGACTGGATTTTATCTCACTGCAGTTCAGTTTAGTGAAATATCACCAATGTACAAGGGGCCAGTACACACAGATTTCTGTAAAAGTCTATATATAGATGTTGTTATGCCTACCTTAAACCCCCTTAGAATAATATGACCGTAATGTATTTCATCCTTTGCCCAATAAGAAGAACTGTGCTTTCCATGTTTATACCCCAATAAATGCATAGTTTTAAATCCAATGCCAATTAGAAGAGTGATGGTCTGTTTGAGGCTTGTTAGAGGATTATGAGGATGCAGTCCAAAAAGTCACCGATTTCCAGTACTTCCCCAAATATTAAATTAATCCAGATCTTAGCTGGGTGCTCTTTGGCACACACAGGATCGATTATGTCAACTTACCTGGAATGTCTGTATGAGATTTGGCCAACCCTCAATTAATGGCGGAGGTATTTTCACCACGCCCTATTTATTTAGGAAACAACTCCTCTTGGTTAAACAGAGCTCATGATAAACACGAAAATAATTGACACTTTTCCATTAATTCTTAGCTACGCATTCAGTATGAATCATGTACCACCACCCGGAGCTCTACCCCCATCAAAAATGTTTACTTTAACCTATACAAAAATAGCGTTTAATAACATTCGCTCACATAGAAATGTCACGGTAGCAAAGTTTGTGAACTTCTCGTTTAGTTAATTGGAATCGTTGCCTTTGGTACAAATGAAATATGCGATTTTCTAACAGAGTCGCTTCAGGTTATAAAACCTGTTTGGACACATAGGGAAATATGTACGTACTTAAAAAAAACGTCCTCACAAATCAGCCATTCCTTATTACAGAGTATATTAAATGCTAAGTGCATGGGGCCATTTATTTTACAAGACTGAGTCTATTAAGTTAAGCTCCTTGTTTGAGTTGACATCCTTTTGTTCTTTCGAATACGTATTTGATAAAAGGTTGGAGAAAATGCTTTAAACTTGCCGTGTCAGTGCTGCGTAACCAGGTAAACTGACGTTTTAAGTTTTGCGTTGGAAGGAAACAAACTTACGTGAAACGGAGATTGTGGAGAGTCGCACATTTTGGTCCAAAATAGCTTAACAATAACCACTTCGATTAATGTTTCCACTAGGGTCATGTGATTGACATTTTGCTGTTGTTCCCTGCATTGCCCTGCTCTGCTATTCAAAACTCCCAGCTTAACAAGTAAACATCATATTGTAGAAATTCAATTTTCTTTTTAAAGGGACACTCCGCTCACTATACCTACTACAGCTGATTGTAGTAGTTGTGATGATATAAGTCTAGAGGCTGGCTACCGCCCATTGACCTCAAGACTTGACAGAATTACACTTCATCGTGCAAACATATAATTTCTGCACCATCTGTGCAAGGGCAGGACAGCTTTATTATTTTTATTTTTTTTGCTGACGGCTTGATTATAGAGAGAAATTGGTATATGGTGTTTTGTCTGCTGAGTGTATAATATTTTTATGAAATGGATTGGAATAAGGTGTGGTCTCTCTGTCCTGTTCACACTTGCCTGTGCTATACTTAAAGGGACATTCCCTGCACCATAACCACTCCAGCTCACTAGTTATGGTGCCAGGAGTGCCCTGGTGCTCCCCGTTGTAAGTGTTTAAACCAATTTTACGGTCAGAATGTCAGAAGCCAAGTCCTGCAATGGCCTAATGTGTCATCTGATTGCTCTTTGCCAATGAGCAAATGTACTGCATGAATTGACAGGAATTCTAACTGAATTTTAAATTTGACATCGAAATACATGAATTGGAGAAATTCTCCATGTTGGCTGTTTTTTATTTACCTGGTGTAGTCAAACTCCACCATTAGCCACACCTTGTGAATCTTGCTTTTCAGGTGAAATTAAAGTGACGGCCGGGTAGCCTGCAGCTGTAGGTGCAAATTTCTCATCTTCATCCCCAGATGTACATATACCTCAGTCCCCGAGGGGTGTATACATAACATGTTATTGGAGAGCACGAACTGATATTTCCAGCAACTCGACTCCTAGCACTGATGAAACACTATTTAAGAAATATGAGGCTTTCCAAAGCAGGAAGATTGAATAGAATTGTGTTTCCTGCAGTGATTCTACGTATTGAAGACTATATAGACTTGTTTAAGAATTAGTTTTGGCCAATTTGTCCAAATGAAAAGCCTTTTAATCCACACCCAAACTAATCAATTTATCTGAGTGTGGATTAAAAGGATTTTGATGTGGACAAACCCCACACACGCCTGGTACAATTACAGGTATATTGTATGTTCTTATTTTATAAGAGATTGGCCTATATTTGTAAATTGAAAAAGTAATAAGTAAACGCTGGGCAGCCAGAGATTGGATGCTAGTGGTTTCCTGATTCTGTGAGCTAATCACAGATTCATATAAAACACAAACCGATGCATTGTTATCAATGGTACTGCCGGGGAATATTTTCAACCAAAAAGAATTTCAAAGCGGTTAAAGAAAATAGAAAAAATGAGTGATCTTCGTAATAGTTTTTATGTCTTTATTTATTTTTTTGACAATTTGGATGTAACAGATTAAAACCAATGATGACAACATTGTTTTGTAATTGGTGGCATCTGTGCGTAAATTGTATCTTGGCTAGTGCGATTTTATATTATTGGGTCAGTTGGTAAATAAATACAAAGCCATTGTGGTAACCGTTTTGTGAGGGTTTGGCCAAATACAGCACTGGCCAATCAGCATCTCCTCAAAGAGACGCATTGAAACAATGCAGATAAGTACGGTGTCTCCATGTAGAGCATGGGGATGCTGAATGTCAGTCACACTGTGCAGCACTACCCCAGGAAGCACCTCTGATTTACTGGGAGCAATGTAAACCCTGCATTTTCTCTGACGTGGCAGGCATTAATTGTGACCTTGCTTCGATACTAAAGCAGAGACTTTATTCACTATCTGGTGTGTTTAGCAGTTCTGAGCCTGTTGAATTTTACGGGAGGGGGGTGTTTCTCCACTAAAATATAGATTTCTTTGGACTATATTTTATATTCGTTGTTCATTCAGACATTACATTTATGATGTAACATTCTATGATTGTATTTTTATATTTTACAATGTTCTATTTTTAAGGTATATTTATATATTTTGGTGGATGGAGAATAGTTTCCCCCTTTTCCTTTCTTTTTGTACCCTTTCCCTTAGCTGCTGTTGTTCCTATAGTTTTTTGGAAAAGTTTAATAAAGACTATTTGAAAAGAAGTTCTGAGCTAATTGTTACAATCCAACAATGTCCATCCTCCTTTCTAACTCCTGTTAGTCGAGCAAGAATGAACGTGAGGAGTCATTTAATCCTTCATTGACATGATCAGCTCTTTATAATATAATTCTCTTGGCGCCTATTTTCTCGATCATTAACTCTCAATCAGTTATAATATTCTTTAAACAATAAGCATTGTCTCAATCCATCCTCTCTGTGACATACGTATGTGTTATATTTTGATATTAAGCAGAAATACTATGAGACTGAGATTAGATGAGTAATAATAAAATAGGTGAAATTAATTTAGTAAGCAGATCTTGGGTGGAACCAGACCAAGGGCCAGCCGCCAGCCCCCCAGCCCCTTGAAGTAATTTGTAATCACAGAAAAAAAGGATCCAGGCACTCCAAAAATAAATAAGGCAATTTTATTGGATCCAAGTGTCCAGCACTTGGGTCCAATAAAATTGCCTTAATTCATTTTGGTATCCCTGTACAGACTGGCAGCCTTATTTTTTTAATTTTATTTAGGATTGCGCATGCACACTAGTGTCCCTGAGGAACCAACTGCAGAATGATTTACTTTAAAGTTCTTGACTAACAACATTGTCAATAATTAAAGCAACATTATAATTTCACTACGTTGAAAAGGAATGAGGCATTAGTTTAGTGTCATTACAGTGCCGCGTAAACCGCTGTACTTGGTGCTCTAATCCTAACATCCTCCAGCCTAAAAGCGACTTTATGTCCCTGAGGTTACTGCAGAGGTGTCCTTTTTTTTTTTCTTTTCTTTTCAAGGTGTTTTTAATACATTCATATGAATCCAGTATCATTATTTGGCCCCTTTAAATTTGTGTTTTTTTTTTAAAACACCCCTTTTCTAACACAATGTTTTAATTGTATACGTTTTCAGCCTACCAGCCCAGTCCATGGCAGTGTTACCTTAATGGGTTACTCCAAGCACCATAACTGCTGCATTGATTTGAAGTGCTCATGGTGCCTGGAGTCTGTATGTGCAGTGGATCGCTTAGAAAAACAGAGTTTAACCCTTCTGCTTCAAGAGGTTCAATTAAACCTCCAGCAGGGTCACTATGCTGCCATCAAACAAGAGTTCCAGGATGTCTGATGTCAATTCTGTGCATTTTATCTCCGTGTGCCATTCATTGGCTGAGAGCGGTCAGATGAAACTCTCAGCCAATCAATGGCGACTGGATTGGCTCCCTGCTTTTGCAGAGCTGAAGCAGCTCGTCATGTTAGAAGCAAGGAGCCTGGTGGGGTCCCAGTTAACAGGACAAACCGTTGCTAAACAATTTGCCCCATTACCGGGGAGTCAAGCAGGATTGAAGTTTTGCTGGGCAGTGTAAACTTAAAGCTATAGTGTTGGTGGTGATAACAGAAGACAGGCAGCGTGAAAGGAATATTTTGCTCCTAATCGCTATTTCCAAGACTGTCTGCCTGGGACGCTCAAAACCACAAGACGGCTACTTGATGTACATGTTTATGTTTAACTCCTGCTGTGTGCACAGTTAACAGAGTGCGTACCCAGCAGCCAGAATCCCATCTCAAAGTTGGTAGGTGGTGCTTGGATCCCAATAACTCACCCCTCCCAAACACTACTGAACTCTGTAGATGCTTAGAGAGTGTCAAAAATGTTAAACTGAAATAATTTTGAGTTTCAAAGGGACACTATATTCCCCAGAACAACTGCAGCTTAATATAGTTGTTCTGGTGAGTATGGTCCATCCCTGCAGGCTTTTTGCAGTAAACACTGCTTTTTCAGAGAAAATTGCCAGGTTTACATTACTCCCTAGGAACACCTCTAGTGGCAGTAACTCAGATGGTTGAAAGAGGTGCTTCCTGGGGTAGTGCTGCACAGTGTGACTGACATTCAGCATCTCCATGCTCTACATGAAGACACTGAACTTTCCTGCATTGTTTCAATGCATCTCTTTGAGGAGATGCTGATTGGCCAGTGCTGCATTTGGCTCCGCTCCCGCCCCGTCTCTTTGGCTGAGATAATCAGAATTGACAATCTAAGCCAATCCAATGCTTTCCTAAATGTTTAGATCAGGAAACGTTAGTTGGTTTACAGATATTTTGTTATGTTCAGAGTCATTTAAATTAAAACATGCTTCATTGTAACAAACTTCTTTTGAAATGGAAGATGAGCTGCTGAACTGAATGCTGCCCCGAATGTGTTGAATATATTATATCTCCTTTTTTTTTGGGTGGGGTTTTTTTTTTGCACTAAGGAACGTTAATATTTTGTTTACGTTTCCAATATATTTACTAAAATGTGTTTGTGACATCTGGAAAAAAAAATATAGATTTAACCTAGAAATCCACAATTCTGTTCTAGAACTGACAAATCTAAAATACAATCAAAAAAGCGCAATATAAAATCTTAAACAAAATAAAACTAGTGAAGTAAAAACTGCCAAGCACACGAAAGGTGATTCCTATAAACCTTCAAACACAAATATTCTAAAACGTGTCGGCACGTCAAGTAGTTTTCCCCTTAATAAAAAGGGAAAAAAATAATCACAGTATGATTTTGTAAATCTAGTCTTGATTCGCCTCCACAGGGGTGAATATACACTGATCCAATAAAAGAATATATTGCGGTTAGAAGTAAAATGGTGTAAAAAATCCACAGTTCAGAATTGTTGTAATATATTTGTGGAAATTACTTCAAACAAATGAAAGTTCAAACACAATTTATTCATCAAATGGATGCGTTTGCATGTCCTCTCATCCAGTGCGTGTGCGTGTCCTCGGGGCTCTGTTTCACCTGGTTGCATCCTCCATGACTCCTGCATCCTCTGTGGCTGCACGCGTACACAAACACGTCTATGAATCACAGGCTTCTCAATTGGTAATTTCCCTGGCAAGACTGAAATGCAAGCATGTTTCCATTGCGCATATATATATCTATATATCTATATATCTCTATATATCAAAAAGATAATATATAAATATCTGTATTATCAGTCCTTAGAGTGACCAGACTTAATGGTAGCAAATAGAATGCAAGCCAAGTTAAAAGATCGGAGAAATTCCGAACAACAAGTTAAGGTCAATACCAAAATATCATAAAAGCAAAAAGTGTGCCATTAGGTCAAAGAGAAACACAACAGGCGTCTGACTACAGGCAAAAGCTAATTACCCAAAGGCTTATTACTATTGATTCGTGTCAGTCCTGGGCAACAAAATGTTTTGATAGGTTGACAGGATTGCCAAATCTGGCTTCTATATAGATATATATCTATATATATCGGTGTGTGTGTGTGTGTGTATATTTATTTTTTTCTTAATTATTTTTTCTCCTGTTGAGTTCCATTACTAGAACAATGTTTCTGTTCTCCTCCACAATTTGCATAGTGTGCCAGGGCTGTGCCTTGAATTGAACTGCACCTGCTTAATCTTTAATATAAATGTAATTTTTTTTTATATGTGGCTGTATGTTTTATTGAAGTGAACATTTACGTGGTTATGGTGCCTGTGAAAGCTAGGCCCCACATCATTAATGAATGGTTTACTCACTGTTTAGTAGTGCTAGGTGACCCAACATCCATAGACTCCAGACACCATAACCACTTCAATCTGTTGGTATGGGTATTGTGCCTACAGTGTTTCTTTAATTTACTTTTTTGTACTTATTTCAAAAATAAATTTGTAAGTTACTTTTCAGAAGACAAAAATAAAACTCTGAATATTTAGCAAATTGGTAACTTTTACTGAAGGGTTTGATCTTAAGCAGAAATCCGATTGCCTGTTATGAAATAAATACATTTGACAAAATCTCATTATGATCGCTGTGTAAAAATGCTCAAATTGCATCAGATCTATTTTTCTGCCTCCTCTAGAGCTCCACGGTTTAGTGTGTTGAATGGGTTTGTGACTTTTGTATTGTTATTTTGTGTCAAAAGTCTGTGTGGTCTCACTTAAAGAGTGAATCTTGGCGTACGAGAAATTGGTGGATTTCTCTTTTGTCCGTGGGACAGTTTTATTAGAAGATATATTCTCGGATTAAACTGTGACATTTTGGTCAAATTCCTTTTTAACTTCGTGCTACCCAATTTCTGAATGCCAAGTTTTGTGTTATTTTGAGCTCATAACTTTAGGCATTATAACCAGTGTGTTCTCGATTTAATATTGTATAAAACACATTTTCCTTTTCTCCTATATAACTATTCTCCGAATTGTATTCACAGTAAATAATTTGAGAAAGGAATCAAAGCTGTGACCACGCTATCCTATTTCTTTATAAAGTACTTTCTTTTCAACCCTTTTACCTTACATCGATTTTATAATTCAGCTTCTATTTATCCCTTATGTACACCTGTTACAGCCTTCTCTAGGTCAATAAGGACCTATTCAATTTAAGTTTACTGCCCCACACACAAAAAAAACCAAACAAACAAACAGCCTTTTAAACATAAACAGAACACTAGGGCAGAATCTAGAACTTAATAATAACATGGGTTCACCACAAACCTAGATATACATGGAAACTGTTACAGACACACACCCACACACACACCACACAGAGAGAGACACACACACACACATACCACACAGACACGTACAGACACTAAAACATTCTCTTATCATCCATCTGGCTCAGCGTGTGAACTACAAGGGTGTTTGGGGATTGCATGGCACCTCCAGCACCCCCATAAAAACGCCACTACAAAAGACCAATGACATTCCTGTTATTGTCTCACAATGAGCGCAAATAAGGGCCACAATTGCAGTTAAAAATTGAAGCATCGAAGACGAGCTCAGTCAATCTGCCCTCCATATCTATGATGTCCGTGCTTTGGAATGCTAGGTTAAATATTGGGATTTCCTATTTATACAGAATTCATGGTTTCTGTACGCCTTATGGATGTTCGTTCACCATTCTATAGAATTAAATAAATGTCTCTTTCTGGTTACTGTTCCTTTAAAACGTCTGGGCATTACCTCTGCATTGAGTTTCAGACTTTTGTTGACTCTTTCTCTTGTTAGCCTAATGTAAGAGATAATGTAATCAGCAAACATTTCCTGCACTTTGCTTTTCTAGGCGTTTAATGGCCCAAAGGAAGCCAAGGGCAAGTAATGTTTGTCATATGTGTCACTTGCACTCAGCCCCCGCCCTAGGGCGCAATGAATAGCAGATTTTTTTCAAAGAACCGAAATCTCCAATATCATCGTACACAGGATATACATTAATGCTGAATATACCATAATTGTGTTCTACTGAAACCCGTTTATAGTCTATAAACCCAATTTCATATCTCCGTTCTACGATCTGTATAGCTCCATTGTTCGGTGTTTGCCGTGGTTCACCAACAGATGGAAAATGCCAGATTTGGCAATCCTGTCAACCCATCAAAACATTTTGTTGCCCAGGACTGACACGAATCTATAGTAATAAGTCTTTGGGTAATTAGCTTTTGCCTGTAGTCAGACGCCTGTTGTGGTTCTCTTTGACCTAACGGCACACTTTTTGCTTCTCATGATATTTTGGTATTGACCTTAACTTGTTGTTCGGAATTTCTCAGATCTGTTAACTTGGCTTGCATTCTATTGCATTCTATTTGCTACCATTAAGTCTGGTCACTCTAAGGACTGATAATACAGATCTTTATACATTATCTTTTTGTTTAATAGTATCTGGGTATGGGTTTTGTCAGGGTCTGAACAAGAAGTGTCACTTGGGAGGCATCATTGGGCGCCATTCTAAGCACCAATAACCACCGCAGCTCCGTGCTCAGGTTTAGTTTTTATGTTAGATTTTTAGGAAAAATTCCAATGCTGTTTTTATTAATTTCATTTTCATGAAAATCCGAAAAATTTACAGAACTGTAAGTTTGTAGATGTATAAATAAGGTATTGTGCTGCAGAGTTACCATGCAGTGCAAACTGCAGGATAGAACGCAAGTTCTAGGTTTGTGGTTTAAAAAAAAAATTAAATAAATTAAACAGCATAGCTACAGTTTACAACATTGTATTCACTATCATGATAGAACGCCATGTTTAGAAGACGAATGGACCAGGCATCCAAAGGTTTATTTTTACGGACTCTGCTCAGAGTAGGTGTAATTAGGGTTCCTCTCTCTCTTTGAGTGTCTGCTCCATTTATATATTATCGCTCGAAGTGCTACGCTGGATCATTTTGGCACTGGGTGAGTACTGTTGTTTCTGTATATCTATGTCTACATGACACAGACACTATTGCAAAACAAAAACAATGTTTTGTTCCAAACTGTTAATTTCACCGTGCCCTTGAGATTAAATAATTTAAGACCATGTGTTGCAGACACTCACAATGCATAATATTACATGCCAGCCCTACATTTTCAGTCCAAGTCCACATCGACACACAGACCCCATTGTGTGTTTTGTTAGGGTTTTTCCGGACATACTGAGCATTCTGGCAAGGTGTTGAAGTGGATTATAACGTATTGCGCCAAATTTAGATACTTGTTTTCTAACATGCTGTTTTGTGTACTGTACCAAGATTTAACATGTGAGTCACTGTGAAGCGAAACCGCAGTTTAGATACTATACACAATTACAGCAAAACATCTCTGATATATAGGAAGAGTAGGTAAAGACGGCCCTACTGCACATAAATATATACACTGATCGGGGTTCTTAAATTTTAAGAGAAAATGGCTAAACTTGATTAATTGTCCAACTCTGCCATTTTTTTAATTTGTATAATTAGGAGTAAAAGTCACAACTTCTGTGCCTGTTCTCGGTAATTCGTGGCTAATGAATAATCCCAATTATTAACATAAGCAGAATTATTTTATTTATTGAGTGAAGTGACTAAAGTAAGAAAATTATCATTTTTATTGTTATTTGTTGTTGTTGTTATTATTTATAGAACGCCAACATAGCCCACAGTGCTTTCCAAATTTTTTTTTTATTTTTTTTTGCTCACGCTCATTAGATTGCTGCTCTCTGTTTGGTCTGAGAGAAAAAGAAACCTGTCATAATGAATTAATATTTCTCTTCCCCCCTGCATATCACACATGCGGTGTCTTCATTTTTGCCGATGGCTACTTTTTTTATTTTTTTTTTATTTTTTGCATATTACAAATTCTTTGCAAGTTGAGAGGACTGTGGAGAAATCATTATGAAATATTATTAATAAACATGAATTTGCAAGTTCCATACACTTTAGATATGGAGCAAATTATTGCAGGACAAGAAAAGTATACACTGTATTTTGTTGGGTTTTTTTTGTGTGTGTGTTTTGTTTAAATTATTGCTAATGATAAAAATATGTATCTGTGTTAAGGGATACTTCCAGCACTGGGCATGGTGAATGGCTAAGTTCATGTTAAAATTAGTTATCTTTGTTGTTGTGTGTTGCCATTTGATTGTCACTGTATGTAGGAACCCAGAGTTCTTGATTAGAATCTTGATACGGATGTGACCATTCGTCCTGATGACGGACAAGTTGTAGTTATGGTCTTTCATTAATGTCAGCATTGCAATATCTTATTTAATTTATTCTTTGTGGGATGGATGAGACTTTCCAGTGTTGGTGCCTAGATCACCGTGAACGAGTGTGTTGGGACTTTATATCAATTTCTGACATGCCACAGACATGAATGACAACCTCATGACAGCATACATTCCCTGATGGTCTTGGCTTACTTGCAGACAGATATTCAATACTTGATTGGGTCCCACATTCATTACATTCATTAGACTAGGATAGGCAATTGGCTCTACTACCAGAATCGAGTCACTAGACTTTTTAAAGGTAAACCTGTCATTGGTCTGGAAAGGGCCGCCTTGTATATTTTGCCACCGAGTCTAACCCCATCCTCTGTACAAAATATTGAGAAGAATCCCACTTTTATTGAATGTAATGTGGCCAAATAGATCACATAATGTGTGTGTGCAACACCTACTTAATATTTCTACTTGTTTTACAGCGAAGCAAGAAGGGACACAGAAGAAAACCTTCACCAACTGGATTAATTCACAGCTGTCAAAGGTACCAAACATTCTACTGGAACGGTTAGAAATGATATAACTATAATATTGTGCTACACGTTGCTCAATATGTTCCATGCTGGGTTATGAAATACAAATAAATCAAACACTTTAACAATTTATTTTTTGCATATTTTTCTGAAAAGTTCAAAGTTCTAAGAGTTTTTGTAAAACATGCAGTTTCCCCCTAAAAAAAGAAAAAAAAAAAAGCCACGCACAATTGCCCTGGCAGATGCCTTGCCAGCCTCTTGTCATGGGGGGCCAGGAGCTGGCCAGCTGGCCACCTCAGGCCCCTTCACCCCTCCCCCCCCCAAACAGGCATGTACTGATGTAGGAGGCGGGTGGCACTCTCCCCTGAGCTCTTCCTGCTCAGCTCCCTCACTCGCAACTCAGTGATGGAGGAGCCAGAATATGACGCCACTCCGGCATCACTAAGAGGCACACGAGGGAGCGGAGCATGAGAATTACAGCTACCTCGCTTCCCATCCCCGCCGTTCGCCTGTCTGCCCATCCGCCCGCCCTCCCGCCTGTGCCTTCTAAACTGCAGCCAGCCCCACTGGACCCCAGGGAAGAATCCACTCCAGCATTTCCAAAGGTAGGGAGCCTTTGTGTATTGAAATTAAAAAAAAAAATAAAAAAAAAAAATAAGTGTGTTATTGTGTGTGTCTGTTAGTGAGTGTTAGTGTGTGTCTGTCAAAGAGTGCATGTGTTTGTCAGGGAGTGTGTATGTGTGTTTGTCAGTTAGTGTGTATGCGTGTCTGTCAGTGTGTGTCTGTAAATGTGTGTCTGACACTGAGCGTATGTATGTGTTTGTCAGTTTTTATCTGTCAGTGAGTATATGTGTGTGTTTTACACGGAGTGAGTGTGCGTCTGTCGGTGAATGCGTGTCTGTCAGTGTATATGACTGTCCGTCGGTGAGTGTGTGTGTGTGTGTGTAATTGTGAATGAGTGAGTGTGTATGTCTGTAAATATGTATATTTCAGTGAAAGTATGTGTGGGTTAGAAAATGTGTGTGACAATGACTGTGTATTAGTGTATGTCAGAAATTTAGAAGGGGGAGTGGGGTGCCTGGGTTTTGTCATGTCTACGGCAGAACAAAACCAGAATACACCACTGATCATTATTTGAGATGAAGTCCACAACATATGGAGTGCCAAAGGTTGCCTATCTGTAATTCAAGTTTGCAGACACGAGAGGCAAAACCTAAAAAATATATATTTTTTCTTTCTTATTTAACTAAAAACTTTTCTAAAAATATGCCTAGTATATTAGTGCAAATAAAAAAACTGTAAAAAATAAATACAAATATAGAAAAAAAATGTAATTAAACCCTTCATAATGATTATCTCCAGTGGAATCCTGTGGCCACATAAACCTGTCCATCCACTTTATTTAAAGGCTAATTGTCCGTAAAAAGCAGATAGCAGATTCTGACATTCCAAATTGTAGCGTTTTCAAAGCTTGCTGTTGCAGGTGGAAACTCCCCCGAGGGTACCAGGGTGACAGCTGATTACTAGTGAAAGTGCACTGCGGTTAGAGGGATGGTTCTTAAATAGAAGTGTTGCTCACTAACTGCACTCATTTATTATATTATGTTGTATTTCAAAGTCGTTTCGAATAATATGTTAACATTAACAATTTGCTCAATTCTAACCGAGTATGCTAGGGCTGTGTAAATGTACCACCGGCGTCGTGTGCGACTATGACATGTAAATATGGAAAAAGACTTAAAGGACAATTATTCACCGGGACTGAATCTTTTACATTCCCGCAGTATGGTGGATATCATGGAGGTAGCCATTTCTTAAACATACAGCTGTCATCATCAATCATTCATTTTTACTGTGATGGAATGGAATACCTTGAGATTTTTGCATTTGTACCTGAGCTGGTTAAGAGAACATTTTTACATACATACATCCCCATTATTCAAACCCTCAAATATTCAAATTGTGATACCTGTATTTCTTTTACTTATCTAATAACGATGCATTGCATTTCATATCAAATCCACTACTCTATACTAATTCTTCTTGACCTCTCTGCTGCCTTTGACACCGTTGATCATGCTCTCCTTCTTCAAACTCTTCAATCGCTCGGTCTCTGTGACTCTGTCCTCTCTTGGTTTTCCTCCTATCTCTCCCAACGCTCATTCACTGTTTCCTTTTCTAATGATACCTCATCCCCTCGCCCTGTCTAAGTTGCAGTCCCCCAAGGCTCTGTCCTTGGTCCCCTTCTATTTTCTCTTTATACTGCCTCTCTTGGCAAACTTATTGCCTCATTTGGAGTCCACTACCACCTGTACGCTGATGACACCCACATATATCTCTCCTCCCCGGACCTCTCCCCTGCCGTCCTGCAATGTGTCACTGCTTGCCTTTCTTCCATCTCTGACTGGATGTCCTCCCGCTTTCTGAAACTCAATCTCTCTAAAACTGAGCTCCTTGTCTTTCCTCCTCCTAATACGGATCTTCCTCTTTCGCTCTCCCTTCAAGTTAGTGGTATCCACTTAAGTCCATCCTTGCAAGCGTGCTGTCTAGGCGTCATATTGGATTGTGGCCTCACATCCAGTATGTTGCCAAATCCTGTAGATTCCATCTTAAAAATATAGCCCGCATCCGCCCCTTTCTTAAGCAAGATGCTACCAAGGAGCTTGTCCAAGCTCTAGTCATTTCCCGCATGGATTATTGTAACCCTCTCCTAATTGGTCTTCCCAAATGCCATATTGCCCCACTACAGTCTGTAATGAATGCTGCCACCAGACTGATTTTCCTCTCCAGTCTGTCTTCTCACACCTCACCCCTCTGTCAGTCCTTACATTGGCTTCCTGTATCCTATAGGAGACAATTCAAAGTGATAACCCATACATATAAAGCACTGAACAATTCTAGCCCCTCTTATATCTCTTCACAGATCCATAGGTATGCCCCGTTCTCGGTCTCTTACAGGACTTCTTGCGGGCGGCTCCCTTCCTATGGAATAGCCTGCCTACCGCTTTCAGACTCTCCCCTCTTTTTGTTTAAGAATTTCCTTAAAACCTATCTCTTCAGGAAAGCTTATGGCCTCCCAGAGTAACCTCTACCTCACATACCTGTCTCTTTCTCTCTCCTAAAGGGCAGCACTTTACTCTCTCCTCCAGCTCTGCTTCACTCCCACCTTATTTGGTTGCTATCTCCTGTCCTATTGTGTTTTATACCCCACCTCCTATAGACTGTAAGCTCGTTTGAGCAGGGTCCTCTTCAACCTATCGTTCCTGTAAGTTTTCTTGCAATTGTCCGATTTATAGTTAAATCCCCCCTCTCATAATATTGTAAAGCGCTATGGAACCTGTTGGCGCTATATAAATGGCAATAATAATATGTGAGTCTGTAGGTGCTCATTGTGTCAGTAGGTTATTTCAGAAATGGTTATTGATGATGCAGTCTGTTTTCGCCATCTCCCAATCAGCAATTCGTTTTAATACAGATTTCTGTATGTTTATGTATATAATGCACCTTTAACATGCGGTTGGGATCAGTCTGATTCGTGAGTACTTTAGATTGATTTTGTAGCGGATTCTGTTTTAAATCTAATTGAATCTAAAAAGGTAATGTTTCTTTGAAAAGGGGTACCATGGGGAAAAAAAACCTTTATTAATTGGTGCTGTTCCACTACATCTAATTCTGTGTTTTGCTTTTTTGATTATTGGGAAAGAAATCTTAACTCCTGAAACTGTTAAACTGATGTGTCTTATTTTTCAGCGTCCTCAGCCATCCGTTATCACAAATCTGTTTAAAGACCTTGAAAATGGACACGTACTCTTGGACTTGCTTGAAGTTCTTTCTGGCGAGGAACTTGTAAGTAAACCACAGTCCCTTTTATTGGCATTTCTCCACCAATCACAGTATTCTACTCACCACATTTACTCTGTGTGTTTGTAGAAACGAGAAAAAGGAAGAAATTTATTTCAATCGAGAAGCAACATTGAAACTGCATTGACCTTCTTGGAGAAACAATCAGTAAGTTAGAACTCGAACAAATAATGTTACTTTCACTGTTCTAAAATGTTGCCGTAGTATAGTAAGGTTTTTGTTTTGATTTTTTTTTTTTTTTTTAGATTAAACTCATAAATATTCATGTCGAGGACCTCATTACTGGGAAACCGTCCATTGTACTTGGCCTCATTTGGAAAATAATTTTGCATTTTCATGTAAGTATGAAGTCTGAATGAATGTGTTTTGTAGTTTGCTGTTTTGAGACGTAACAGAATTTGAAAAATAATATAACTAATATTTAAGAGTAAAGAAGACCTTAATAAAAACAATAACTGTGCTAATATTAAACCATGCTTATTATTAACGTACTTTAATCTCTCCACACGTTTTTACTTTATTGTCCTCCGAGAGAAACCTCTCTAAAAACCAAAATCAGAATATTACCTTACACTGAGCCGGCCTCTCGTCTGTTTTTTTTTTTATTATTTTTTATTATGAAAATTTGTTAATGAGACAATGACCTTATCGTGGTATATCTTGGGTAGGCTGTTGGTGCAGGATGTACATCTGAGAATTATTGATATAAATATAATTTATTTTTTTCTGCGAGCATTAGATATCAAAGATATCTAATGTCTAATATCACTGGGTCCTGTGTTTTCGTTGTTTATGCGATGAACTGCGTCACAGAATATTCATTGAAGTTACCGATGATGTAACAAGGATTTTCAGATGGGGAGAAAGAACAGCTTGGTTACTATATCATGCATGTGGGCTGCTAGCTTCTCCAAGTTGTACATGTACCATATTTTATTACAGAAACAATGTGTTGCAAGTGGGGAACCTCTTTAAACATCCTATAGTGTAGATTCTGCGTGTCGTTAATTTATAAAGTAATTAACAGCTGGACGGTTCTTATTGGGTGAGAAGTTACGATGACATCCACCAAAACAAAAGGACACGGACTGTTTATTGTGGAACTTAGCCAGGATTCTCTGCAGTGATTATAAGGTTGAAAATAAGTATTCTCAGAACAGATAATGATTGTATATCTCAGGTGCCAACAGAGGCCGCAATTTAATAAGCTTTCCAAACGTTTCAGTACAGCTAGGACAACTTTACTAATGACTTGGCTCCAACAGTTCACAAAGACTTTAATGATGCCTTCGGTAGATAAACAGTTTGTAAAGTTTTTATAACCATACTGAATCATTTGGAAAGCTTATTAAATCAAGGCCTTTGTCAGCAGTAATATACAATATAAATGTGGTGTCCGTTAAATATAAGACACAGAATTTACCCAATCGATGCACTTCTCCAGCCTTCCAGAGTGGGTCATTCAGGAAGTAACTCCTCTTGGTTCTATTCAGCCTTTCCGATCGGCACTTGAATTCAGACTTCGGATCATTGGGAAGCAAATGCTCTTAAGCCAACTGATGGCAAAAGGGACGCAACACTCTCACGGCGCCCCTTACTGATATGACACTTTTTAATTTATTTCTTCTAGCCGTGCCATGTCATTACTGCGACCCTGTCAACGCACATTTTGGGGTCACATGGGTGGTGACATGGACCAATCAGGGTCCACCTCTATGTTTAAATAACGTTTTAGCCACATTGTCATTGCCCTGTCGAGGTTTCCTCTGTGTTCCTTGTGTAGTGCATTTTATGTTACCGGTACTTGTTATTCTGGTTCTTCGATATTTTACTGACTCTTTTGACTTCTTTAATCCTGACTTGGTTAGTTATATCATATTACCATATTTCTGTTATCCTGATATTGACTTACGTTTACGCATTCCCTCCCTCCCACCCCCTTTTTTTTATGTTAAATCTGGCCATTGTCAGGCCTGGTTATACATCCTTTTAGTCTACATATTCCTGACCTATACTTGTTGCATTGTGTAGCTGGGACATACATTTACTTTTACAAGTACTAGGAGTTGAAAGCCCAATGCGTTTTATTTAAAAAAGAAAAATGTTTGTTAATTTTTATTTTGCCATTTATAAAATATCACAGAAATAACATAACATGTTTAAAATGTGTAAAAGAAACCAGACCAACAATAATAAATTTGTGAATCGAAGAATGACCAACGATCCCTTAACTGAAGCGTATTTTAGGCAAGTTAAGGCTGTACAGAAATAGGTTCAAACAGAACAAATGTCCCAGCACCCCTTCTCCGTAATCACAACGTCCTCGTTGCTGCATCAAGTCACCAACATGCCTATCTTTAACCCTGTAAATGGATTGCGGAACGTTTTAGTTGAATCATTGCAATGTGGTGTTTTGGCACAGTAAGAGGTTGCTTTTTAACTACTAAGGAATGCTGGAACATTCTCTGACATTAAAATGAAATCAATTTTTTTTTCAGAAGTTAGTGATGTAGAAACTAATCAAGTGATTTAAGCACATGGTCTGGGGAATAGATGGGTCGAGTAATAACACTTTGCTGTCAGTTTGGCTATTTTGTCTATTGGTGGAATATCTTGTGTTTCCCTTGAAAATGATTCTTTAACATGAACTACCTTTTAATGAATCACCTTCTCCTGCTATCATCCAACCACCCATCCGGATTGCGAAAGCATGGCTCCACATTCTTCTGAACTCATAGCTTCTAAGTATATGTTATTTTAACATGCTGGATGTGTCAACCTGCTTGTAAACGTATTTTGCTGTTCTGCGCAACAAAAGCGGCGTGGTATTTTATTATAAATAAATAAACCTCTGAAATAATAAAATTATTTTAACTTTCTCCTTTTTTTTTTTTAAATTATCATTAGATTGAAGGTCTTGCAGAAGCTCTATCTAATGCGGAAGAGGAAAGTGAGAATGCAGCTACTCCAACCGCAAGCCCACCCACCAAGAAGAATGCAAAATCTCTGTGGAAGATGTCTGCCAAAAAGGCGCTCCTTCAGTGGGCCAATGAAAAGTGCGCACAGTAAGTAGAGTCTGGGTCAGGGGTAGGCAGATGTTGCGGACCACATCCCCCATAATGCTCTTTCACCTATTATGCTGGCAAAGCATCAAGGGAAGGTCTAGTCCAAAGCATCTGCAGTGCCGAAGGTTGCATATGCCTTTAGGTAGTATCCTCGATCTGCTGCCTCTAGCAGGCAGACATAGCACCACAAACAATGCTCTTAGAAGTCAACTTACTGTACATGGCATAAAAAAATGGAAAATCAAGTTTTGGAGAATGTTGGTTGTTTCCCCCCCTCAATATGATGTAGTTGCCTGTATTGCTCCTTCTTCCCTTGTTAAATGCCACCTCACGGGTGGGACCATTTTGTTGTTGGGTGTTTTTGTTTTTATTTTTGCTTATATTTCGGTGGATTTCAGGTGATAAAGATCCAAGATAACATGGTTCACTAGAATACCCTACAAGTATATAAATAAATTGCAACAAATGTGATCTTATTCACAGCAATAGATAACCATGGATTGAGCACCTTGAAACACTGTGCGAAGCAAACATTCTAAATATTTAATGTATCCAATTTTCTTTATCTCTCCATATGATTAGCTCGTTGATAAGTTGCCGATGGAATGCACCAGGGGGAGGAAACCTTTGGCACTCCAGATGTTGTGGGCTACATCTCAAACAATGATCTTCCGGCCATAATACTGCAAAGCATCAAGGGAGATGTAGTCCACAACATCTGGAGTGCAGAATGTTAACTTTTCCCTGATTTAGTGTGTGTTTGTAAGTTGCTAGTTGTTCATGATCCTAAAATCATGGGTTTCCACATCAGGGGTGATATAGTCCACAACATCTGGAATGCTCAAGTTATTTACCCCTGGTCCACACTGAAAATTGACTTGACCGCATTTTCTAAATCTTCCTTTCCAGGCAAGGGTCTATCGGTGTAACAGATTTCAAATCGAGTTGGAAAAATGGTCTTGCGTTCCTAGCGATTATTCACTCGTTGAGACCAGATAGTGTAGATATGGAAAAAATAAAGGATAGGACAAATGAAGAAAATTTGCGAGAGGCTTTCCGGATTGCAGAGGAGGAATTACAAATTCCTAGGCTTCTTGAACCTGAAGGTACGTCTCAAATCCAGTTGCATTGTAAAAACCCAAATCAGAAATTATAATTCATAATTTTGTCAGGCCAGGTTAACTCCAGCCTGTGGCACCGTGACACAAGCAGAGGACAGTTATAGGTTAAATCATGTGTTTCCATTATCACAGAACACATTTTCCTTAACATGGCTGTGTGTTTCATTGTTTACATTACCGATCTGTTGTTTTTCTTTTCTAAACATGTTGGTGCTTGTCTCACTCAGCTAATTGTGTATTCGTATTGTATCATTGTATGTCCTGGGTTCACAAACATTCCATTGTTACAAGACGGTACAATATATAATATTAAAATTACAAAATAATATTAAAATACACATTTATACATTTAACAAAGAACTAATAATGGCTGTAATATTTTTACCAAGCTTTAAGGTAATGTCCATCAATTTATGTCGATCTCCCATCTGTGGTCAGCAAGAGAAATGGTCTACATCGAGTAGAGGGTGGACGACCCACACTGTCCGTTGCTGGAAAAGGATTCCTGGATCCCTCCAGTTCTAATAACTGACAAAATTAGTGAATGGTATATCAAACATAAGGTGACATGAACTGGTTTTATCACAGCAAAAAGTGGGTAAACACAGAACTTTTCAACCCTATAGAATGTCTTTATCAAGCATTGAGAGAGACTCCTTTTAAGGGTTAAAACGTTGCTGGACTTTTCCCGTGTTTTGGTGGGATAACGCAATTCCTGTTACTTTACGTTTTGTGCAGCTCCAATTAATCTCCTTCTCCCGTCATAGTTCTATGTTAGGCGGGGACACTATTATTCAGTGGGTTTTCTTGATGCTTCAAAACCCTGACATTAAAAACTTGAAACATTTTCATTTGATGCTTGTTTCAAAATGTGAACTATTTAAAGTCGGACGTCAAACATTCAGAGTCAATTATTGACTTCAGATTAGGGTGAAATATTGATGCTTGTAGTGGTTATGGTATCAACCCACAAGGTTAATATTATGATGAGGGTGAGGGTCTAAGATGGACACTTTTATTGGATAGATAGGGTGTAGTGGTTACGTTTTGGTGACATTACATAGCGGCTTTTTTTTTTAAATTTAATTTGTTTATTTTTGGCCACATTTTTGACACAAGCAAATTATCGAGTTGCATTTGTGACACTATATATTAGACTGGCATTACTACAACAGTAAATCTGTAGCAATCTCTCCTGGTCTGCAGAAATATACAGAGGGTGTAGAGAAGATTAAAAAACCAGAACACAGCACAAAAAGGATGAAATGTGTAAACTAGTTCATTTATCAATCTATACTACTTTAACATATACACTATTTCTGTTTCTGAATTCTCTTTATAGATGTAAATGTTCCTGATCCGGATGAAAAATCAATCATGACCTACGTGGCTCAGTTCTTGCATTACTCCAAGCCAGCAGCAGAGCCTAAAAAAGCCATTTCGGTATGTAAAACATAATAAAAATCCTTGTTTTTGTAAACCTTGGCAAAAATGGCCAGATCGGCTCCTGGACAGACAGAGACGAATACAGTGCAGTGTTGCGAATGCAGATATTCAATGCTCTCTCAATTTATAACAACCAGTTCATGTAAGCTTTCTTGTAATTGTCCTTTTTATAGTTAAATCCCCCCTTTTATAATACTGTAAAGCGCTACGGAATCTGTTGGCGCTATATAAATGGCGATAATAATAATAACCTCTTTATAATGAAGGATTTTTGTAAAATCAGATTCTTGCAAAATGCAAGGGACTTGAGTGGAAACCTACTTTATGTATTGCTCCTAAATGCCTCCCAAGAATTGTTATATTGTTCTGCTCCCATGTTGGCAAATATTTGGTTAAGAAAATGCATGATGTTAGATCGATAGATTGATAGATACATATTGTGCCTTGGAGGGTTGATAGGGAGAATGAATCCTTTCCTCTGTTTGATAAATTGTGAACAATTAGAGTACAGTGCGAAAACACAATCTCTATTGAGTCCGGATCGTCCTGCGGTAACAGCTGTCCTGGATGGAATACAAGCAGCAGCACAGGGAACACTAAAACGCTGGACGCGTTATTATATATTTCAGACATACCGAGGACAGCTGTCTGAGCAGACTCATGGGGATTTATGGATATAAATGTGATTCTGTTTGGATGGACTTGGCAGGAAGAGAGGCAAGCACAGGGAGAAATAAAAAAGAGAACAAATGTGATAAATTCTATATTGAGAAATTAAACCGAATTGTCATATCAGAGGGACGTTACCT
This sequence comes from Pelobates fuscus, assembly GCF_036172605.1. Lineage (NCBI taxonomy): Eukaryota > Metazoa > Chordata > Amphibia > Anura > Pelobatidae > Pelobates > Pelobates fuscus. The sequence continues at coordinate 13,135,405 of NC_086329.1, forward strand.
CTTTTTATTTCTGTATCAAGCCCAAGGACATTCAAATGACAATATAGTAATGACAAAATATGTTTGTAGAGTAACAATGAAGAATAGTGCCTGACCTTCACGTGTTCTAGATTAATACCTAGTTTTTTTATTATTATAGAACTTACTTTACACAATTGTTTTTATTTTGGGTATTTTTCGCCATAGTCTTCAATGTGGCTGATCTTGATGGGATTTGCAGTCCTTGAAACAGGTTTCTCCCCTTGGAGACAATAATTACTCGATAAATGAACTACTATGAATAAAAATGACGACATTTCTTTCTTATTAGATTAAGGTGAAAAAGGCTGTGGAATGGCTGGATTTAGAAAATCAGACATTAAAAGAATTGTTTGCAGAAATGAAATCCAAATCGTATGCTAAAAAATACCATGTAAGTGTTAATGCTTTCATTTCACACTAAACATCCACTTTGCGGGTCAAAGACAGAACATTGACAGTTATTTGTATTTATCGTCATTGTTTTTGATTGAATTTAGGAAATTCTATTATACATGAAAAAGTTTAATGACCAAAAGCGAATTTTCTTGGCTGATCTGTCTATGAAGTCTCTGCCTGGTGCAGAAGAACAGCTTATCAAGCAGTCTCTGCAAAGTATAACCATGCAGGTAAGTCGCATGCCATTTGGCCACCATCGTAACATTTATAACATGGATTTGTCAACGGCTGAAATCCTGTTTATCACAATTTAAAATACTCTGTATGTACAGGATGTGTCACAAATGCTCAGATCACTTCTTCTGTCTCTGACAATTCATAGTAATTAAATAATAATAATAAAAAACATATTTGTATGCTTTAGCCCTTTTATCTACAGATATCTATTAGTTAGGTGGTCTCCCAGGCAAATGAAATACTTGGGGTTAATTTATATGCTTTTATATATACACAATTAAAGCAATACAAGTCTAATATGCTGTATCAAAAAAAAGGTTAAAATATACTTTTGCGTTTGCCACTCGGTTGGAATCCAGAGATTCACAATACCACAACTCATTCAGTGGATGGCGTTACACGATTTTCATTTTAAGACCACCCATTTTGTGCCGTAAATTCTGCAGATAGTTGGACCATGCATACAATATATATATATATATATATTTATATATATATATATATATTATTTATTATTATTTTTTATATTATTTTTTTATATTTATACCAGATTAAAGAACATATTCCATGATTTTGCAATACAGCCCGAACATTTAAATTCATCTAATTTGCATGAAATGTAAAAACATTTTATTCAAATGATGATTGACTACAGAGATTTTATAAGGAAACGTACATTTTTTTAAAATTCTTTATTTTTGCAGTGCATATCAAGTGAGCAGACACATATGAGGTACCCCAACGGCAATCCTCATGCGTTATTGAGACATATGTAACAATGGGGTAGACGAGTATACATGCACTTCTTTTTTTTTTTTTATGTTTAAACAAGTAGTAGTATTCACAAACAATAATCAACAGCTATAGCCAGCATTAACTGTGGTGTGTAGGTTATCAAGCCTAAGACATTGTGTTTTTTCAGGCAGTTACGTACTGGAAGTAATATTAAATTGCAAGGTCTATAGCTTAACAGAGACTATCATTCACTTCCTATACCTCCAGGAGGAGCTTCATTTACTGAGCTGTGTTTATCAGTAGGCAGTCAACATATGCTTACTGGACTTATGTGTAGCATTTATCTAATCAAGGCCCTTTGCATAAGAAGACTAATGGGCTGTGAGCCCAGCAGGGAACAGATAGATAAGTGACTTAAAGAAAAACAAAAAGGAATTATATGGAAAGTGAACTAAAAAGCTGACTAAAGAGCATATATACAAGCTTGTTCATAGATGGGTAACCTGAGTGGGGTCACCTAGCCTAAAAAGTAGTCGGGTGAGGTACTCCTCATATAGCCGGGCATTTTCCCCTCGGGAACAGTAGGCATAGTATCAGATCAGTATGCCCGCTTATTGCAAATGTCCCCATTCACCCTATACCAGAGGACGGCAGGCTTTCGGTATAGGTCTGAGAACGGTCATATAACAGCATTACTCGCCGTGCCCCATCAGCTTTAGCAAAGTTATGAATTACACAGAATGACATAGTGGTTGCGAGGTCAGAGCAGTGTGTTATACAAGGGGACAGTCAAGTTATGCTTGGGTTATTGCTGGGACTCGATAAATATGAACAGCTTGCAGGCGTCGTGGCACTCAGGAATAGCTGGCACATTTTATATTATGAAAAACAATAAAAATCATAGGGTAAAACAAGTTACATGAGTAAAGCGTATACGACAGCTATGCATATTGACATGTACTCATTATCTAGATTAGGCATAGAAATTTAAACAGGACCACCCTGTCAATTGTGCAGGGTAGTTAACTAGGTTCAGGCATAGGCAATCATTTGAGGTTCATAAGTATATTAACATGCTAAGCAGTACTACTGGGTTTAGTAGTGCTATTACCACTGGGTGCCCCTGGTGTTAGATGGTATAGAGGCTACCGCTGGCCTTTCCCTGCAGTAATCTATCGACTTTGTGATATTCGAGTCCATGGCTGCAGGGAAGAGTTGCTCTGTGCTGAGATGTACTCATCCGATGCCTGTAGACGGAGCTGCAGCGACACCTGTGTGCAGCGTTCTGCTGGGCTGTGGTGGGGGACAGCTGCTGTGCACCCTTACCGACCGCAGACACGGAGTCTCCGGAGTTCCTTTCCCCCTGCTGCAGGCTTTTCCAAGCCGACTCTCTCTGGCGGCGCGGTCTGCTCCCATATGGGTTGCCTTTAATGGGTTGCCGCGTGGATGCGCGTCGGCGGAGCCGCAAGGTAGGCCCACCACAGAGCCCTGTTGGCTTTGGCCTTTTGTAGCTCCGCTTCACTGCTGGAGTTGCCCGCGGGGTAGGCCTTGGAGAGGCCTCCCGGTTGCACGGACCTCCAGGCGAGGGAGTTGCCGCTCGGGCGTTGATTTTCTCCCAGAATCGGGCACAGATGCTGTCGAATTTCAGCAGGAGGAGGTCAACTCGATTAGTCAGGCACGGGTGTGCAGGCTTTGGGGCGTATAGGCTTTGGGGTGTATAGTGTGGCAGAGGCCATGTTGGAGAGTAGGCCTGTAGCTGCAGGTATGTGCCGTGTAGTAATGGATTGAGTGATCAGTCCTCTTGGCACGGTAGTGGGGACCGGGATAACCCCTGCCGGTCCAGAGGGGGGGGAAGCAGGCTCAATTAAGACACAGAATGGCTCCGACAGAGGATCGGCCGCCTCCTCTGCCTGGTACTCCCGTGCAGACCCCAATTTAGTCCGGCGCAGTCCACGACAGCCTGGACCCAGAGATTCGAACCAGAACGTCAGCTTAGTGTTCTACAGGAGTATTAGGGTTCATTCTGCCAGATGCTGTAGGATTTAGCCGGATAAACAGTGCTTTTTTAGGCCTACGCTGAGGAGCTCCAGCCATGTGCGTCTTGCTCGGTTGGCTGTCAGGCCCCGCCCCCAATGAAACGTACATTTAATAAGAGCCATACACACTGTGTGTTATGTTTCCCTTAGAAGACCGCATGGTTATGAAAAGTTCTGATATCTGTATATTTGCTGTTCGGTTTGCAACTGTAATCTTTCCAAGCTTCGTTTAGAGGACATTACCATCAGTTTAATCTAATTAATTTTTTTGTTTTGTTTATTTTAATATGGTTTGATAAATACCTACAACGCCCATAAACACACAGCACCATAACCACTACTGTGATCTGTATTTGTGTTTGTTGACGAGAGTGTCCCTTTAATGACCATACCTTTACATATAGTTACAAGCATTCCCAAAAATATCCTAATATTACTAAACAAAAAAATACATAGAAACATCTGCAGAATGTTACATGGCTATTGAACAATGACAAATATTTGAAAACCTTCCCTACACTTGTTATCAAATCTTAATTAAAAATTAAACTAACCATTGGAACATCTTTCTGGCCTAGGAAACATATTGTTTGCCAGTAAATTTAATCATTGTGGTTCTAATTTGGGCTTTGAAGTTTGACCCGTTATTATTAAAATTCTTACCAGATTGCAGATTGGAAGAGGGACCTTGATCGCAGTTTACCTCCTCCTTTGGACGCTATCGAGACTTGGCTTACAGATGTCGAATGTCTGATGTCACAGAATTTACCCGAATGCGACACTCCCTACAATACAGTCTCTCTACTTGAAAATGTGTCTGCTTCCTTTAAGGTACGATGTAATTTAGGAATACACTGTTTCTTGTAATATTCAGAATATCGCTGCAAATATTTGTTGATTTACTGCAAAAAATATTCTAAATCCCCATATTTCACGATTATTGACCAAATGTTATAATCTTTGGTTAAACTCTATGTGCTCTGTAATAACAAGTTAAACGGTCAAAAGGTCTTTTCACTTTTCCAAAAAACCTAGTTTACATCTGAAAACAGTAGCTTTGGCTGTAGCAAGATTTTCTGTACAAACCGCCCCCAAAAAGTCTGATCTTCCTCTGCTAACTTTATTCATCTTCGACGTGAGGAGAGGGAGGTCCGGGAGGGCAGACTGAGTGCAAGTCAGCGCTGTCACAGGCGAGGGGGGGCATGTTCCTACTGGCTGTCTGGCGCCATCATGCAGTTCTTGTTGGCATCAGACCCCAATTTTGCACAGGAATGATATTGGCCAGCCCAAAACTGTGTTCTGCACTGGCTAATGACACTCTCAGAGGTAGAGTTACACCGTTGGCAGCTAAGGGGTTAACATTCTTGGATGTGGAGCATTTCATGGCATAAACACTGTACGTATGGACTCCGGGCACCATCACCACTTCAAATCACTGAAGTGGTTAAGGTGCTTGGTGTAACCCCTTTACAGGACATGCTAAGCAACTAATGTCTAGCTCACTCTTAGCACTTTTAGCCAACCAATGCCGTACAGATTGCAAACCGTTATTGATTACACAGAGATGGGAATTTGCGATTTTCAATGCAGATGAAGTCATGGAAGATTTTAAACATTGCTATCTGTTTCACAGCAGCTGGCGAGCTGAACATGGCCTTGCCCCAATCTAACATTGTACCTTGATAATTACATCCAGGCCTGCGTTCTCATAATCTCACACCATGTTTGTTACAGGATCTGGTGTCCAGTGCAAGTGACTATTTGGAAACAATCAAATCTTTCAAGACATTGGATGTGAATGGCGAGATCCTAGTCCCAAGCGATAAAATGGAGGAGATGAAAGCAAGGTATACTGAAACATATTTACTCATTGTATATATTTTGTTACAGATATGAACAGTGATTGATTATTTGTTTACTTATTTTAGGGCCCTGAAGATCACAATGACGAATTTTAATTCTTTAATTGATTACCGCTGTTCAGGACATTATGTCCTGGCATTGCTTGAAGATGCTAAACCCCGACTGAAAATGTGGACAGCAAAGTACAAGACTCAGGAGTCCGTGGAAGCTCTTCTTGCAGACTGGAACGTGAGTGTAGCAGTGTAGAGGCTCCTAATAATCAAGGGAGATAGGGCAGTTGGTTAGAACACCAACTGATACCTTCTACAGAACAAACTGTTATATATTCTATTATATACTCCAAGATTTGGGATAGACTTATTGTAACGGTTAGTCTCGTTTAAACCAAACTGAGAAAGAACCCTATATTTTTAATGCACTTTGTAGATCCAGGATCCAGAAGAAAAAGTAATCAATAGAAGGGAAAAAGAGAAGGAACAGAAAAAAAAGCTCAATATTTATATATTCTAGATTAATTAAATATATAAAATACAAATATAAATCTTATTTTTTTTTTTGTTTGTTTGTCACATGATCTCTTAATAAAAATCAACATTCCCCGGCCGTCAATCATATATTTTCCCCATCAATCATCTTCGGCAACGTGGATAAAACTACAAATCAGAATTGAAACAAAAAGGCTTTGTGCATCGTCCATGTACATTTAGCCAATATCTGTTAGTAATGTTTCAAACAACATCCCGAATATTTAAATACAAAGTGTCAGCTGCAACTATATTTGGATGTTACACGTTGTCCCTCTTTACATTCTTTATGCGTTTGTAATTTTTTACACATGTGTTCAGGAACCTGATTCGTTTTAAATTCGATACTACATACAAACCCTCTATTTTTTTGCTATTATTATTACAAGATCACAATGGTATACGTTGCACAAACACGATTGGTTTTTCCTTTAGGAGATTGTCCAAATAAATTGCCTATATCCAAACTTGAGATTAGACATAGATGTGTTCTGTATAGTAAAATGACCCTAAAATGAACTTGATTGCAACATGTATGCAATGGGGGAAAATGCTGGTATCTCTTAGGATTTAGAATGTATTAGTAATTTTCTTTGCAATGGGGATTCCTTTTTTTCTAATATTCAAACTGACCATATTTGCTTGTTCTTTTTTTCCCCATCCCCTGCAGTTCCTGTTTTATTGAATAGCCCTACTAGTCTGTTTGGTGTGTGATTGCATATCATTAGGTTCAAATATTGACAATAAAGGATTTTATCACCAGTTTACGCCCAACCTTATCTTTACAAGAAAACACCTGCCGTCAAATTGCATACGTGTTTCTGTATCCGCCTAGAATGCTACAAATTATCCACGGATTTACTTACCCGCATATACATTGTCTGAACGGTTTATGAGATTTGTTTTTCTTATCGATTTATATTCGAGATTTAACAAATGATACCAAAATCCTGTTCAAACCAGGCACAGCCAAGGCACACGTTGCAAATGAGGAAGTGAAACAGATACTTTGTATCATTAGTCCTCTTCTCTATATGCTCTCTTTATGCTGATTGCCAGGTGTAATGGGCGGAGCTTATAACATTGATTGACCGGGAGCAAAGATGGAGGCGCCCAGTAGCAGGATAAAGAACTGTGGATTTCTACACTTACATTTAATTTTATTTGTAACCTTCAGAGATACATATTTGTTAAATGTAGGGATATGTAAACATAATGTTAAAAATCCTGAGAAGTGACCGCACCCATTAAGGCCCTGTTAATGAGTTTTTAAAACCGTGTGTGACCTCAGGCACCTGGCATTATGGGATCTGCCTGTCGAGAAACATAAATAACAATGCGTGTATCTCCCTTATGCCTCAAGGCAAGACTTTCACTAAAAAACGTATCTTCTTTTTAAATATAGGATTTTATGGAAAAGAATGAGTTCATGTTCCGTCTAGAGACTGCTTTCAAGAAATTCAGGGAACTCCGAGATCAGTTGGCTGCGTCGGATGAATATTGTAAGTACTGGCCAGTAGATCTGTTGATGTCTAAATGAGGTTTTGTAAAATGTTCAGACCGGGACATTATATCACTCTTGTTTGGACGTTATGGCCCCAAGGCTCAATGAATCTGTGTTTTATTGCCTGTTACATGGATGATGTCACTATCCATGCAGTATGGGATCCTAAAGCATGATCTGACCATATAATATATGTGACCTTTTCAATTTTTTACTTTTTAGAACAAATACGTGCTTTTTTTCATTGCATCAATACTTAAAAAGTTAATTACACAAAACAAGATAAGTCTCTTTTGATACATATGAGAAACAAAAAAATGAAAAAAACACAAACTTTTTTTTATATACTGTATGACTTTATATTATTAAAGGGATACTCCATGCACCATGACTAACTCAGTTATTTGAAGTGGTCATGGTTCCTGGAGTCTGTATGTGCAGCATTTTGCTATGAAATGCTACACGTACAGAGTTTAGTTCCTCTGCTACCGGAGGTGTAGCTCCACTTCCGGCCGTGTCATTGGGGTGTCATCAGCCAGCCCAGAACAAGAGTGCCACTCTGGTTAATGTCCATTATGTATAACATTCATTGCACAGAATTGCATTAATTGAATCGTCAGCTGCTGCTTCCGTGGCAGTGCATCATGGGACCACCATAAAGCATCGGAACACTTCTGGTATCATAACCACTACAGTGGGCTGAAGTGGTTATAATGCTTGGACCAACCATTTAATGATTTATAAATTAATAAAGTTCATATTACACAATTAATCTGTAAAATATCACCTATTTTAAGGTAACTGTGTGTTTTTATTTTAACAATACAGCAAGGGATTCTGAAGTATTTGCAGAATATGAAACCATTGAACTCAAATATAAAGGATTCCAAATATTGGCTCAGCAAGCAAAATCCAACATGGAAAACGTTCAGGCGTCTTGGACCCACTTTGAAAACAATATCACGCTAATTACATTCTGGTTGGATGAACAGCAGAGAATTCCCCTGGCTAAAGTAATCAATATTTTAATCTTTTTTTTTTTTTTTTTTTTTTATACATATTTTCACTTTTTATTATTGCTTGTTTTGTTTTTTTGTTTTTTTCAGTTATACTGCAAAATAAGTTTTTAGAAAATGTAATTTTCGATAATACGTCTTGTTTTTTTTCAAAAAAAAATTTTGTTTTGTTTTCTATGATCCTGGTAAACCTACTTTGCCCTTAAATTTTAAATTCACTTTACATTTCTAACAATGTAAGCAGTTACAAATAAGATGCAGGGAAATTTGGACATTAATTTATCTGTCTAGTTGTTCATAGGTTAACAATACTACAACATATCAAACATGGAAGATCTGGTTTATTGTACAGTATCTATAAAAAAATAAATACAAAAAAATCTATATCTCTGAAAGTGTAGACTGGTGGTTAGACTATCCAGCACGTGTGGGATCTGTTTAAACAGGGGTCTATTGTGAGTCAGCAGCAAACCTTTCTATCATGGAGTGAGTCATATTTTGGTCTAAACATGTAGGTTCCCAAGGAGATCATGTCCAAATGGGAGTCTGTACTTGCTTCGCTAAACAAAGATGGGAACTTCTTGATGGAGAAAACTACGGAAAAGATGGCATCGAAACTATCCAGCAAACTGAAATCCGTGAACAGTCGGTGGGCCAAATATGTACGTTTTCTGAGAATCTATTTGCAATCCGTAATCCGTTTGATGCAATTTGATTTCTAAATATATTTTATTAAAACTGAAAAAGAATGTTAAGGACAAATATATATCCAGTTTTTTGTTTGGGTGGAAATCTTCAGCAGTATCTTCTCACAACCGATTTAGAGTCATTATGATCACAATGTAATCGAAGGGTTTAATTGTGATGATAATGTGGACGGAGAATTTTTTTTTACAGATTAGTTCTATCAGAACTTTACAAATTCTCCTGACTTTCGCTTTTTGGTAAAAGTGAGAATTTGATGAATAAGCCTTTTATTTATTTATTTATTTTCTCTTTTCTTTGAATGGTGTCACCAGGACCTTTGAAATATGTAACTTAAAGGTTCTGTTAAATAGATTATTGCACAAAACTAAATTAAGTGATTTTTTTTTTTTTTTTACATGAAATGACAGTATAGGTTTTATAACCATTACAACTCACTGCTGTGGTTATAGCAATATCACATTGTAAACCATTTCCAACTGAATCATCATTTACCGGACTTGGCATGTACCTCCTGCCTAGTCACCGTTTCTGAGATACGTAAAGCGGAACTTACCATTCTGCATTATCTATACAATGATCAGCCACAACATTAAATCCTCCTCTGATACGTCGAGGCCTGGACTCCACAAGAACTCTGAACGTGTCCTGTGTCGTCTGGCACCGTGACATTAGTTGCGAGGTGGGACCTCCATGGATCGTATTTGTTTTTTCTGCACATCCCACATACACTCAATCGAATTGAGATCTGAGGAATTTTGAGGCAAATTTGAACAATTTTTTTGCAGTGTGGCAGGGTCCATTATCTTGCTGAATGAGGCCGCTGCCATCTGTGAACATCATTGCCATGAAGGGGTGTACGTGGTCTGCAACAATCTTTAGGTAGTTGGTACATGTTAATTTAACATCCACATAAATGCCAGGACCCAAGGTTTCCCACCAGAACATTGCAAATCGCATAATACTGGCTTTACTGGCCTGCCTTATTCCCATTGTTCATCCTGTTACCATCTCTTACCCAGGTAAACACACACACGGATCTGGCCATTTAACTGATATAAATTAAAACGTGACTCATCAGACCAGGCAACCTCCTTTCATTGCTCCATGGTCAAGTTCTGACTCATGTCCCCATGAATTTAATTAACACTCTGACCGGTCTGTAGCTACACAGCTCCATACGCAGCAAGCTGCGATGCACTGCACTGTGTATTCTGACACCTTTCTATCATGGCCAGCTTTTAGTTTGTCAGCAATTTCAGTTACAGTAGCGCTTCTGCGTATTCAAACTAGATTGACTAGCCTTTGCTACCCTTGTGCATTGGGGAGCCTTGGATGTTCATCATGACCTTGATGCTGGCTCACCCGTTATCCTTCCTTGCACAACTTTTGGTACATTCTAACCATCCCACAAGACTTGCCATTTTCGAGATGCTCTGACCCAGTTGTCTAGCCATCACTTTATGGCCATTGTCAAAGTCACTCCAATATTTTTGCTTGCCCATCTTCCCTGCTCCAACACATAAAATTCAAGAACTGACTGTTCACTTGCTGCCTAATATATCACACCCCTTGACAGGTGCCATTGTAGCGATATAATTAATGTTATTCACTCCACCTGTCAGTGATTCTAATGATCAGTGTATCAATTTTGTCCCTATTGGGTGAAATTAATTCATTGAGAACATCATCTGACACTCATGGACAAGGCATTCCACTGGAATTCAGGCAGAATCGATGTCACTGATGTAAAAGTAGGAATTTTGTTTTTTTAAATATCCGTAAGAAGCGGGACTGGGGGCAGGCTGTGATTGCTATGGATGCCTATATTGACCTTTAAAATGTATAATTGCTGGAGAAGCACCCTTAATATATTTATGACTCTCTTATTATTATTTTTTTTATTTCTCCTTTTTAGGTTAAAATTTATAAAGCGCAAAAGGAGACTGTAACTGATGGCAAAGCACCAGTAGACTCTTCTGAAGAAGACCAAGTGAGATATTACCAGTTAGAGGCTAAGATATATCTGCAAGCACCAATCTTTTAATGTTCCGTGTCATGAGTAATGGCCTCTCTTTGGATTTTATCAATTTAATGGGACACAATTTAATTTGGTTAAGTTCTGTGAACTGCGGTAATATCTTTCAGACATGTCCCGTTCTCACTTATTTGGCTGATGATTCCTGGTCTTGGCACCAAGTTTGTCTTCTCCTTCCAACATTATCATGTGTGGCTGGCGTGTACACTGAATGCCCATTGTTTGCCGTTCTGTCTGTTGGAATGAGTTGCCAAAAGTAAATAGTAAAATTATGAGTCAGAAGCCTCCCTTGTACTTTTTTTTTTTTTTAACAGCCTTGTGTTTGCTATGTACATCCACATGTATAGATAAAAAAAAAAAAAAAAGATAAAGAGCGAAGCCTACCAAATATTGCTGATAGGCCAAACATTCTAATTGAAGCACATGCTCCTATATATATATATATATATATATATATATATTTGTATATTTGTATTTAATATGAAAATTAAAATGTCCCTCAAGGAATCAAATTCTTAGGCTAGTTATCAAAGGGGATCATCAACACCCATCAGTAACCGAATAGGCTTTTACGTGTTTTCAAATACTGTGACTACATGATAGAAGGGACACTCTAAGCACCAACACCAATACTGAATGGAGTGGTCTTGGTGCCTAGATGGTGTCCCTGAATCTCATAAACATCAAGGTTAACATTGATTGATAAGCCTCCACTGGCTTCATATTATTTGACTTTGAATTTTCCTCATTGAGAAGCATTATTTCAATTAAATTTGAGCATAACTACTTTTATTTATTTATTTTGTACTTAATTTTAAAAGTTCAGGCACAATAGTCTAAATTTGTGTTGGAACACTGTAAAGTCATAATAACATTAGCAGGTTCCTTTTTAAAGTATAATCCTATAGAAGATATACATAGAAGTAAAAAATATCTTGTCTTTCCTGCACTCTCCAATGGGAAGCCCCCTGGTGGCTATAACAGACTTAGATTAATGTTTAAGCTGGAATTCCACAGATCCTGTACACACAACTGATAAGTACTGGCATTACAATGAATAATATACAGTTTATTTTCGGAATGTTGACAAATCCATTCATGCCTTCTTTCCCATCCACACATAACAATTTTTCTTTTATTTAATCACATATTTATTCAGCTGTAGTCTGTTATCAATGCAAAATGGCTGCCGCCTGCAATTACATTTCATGTAATTTATTAATATTTATATGAATATTGCTACAGCATCCTGCAATTTAGTTAGTATCCGGAGATGTTGCATATTTTACGGAGTCAATTATAAATAGCTAATATGTTTTCTATAGTGTCCCTTAAAATCTAGTCTGTAAGTTTTCTATGGACGTTATGATGTTATGGTGATTGTTAAATGTGTGGATTTTTTTCTTTGGCAGGCTTTGAATAATTTGGGCAGTTTCCCCCTTGCTGCTGAGGAACATTTATCAGAGGTTGATATAAAAACCAACTTTGAGCGTTCAAAGAGCAGGCTGGAAACATACATCACAGCAGCGACAGGTCTCCTCGGACAAAGACTCACCCCAGACGAGTTCATTTCACAGTATGAGGTTGGTGACATTCTTTACAGTGATGAATGGGAAAACTGGTAATTCAGAAATCGATTTTTATTAAGTGACTAAAGTTTGCTGAAAAGACTTGGTAAGAATGGACATTGCGTTTCAGTAAAACCACAGTGAAACTGGACTATCCATTTCTATCCATCACATTCTCTTCTGTGAACACGAAGACCTAACTGGTATCCTCAGGTTTTGTAACAGAATAATTTGGCTGTTGCGTTGACATGGTGCATGTTGTATACAAAGACTGGTAGAACTTTGAATGAGGCTTGAAGAATCGAGTAGATCGGCTTGTTGTTTTTACCGATTACAATGTATAACAAATGTTGCGGTCATGCATATTTTCTCTACTCTCTGCTCCTCATGCATCTTAGACTTTTTCAAGTCCTTACACTGGCTTCCTGTGTCCTTCTAGAATTGCATTTAAATTCTGAACCTCCTCCACAAATTTCTCAACATCTGTGCCCCAAACTGCATATCATCTTGGTCACTGTGTTCAGCCAGTGACCTTCGCTTGTCCTCTTCTCATGGGCTACTTCATTCTTACGGATTGCCCTTAGTTTCTTAGCGAAGCATATCCGGTTCAACACACAAGTTGATGTCAGTCTTGGATTACGTGGTTTGCTCTAACTTATTTTTTCCTCCTTAATTTTTCTTTTTATCTATGCAGCTACCTTACATGTTTAGTATATTTTGGTAGTTACATACAAAGTGCCCATCCAGCGATCTATATTGCTCTACACCTCTTGTCGAAATATACATGCATCTTCTAAATTTACTTGTGTTGGGGCCTCATCACCTGTTATTTCCATTTGCCTATATTTTAATACCTGTATCTCTCTCTTTCCAACACTTTGTTACACTTCATCTTGCATTCTTTTAATCCATGTCACATATGTGTCAAAACGTAATGGACCACTCTGGGGCCAACACAACTTAAATGCATTTGATAGGGGGTTTGCCTCCTATTTCTGGTGGTTTGTTTTTTTCTCCCTCCTTAACCCCTTATGGACACATGCCATGTGTGACATGCAGGGCCAGATTAAGAGCCCAGTGGGCCTGGTGCTGACAATTATGACGGGCCCAATTACAGAATCATATCGACCAAAAACAGTAAAACACTCCCAAGCGTCACGTATCTGATGGAGATGGTGCTGGAGAGAAAGAAAAAGGCAGCTATAAGAAAACACATACCCTAGGCTAATCTCTCACTAATTTATGTTTTCATCTTTCAAGTAAATCCATAACCCCTAACAGCAGTGTCCAGTCAAGCAGGAAGTCAATGGGCATGGTAAAAGGGTGTGCCACTGACACAAATCACGTAACCTGCCAAAAGGGGCGAACATGCCCAAAAAGAGGACATGTCTGCACAAAGAATTAGAAGGCCAACCTGGCATGAATGCATGTCAGGCTGCCTGCCAATCATGCAGCTGGCCAACTGAGGGCATACTATGCAGACAGCACCCTGAGCTTGGCATAAATGCATCTAATGATGCGCTCGCTCAACGCTTTCTAAGGACTGTCCCCTAGCACTCGCTGGTCCACTTGTCTCCTTACCTTCTTACTAGCAGGCAGAAGCTCCTGGTATATAGTCTGGGACAGAGAAAAGCTGTATGTAGTGAGTGTAGAAGAAAGGGAACATGCCATAGTGTTAGAGAGACCAAAGTCAGCATTACCTTAAAGGATCACTATAGGGTCAGGAACACAAACATGAATTCATGACCCTAGTGTTAACACCACCATCTAGCCCCCCTGGGCCCATCATGCCTCCATAAATATAGCAAAATCTTACTATATTCAAGCCTGAAGCTGTAACTCTGCATGCTGTTTGCCTCAGAAAAAAGCAGTCTGCTGACATCATTAGAAGTGGTGGCCTGATCCAATCACAGTGCTTCCCCATAGGATTGGCTGAGACTGACAAAGAGTCAGGTCAGAGCCAGCATGATTCAAACACAGCCCTGGCCAATCAGCATCTCCTTAGAGAGATGAATTGAATTAATGAATCTATATGAGGAAAGTTCAGTGTCTGCATGCAGAGGGAGGAGACACTGAATGTTTGGATGCATTTTAGGCAGCCATGACCCAGGAAGGATCTCTAACAGCCATCTGAGGAGTGGCCAGTGAAGTTATCACTAGGCTGTAATGTAAAGACTGCATTTTCTCTGAAAATACAGTGTTTACAGCAAAAAGCCTGACAGTAATTATTCTACTCACCAGAACAAATTCAATAAGCTGCAGTTGTTCTGGTGACTATAGTGTCCCTTTAACTATATTCACTGTCGGCCAGTCCACACAAGTTTTATTTCCATACATCCCTCTTAAGTTTCCATACTTAAGTAAGAGTATGTGAAAAGTAGTTAGGGTTGCCACCTTTCTTGGAAAAAAAAACATACCGGCCTTACTAATTTGCATAATTAAATATGTATGGGTGACATCACATGATGTAAATCACAAGGAGTGACATAAGAGAAAATGCTGTAAAATCACCCAAAAATATAGATGGATTCCTCCCAGTGCCCCCCATGTCTCCCATTGCCCTCATGACTCAGTACCCCCATGTGTTGATTACTCCAGGTCTCAGTGTTCCTATGTATCAGTGTCTCATTGCCCCATGTCTCCCAGTGTCCCCTAGTGTTATGTCACCAGGTCTCCCGGTGATCCTATGTATCACAGTGTCTCAATGCCCTATGTCTCCCTGTGTCCCCATGTATCCCAGGGTCCCCATGTCACTAGGACACTAGGAAGATGGGGAGACCTGGGGACACGGGGAGACCTAGGGACATGGAGACACCAGTGACACTGGGAGACTAGGGGACTCTGGCTGGGACACATGGGGACACTGGGAAAATAGGGGACACTTGAAGACATGGGGACGCAGACACCAGGGACACAGACACTAGAGACACTGGCTGGGGGACATGAGGACATTGAGACATGGGGACACTGAGACACCATGGCCACAGACACTAGGGACACTAGCTTGGAGACATGGGGACATTGTGACACTTGAGGCACTGAGAGACATGGAGGCACTAGGAGACATGAGGACAGTGTCAGGGTACCTGAGGTCTCTACCTCTAAGGGAGGTAGAGACTTGGTGGTTTATCCGACCAGGCGAGCTGTTTCCTCCGTTCCTCGCGGTCCATCCAGCCACTTAAACACCGGCCGCGAGGAATCCACATCCTTTTCTAGCAGGACGCTCAATACGTGACGTCATGACGCTATCACGAGCGACCTGTCACTCAAGTGTCCGATATCCAATCGGCACTTGTCAGAGGCGTGATTACCATCCAGAGCCAGGGTATTTAAGCTTACTTCTCTCTTCAGCTCATTGCCCTGTCGTGGTTCTAGCTTGTCTAGTCACTCAGTGCTCTGGTATTCTAGTTTGCTCTATTTGGTTTTGACTCGGCTTGTTGTACTTCCCTGCTTCTCTGTTCTCCCTTGACCCGGCTTGTCTCTCGCTTATCTGTCTTCCCGTTCCCTCGACCTCGGCTTGTCTCTGACTATTCTCTATTACTCTCGGTACGTTAGTCCGGCCATTCTAAGGCCCGGTATACGTACCTTTCCACTCTTTGTACTCTGCGTGTTGGATCCCTGTCCCGATCCTGACATTACGACAGGGCCAATGGATCCTGCAGGTACAAACAGTCAGCTTGGTTCTTCTGATCCCAGGTTTGACGCCATGGAGCATAGGATGGATCAGATGGCTCTAGCACTACAGGCACTTTTGTCTCGTGCTAGTAACCCACCTGAGGAGACACGTACTCCTTCTATTTCTCCTACAGTCTCAGGTCTAGAAGTAGCCACTGTAGGTGCTTCTTCCCGTATTACCCCACCAGTACGTTATGGCGGGTCACCGGAGAAGTGCCGTGGTTTTCTGAACCAGATTAGCATTCATTTCGAATTACAACCCCGCTCTTATCCTACAGATAGAGCGAAGGTTGGATTTGTTATTACTTTACTCATTGAGAAAGCTCTGAGATGGGCCAATCCTTTATGGGAGAATGATAATCCACTAGTCTATAATTATAATGCCTTTGTAGCTGCGTTTAGAAGAACTTTTGATCCTCCTGGTAGAAAGGTCAATGCAGCTAGATTACTGTTGCGCCTTAGACAGGACAATCGAACACTTGTGGACTATGCACTAGAGTTCAGGTCCTTGGCGGCAGAAGTTAAGTGGAACGAACAGGCTTATATAGATGTGTTTCTGAATGGGTTATCAGATGTAATTCTTGACGAGGTCGCTACTAGAGAACTCCCTGAGAATTTGGAGGATTTAATTTCTTTTATATCTCGTATTGATGAACGCATAAGAGAGAGGCAGAACACTCGAGATAGGACCCGTAGACCCTCCTTTAAACTAGCGCCTACCTTTCAAAATTCTGAGTTCGAGGACTTACGTATTTCTGAACCTATGCAGATAGGCAGTACTCATCTCACAGAGAGAGAGAGACAGTACAGAAGAAGGGAGGGTTTATGTATGTATTGTGGAGTCAGAGGACATTTACGCCTAAATTGTCCTAATCGTTCGGGAAACGCTCGCACCTAAGTTTCTCTAGAGGACAGGCCTTGGGTGTTTCTACTTTGTCCTCTATTCACAATTACAAAGAGTTCAGGCTTCTGTTACCCGTTTCTTTGAGGTGGGAGAAGGGAGTAGTAAAGACTATGGCACTAATCGATTCTGGAGCTGCTGAGAGCTTTATAGATCAGGGTTTTGTTGCCAAGCATGCCATCCCATCCCAGTTAAAAGAGACACCACTGGCTGTTGAGGCCATCGATGGTAGACCGTTACTTGAGCCTGTTATTTTCCATGAGACCATACCGATTAACTTAACTGTTGGCATCCTACATAAAGAGGATATATCCTTAATGCTCATTTCTTCTCCGTCTATTCCCATAGTCCTGGGGTACTCCTGGTTGAGGAGACACAACCCTATTATTAATTGGGAGTCAGGGGAGATAGTTTCGTGGGGAGAGAATTGTCAAGAGAAATGCTTGCGGAAGGTCTTACCTCTCGGATTAACTAATACATCGACTACCTCTGACAATCCTACAGAGACACAAATTCCGCCTCAGTATCTAGATTTAAAGGCAGTATTTGACAAAAAGAAAGCCGATACCTTACCCCCACACAGGTCCTTTGATTGCAAAATTAACCTACTCCCTGGTACCATGCCTCCCAGAGGTCATGTATATCCATTATCTACTAAAGAGAACTCAGTTCTAGAGGAGTATATTCACGAGAATTTAGACAAGGGATTCATCAGGAGGTCCTCCTCCCCTGCCGGGGCTGGATTTTTTTTTGTTAAAAAGAAAGATGGTTCTTTGAGACCTTGTATTGATTATCGAGGCTTGAATAAGATAACCATTAAAAATGCCTACCCGATTCCCTTGATCACCGAACTCTTCGATCGTTTGAAGGGCTCTACAATTTTCACCAAGTTAGACCTCAGAGGGGCATATAACTTGGTGAGAATCCAGCAGGGACATGAGTGGATGACGGCATTCAATACTCGATATGGTCACTATGAATATACTGTTATGCCTTTTGGGTTATGCAATGCGCCAGCTGTATTCCAGGATCTGATAAATGAGGTTCTTAGGGAATTTCAGCAAGATTGCGTCATTGTATACCTAGATGATATACTCATTCATTCTAGTGAGATTGAGACTCATCACAAGCAAGTCAGGAGGATTTTGCACAAGCTTCTCCAGCATGGCTTGTACTGCAAGTTGGAGAAATGTAGCTTTGATCAAACCCAGGTAACCTTTCTCGGCTATGTGATCTCTGGGGAGGGATTTAAGATGGATCCGGATAAGCTCCAATCCATTCTAGAGTGGCCTTTACCCAAAGGTCTTAAAGCCATACAGAGATTTATTGGTTTTTCTAATTATTACAGGCGCTTTATTAAGGGCTATTCTTCCATTATCGCACCTATCACTAATATGACCAAACAGGGGGCTGATACTAAGAATTGGACTACTGAAGCTCTCCTTGCGTTTAAAACTCTCAAGGAGCTTTTCGCTTCCGCTCCAATTTTAGTTCACCCCGACACTTCTCTGCCTTTTCTACTTGAGGTAGACGCATCAGAGACTGGTTTAGGTGCTGTCCTATCTCAAAGGTTGGGGGTTGATAAACCATTACATCCATGTGGATTTTTCTCTAAAAAATTGACCGGTACTGAAAGCAGATATGACATTGGTGACAGAGAATTACTAGCGGTTATCAAGGCTTTGAAAGAGTGGAGACATTTATTGGAAGGTACATTACATCCTGTTACCATTCTAACTGACCACAAAAATTTGTCTTATATCGGAGAGGCTAAGCGGTTGTCCTCCAGGCAGGCTCGTTGGTCGTTGTTTCTTACCCATTTCAATTACGTTCTGACTTACAGACCTGGGTCAAATAATTCTAAAGCCGATGCGCTATCTCGCCAATATGAGCCCTCTGCTTCAGTTGAACCACTTATGTCCTCCATTGTACCCAAATGCAATATTATTGCTAATACCAGTCTCAAAATTCATTCTCCGCTACTTGACCAGATCTTGAAGTCACAACATCTAGCTCCCGGAAACACTCCTGAGGGAAGAAACTTTGTTCCTCCTGAACTTCAACTGGAGCTCTTACAGTGTTTTCACGAAAGTAAAATAGCTGGTCATCCTGGTATTCGCAAGACATACTCTTTGATATCCAAGGATTTCTGGTGGCCTTCACTTCGAAAAGATATTGAGGAGTTCGTCGCAGCTTGTGAAACTTGTGCCAAGACTAAACTACCTCATGCATCTCCATGTGGCCTGTTACACCCCTTGGACATTCCTGAGAAACCTTGGTCCTGTTTGTCCATAGACTTTATCGTTGATTTGCCTGCTTCCAAGAGACAGACTGTTATTCTCACGGTAGTGGATAGATTTACTAAGATGGCCCATTTCGTGCCATTACCTAAACTTCCGACTTCTCCTGAATTGGCGGAGATTTTTGCAAGAGAGGTTTTTCGCCTACATGGGATTCCTTCGGAGATTGTTTCTGATAGAGGCTCTCAATTTGTCTCACGTTTCTGGAGATCCTTTTGTTCTCAAATGGGCATCAAATTGAACTTCTCCTCGGCCTATCACCCTCAGTCTAACGGAGCTGCTGAACGTACCAATCAAAAGATCGAACAGTATCTGCGTTGCTTTGTTTCCGAACACCAGGACGATTGGGTCGGTCTGATTCCTTGGGCGGAGTTCGCACACAATAACCTTGTTTGCGATTCAACTCGCTCTAGCCCTTTCTTCATGAACTATGGCTTTCATCCCTCGATTTTTCCTTCGGTTTCCTCTTCTCAGGGGATACCGTCGGTTGATGATCATGTCGCCAACCTGAAGAAATTATGGGATCAGACTCGGCAAATTCTGTTACATAGTTCCTCGTTGTTCAAGAAACACGCTGACAAGCATAGAAGAGCGGTTCCTGTTTTTGTTCCTGGGGATAGGGTATGGCTAAGTACTAAGAATATTCGACTAAAAGTTCCATCTATGAAATTTGCTCCTCGCTACATAGGCCCTTACAGGGTTCTCACTCGTATCAATCCGGTTGCGTATCGCCTTGCTCTGCCACCTGCCTTACGCATTCCTAACTCTTTTCATGTCTCCTTGTTGAAACCTCTTATTTGCAACAAATTCTCCTCTAAGGTCTCCTCGCCTCGTCCTGTTCAGGTGGAGGGTCGGGAGGAGTACGAGGTAAGCTCCATCGTTGATTCCAGAATTTCAAGGGGAAAATTGCAATATCTGGTCAACTGGAGGGGATATGGTCCTGAGGAGAGGAGTTGGGTACCTCAGGAGGACGTTCATGCTTCTCGCCTTCGCAGAGCATTTCACCTCCGCTTCCCATCTCGCCCCGGTTCCTTCCGCCCGGTGGGCGTATCTGAGAGGGGGGGTACTGTCAGGGTACCTGAGGTCTCTACCTCTAAGGGAGGTAGAGACTTGGTGGTTTATCCGACCAGGCGAGCTGTTTCCTCCGTTCCTCGCGGTCCATCCAGCCACTTAAACACCGGCCGCGAGGAATCCACATCCTTTTCTAGCAGGACGCTCAATACGTGACGTCATGACGCTATCACGAGCGACCTGTCACTCAAGTGTCCGATATCCAATCGGCACTTGTCAGAGGCGTGATTACCATCCAGAGCCAGGGTATTTAAGCTTACTTCTCTCTTCAGCTCATTGCCCTGTCGTGGTTCTAGCTTGTCTAGTCACTCAGTGCTCTGGTATTCTAGTTTGCTCTATTTGGTTTTGACTCGGCTTGTTGTACTTCCCTGCTTCTCTGTTCTCCCTTGACCCGGCTTGTCTCTCGCTTATCTGTCTTCCCGTTCCCTCGACCTCGGCTTGTCTCTGACTATTCTCTATTACTCTCGGTACGTTAGTCCGGCCATTCTAAGGCCCGGTATACGTACCTTTCCACTCTTTGTACTCTGCGTGTTGGATCCCTGTCCCGATCCTGACAGACAGTGAGACACTGGCAGACTGGGGGCACTGGGAGACTAGGGCGCACTGAGACACCAGGGACACTAGCTTGGAGACATTGAGACACTTGAGGCACTGGGAGACATGGAGGCACTAGGAGACATGGAGACAGTGAGACACTGGCAGACTGGGGGCACTGGGAGACTAGGGTTCACTTGGAGACTAGGGACACTGTGTCATAATGTCTCCCAATGTCCCTTAGTGTCTGCCATAATGTCTCCCAGTGTCCCTTAGTGCCTCAGTGTATGTCTCCTTGCAGCCTTTTCCCCCATTCCTTACTTCGCTGAGCTGTAGGCTGTCTCTGCAGGGTGGGTGTTGCTGTCTGGACTCTCTGTAGCTGCACCCCTGCAGATCAGTGAGTATAGATAGGCAGGGAGGGATATGCTGGAACTTCCTATCCCTGCCTGTCTCCACATACAGCGACCCCTATTGGCCAGTGCTAGTATTGCAGAGTAATCTCTTGTTTATACTGAGAAAAATACCAGCATTTGTATTGCCAGTATCACTGCAATATTGGCACCAGCCAGGCAGCCTCAAATACTGGCTGTGCCAATAAAATAAAAGAAAGGTGGATTCCTTAAGAGTAGTGTGTGTGTGTGTGTGAAAAAAAAAATGTAAAAAAAAAAAGTTTTTTTTTTTTTTTTTTTTAAATCAATGGGCCTATTCCATGGGCCTGGGCCTGGAGCTGCAGCTCCATCAGCCCCTATGTTAATCCGGCCCTGGTGACATGTCATGATTCCCTTTTATTCCAGAAGTTTGGTCCTTAAGGGGTTAAATATCTTTAGTTTAGAATTACTCCACCTCCTTAGCCACAATACTGAATTCTAGGTATCTGTGAGTTTACCTCCTTTAGCAAAACCATGCTACGTGAAAAGGAGGTGGATAATAAGCAGACAGTGATTGGCTTTAGGACATGGTCATGACAGCAGCTTGGTTAACACTGATCTCCTGTTGGCTGAGTATGTACTCAGAATACATCTAATAAGGAAGTTACTTTGTGAAAAGCGGGGGGGCATTGCCAAGGGGGCAGGGCTACACTGCAGAAAGCTGCAAAACCAAGTTTTATAACCTGTTTTAATCCATAGCTTTAGGCAATAGCAGATATTTGTTATAACCTGAAATGACTATGCTTAATCTTGTATACAAAGCATTTGTGTTGAAAGATTATAAATGCAGACGTAAACTAATATGTCTGATAACACCTTTGGCATTAAGAATGGTTTGGACTACATTTCCCAGGGTGCCTTGCCTTCAAAATGTGACATTTAGTGTTAAAATGAAACCTAATCCTGAAGAGTTATAGTGTGAAAGGCTAATTAATCATCACTGATTTTACATTCTTTCTTTGTTTCGCTTTACTCACCGGTGTGTGTGAGCTTGGGGTAGCCATCTCCTTTCTTAGCAGCAAATGCAGAGCATAATGCTGGCTAAGGGTCAATTTCACAGTGTACAGTTATGTTAATATTAAAAACTTGGGAAATTGGGCAATGAAAAGGAAGTTATCTGAGCTGCCAAACATAGGTCTGCTTGTATCACTTCTACATCTTCCTGCAGACTGAATCAATCCCTCTGAAAACCTACTTTATGGCGGCACAAGAAGTGAATTTACTTAAATGTATCATTTCTTTTTTCCCCCTAATTTCTCGACAGAAAACACTGGGTGGTTTTAGCAATGAAAGTCTGGATAATTTCTTGAAATTTGCCGATCAGATGAAAAACATTTCAGGTCCAAATGAAAAGTCAACCGTGGATTCAGTGAGTGCAGATATCCGCAATAGGTGGAAGGTAAGCGTTAATTTCCAATATTTTTATTTATCTCGAAGTTTTTCAGTGATATTTTCTCATTTTAAGGACCGATGAAGGTCTTTGCCATGATAAGAGTACAGGCTTTAAATATTGGACTCTGAGATTGACTGTCTGTGGTGCGAACTGTAATACGTGTGAATTTGTGCTGATGTGGGCATTGGTTGAATTCCCAAACTCCCAACTTAAATTAACCCTAATAAAGAGCCAAAACGAGCCACACAATGGCTGAAGATTGTCTTCTTGATTCGTGATTCTGTTTTTGCTGATTGCGCCAAAAAAAGAGATGTATGATACGTAGGAGATAATCGCTAAATGTTAATTTTATTCACTAGTCAAGTGAGCAATAGCGGGGGAACATTATTATTTTTTATATAGCGCCCAAAAATTCTGCAGCACTGTACAATGGGTGGACTTACAAGTACGTAATTGTGACCAGACGAGTTAGACACAGAGGAACAGAGTGGTTGAGGGCTCTGCTCAATGAGCTTATATGCTAGAGGGAGTGGAGTAAAATGACACAAGATATAAGGGTAGGGTAGAAAAGTAGGTTGGTAGAATAGATTTTACTGAAGACTTAGTGTTTTGATGACCATTGCAGGAGAGGAATTGGGGTGCGGGGGAGAGGGAATGCTATAAACAGTTTAAATTATATGCTTTCCAGAAGGAGTGAGTTTTCAATGATTTTTTGAAGGAGTGGAGACTAGGTGAATGTCTAACGGAGAAGGGAAGGGAGTTCCACAGAAATATAATTTTGCAGTCCACTGGTTCCTTTTCACACCTTTTGTTGTATTTATTTTGTTAGTTTCCAAATTGGGTTTTCTGTACAGAAATTCTGCCAAGCCAAACTGCCATATGGCCAATATTTGGGCATCCTGAAAAATGTTATTTTTTGGTGAGAAATGTCTTGTTATGCAGTCCATTCTAGCATAATAGTCTTCAAGGACCTTATTATGTATATACCATAATGACAGCGACACGACGTCACACTTTCTTAAGGAGTTGCAGTAGTGATGGTTAAGCAATGACATATTTATCCAAAAAATCGGGTAGGTTGCACAGGCAACGGTTAGGTTGTGATCCTGTATGTAGTAATATATGTGTATGATAGCTATCACGAAGGTGGACATGTGTTCTTTACATCCATAAGAATAAATCCCAGCGCATACGTTACCTTGACGTACCTGGGTTATTTTATATTAAAATGTTATAGAGACAAGTCAGCCAATATATGCATCTTCTAAAACAAAGGGTTGTTTGGACAAAGGAAATAAAAGAACCTAAAATACTCTAGATTGTTGAGTGGCCTCTCATTCTAGATTAGTGAAGTCTGCCCCCCATTCTGCTTTGCTACTTTCTGATTGACAAAGCATCACGAGAGATGTAGTCCACAGCATCTGGAATGGGGGATTGTATGTAACCCTGCCGTAGAAAGATTGGCTCACAGAATCTGTGGTTGTTAAATATTTTTGCTGATTTGCTTTGTTTACCTTTTATTTATCTCTTTTCGACCTCTAGATCATTCACACTGAGATAGAGACCCACATATTTCAATTGAAAATGCATGTTGAAAAAAAGAAATTTGATGATCTGTTCTGCAAACTCGAAAAGCAAATTAATAAGGAGAAGGAGTGCAACAATGTCCGAGAGATGGAGGAACTTACCAGGAATCATGAGGTGCACAAATTAAATGTTAAATACTTTAGCAAATCTCATGGATGACCGTGATAGGCTGTGAGTGAGGTCTAGCGTGCTCACAGCTTATCGCTGTTGTCCAAAGTTGGACAGCTTTGGATGCATAACATAACAAGGAAGTGAATCTTCCACCTTCTCCAAGTGGCTGCAAAGGGCGGAGCTTTGGGTGCTTTGCAGTGCCCTGTTTTTTTGTCAAACTATATTCAAATAATGCAATGTTTTGGTTATTTTGCTTAGAGTGCCCCTCAATAGCCCAATTGCTCTGTGAAAAAGGTGTACAGACGTGAAGTTGTTTAACCCCTTAAGGACACATAACATGTGTGACACGTCATGATCCCCTTTTATTCCAGAAGTTTGGTCCTTAAGGGGTTAAAGGATCAGTAAAGGCAGAACCCTTTAGTTTTAACCCTGCAGTGTAAAACATTGCCGTATGATTGCAGGGTTAAACACGCCTCTAATGGCTGTCTTCCTGGCTGCCACAAGAAATTCCTCTCCTGTGATAAGCGTTTTACTCTGTCATTTGGCTTTCAATGTCCATGAGGATGTTGAACATCATCAATTGCTGATCGTAGGGAAGCATTCGATTCAATGTTTCCCTATGAGATGTATTTGATTAAATGAACATGGCCGCGTGGTGCGCACACACTTCTCGTTCGTAATGACTCTCTGTGATTATTATTTGTTTGGACGAGAAACATGAGAAGAGTCACCACACAGGTGACATCACAGGAGGAGGATCTGCCTTATTTCCTTTTATTTATGATGGGGGGCTCGAGGGTGTTGGCTATAACTAGGGACTTGAACACTATAGCCTTAGTAATACATGTTTATATTCCTAACACTTTGGGGTTCCTTTAAAGCTTTGATACTTTGTATCTGACTGCAGTAAATGTTATATTAGAGGCAGTTAAGATATGGGACCCAAAACTGTAATTTTGTTTTCTAATTTTAATTTGGTATATTCTTGTCCACTTAAACAGATTTTATTTTCGGAGGATGGGTGTCGAGGTCAGCTAAATGGTTGTGTGCAAGCAATGAAGGTGCTGTGTGATACTAGACAGGCACAGAAAGATTACACAGAAGCCATTGCATCGGTTGCAGAATACGCAAAAAATAAGGCGCAACTGGAAAAACGTGCTGAAGATGTTTATTCTAATTTGCTGTCTCGTCAAGATCAACTTCAAGTGCCTAAAAAGCAGTAAGTTTTATTTCAAATTAACAAATTGGTTATTACACCGAGCAATTTATTACTATTAGCTACTCCTCTGGCTTAAAAAAATAAATAAATCTGTTTCTAAAATCTCATATATGGTAATGCTGCCCATGCAGATACAATAAATTACACATAAATTAAATTGACTAAAATTGTGAAAACAAATTCTAAATTCTTTATTTTTCTGTGCAAAGGTGGTTACAGGCATATATCAGGTGCCACAACAGCACGCATAAATTTTGCATCAGGGTTATCACAGTGACATTGCAGAGAAGTGCACATTTTTGTTTATAAGTTGGGATAAGCTAGGTATAGCAGTAGCATCAATATAGTTGGTAACCGTTTGGCTTATAACAATAAATAAACCTTTAAAGAGAAACATTCTCATGGCACATAGCTGTAGCGCAGTGGGAGTATAGCTGGTGTGGGGGTACTAGTTGTCGGCCTGAGCATAAGTAGCCTAGTATTTGGGCCTGGAGCTTGATGGTCTGTAGTGTGTTGGCTTGCGCTGGGGCCGTGTTACGTTGGTGGAAGCCGTGCTGTGTTTCGTGGCATGGGTTCGTAGCGACTGTGTGTGCTGTAGAGCTGGTTCTTGTATGATAGTGTCTATCCCCCTGGTGTTGAGCGATAGCGGTTGGTCTAGTGTCCCCGTCTGCTGTTTTCTAGGTGGCCCCTATTACCCCGGGGGGGGGGGGGACTCAAAGGAGCTATATGTGAGTGGCTATAGAGTGCCCATGGCTGCAAGTGCTAGTGTGGGTGTTCCATAACAAGAAGCCGAAAGAAAGGAAAAAAGAAAACAAAAAATAAACTTTTAACAACAATATGGTTGGTTTACAAGTTCAGTGGGTGCAGCAAGTGGTGTTGGTGAGGTATGGTGGTTGGTAAACCGGGTAACTTCGGGGCTTCCTCAGGTTTTGGCTGCTGCTTTGGTTGCTGTCTCTGCTCTTCTGGGGACAAATGGGACCACTGTTGCGGGGTTCCAGGTGGAGCCGTGAGCCAACGTAGTGCTGGTCTCCGAGGGGAGATGAGGGATCGAGGGGATTCCCAGTGTCGGTAGCAGTTCACTTGCCTCTTGCATGTCCCGGATGGTGTAGGCTGCAGTCCCGTGGTTGATGAGCAGTGTGTGCGAACCTCTCCAGTGGTAGATGATTTTATGCTGGCGTAGGAGGGCTGTAAAGGGTTGAAGTGTGCGTTGCCATGCCAGAGTGGATCCCGACGGATCCGCATAGAACGAAAGCTGCATGTTTTTGAACGGATATGGTGAGTGGTTTCGTGTGGTCTGCATTACCGCCCGCTTGTCCCCGTGGTTTTGAAAACAGACTATAAGGTCTCGTGGGGCCGTTGTTGGGGCCTTGGCTGCTTGTGGCAAGCGAAACATGTGTTCTATGGGCACCTGCCTGGCTTGCTTGGGAGGTAGGAGCGTCTGTATTAGTCTCCTCAGTGTGTGGGGGAGCTCAGTCTCCGGTATCTCCTCTCCGATTCCTCGGATTTTGATGTTCCGGCTGCGGCTCCGATCCTCCAACGTTGCTATTCGCTGCTCATTGGTAAGGTGCTGTTGTTTGAGGACTTGGACCGTTTGCTGCAGGAGTTGTGTGTGTTGCTTGGTGCACTGGGAGTCTGCCTCCAGTGTGCCCAGGCGGCCCGTTGGGCCCTGCAGGTCCGTGCGCAGATGGGCCATGTCGGCCTGTATTGTTAGTCGGAGCTCTGCCAGGAGGCCTTTCATGACCGTAACGGTCACCGGTGAGGAGTCTGGTCTCGGGGGTGACTGGCGGGGTGGTATCCCCGTATGTGGATTCACCGTCTCTGCCTCTGTGGTGAAGTCATCGGACACTTCCAAGCTGTAGTCGTCGTAGGCGGCCATGTTTGGGCCTTGGGCGCTGAGCGCTTGCTTCCACATGTCACCTATACTTTGGTGCTGCCGCGGGTTGTCGGGCTTTGGCTTTTTAGTTTTGCGACCCATGTCATTAGCGGCAGTCCGCGGGTCAGTTTAGTGCTGGTTTTGTTCAGATGGGTTCCTGTTAGCGGGCCCAAAGTGTTAATTCGCTGCAGAGCTCGCTTGGCGTGCGGCCATTCAGGTCGGTTGCTTGGCTCCGCCCCTTGTGAAAACAAATTATGCATGATAAAGTGTCCTCTACAAAGGGGTATAATGCAAAGTTAGTTTAGGTGACCTGTTGCCTCAGTCAACTGATTTAGCAATGCATATTGTATTGTACCCAATTTGTTCATTAAATTAGGGTAAGTCCGGAACTGCCAATATTAGGCCAAAAGAATGCATTAATGTGTTTTTGATTTACACAACATCAAGAAAAGGTGATTTAATAAAATTACATTATATTTAAGGGGATTCTATAGTGCCAGGAAAACTATCCAGTTTTCCTGCTACTATAGGCTCCTGCAGTGCCCTCCTTCCTCGTGTACCCTCTCCCACGGCTCTGAAATGGTTATAACCCCTTCACTCACTTATCTGAATCCAGAGCCGATGTCTCTCAGTACTGGGTCAGGCTCTGACCTAGTGCTCCTGCGCGTCAGAAAAATCTGATGCTGGAGGTCCTCATGCAGAGCGGGAGGACATACAGTATCAGATGATGGACCAAAGGCCCGTTTCAATTCCGCAAGTCCCTTTAGTGGCTGTCTGGTAGACAGCCACTAGAGAAGAAGTTAACCCTCAGAGGCAATTATTGCAGTTTCTCAGAAACTGCAATAATTACCACTGTAGAGTTACGGGACATGGGACATTGCACCCATACCATTTCAATGAGCTGAAGTAGTCTTGATGCCTACAGTGTCCCTTTAATCTCCTCATGTCTAGGGGTTTGTTGAAGCTGCTGATATGGTAGCATCATTCGTGTTTTCAGAGTGTCCTGTTGGATCCATGTCACAGAGTTGTCATTCAAGTATACCACTCAATGCACCGGAATTGGCACTGAACCATGTTGCAACATGCCCAGCGAGCATACTGCAGCCAGAACTCATAGGCAAGTCAAGGGAAACAGCCATAACCATTCTTATAAAAAAAAAAAATACTTTCTGGCTTTTCATTAGTCTCCCAAAGTTGTAGACCCTGTGGCTCCACCAAACAAAAAGTGGGCATTAGTATTATTAATAAACATCCAAAATAACTTTGTTTAGACTGTTTAGACGGAGTCCTCATGATTGTCAATCACTCCTATGGAAACCGCACAAACAATATACTGAAGTTCTGAATCCAAAATTCCAAACACATTGGCATCTGGCATCTTAAATAAAATCAATAAATTACTTTATCCATAACACGGAGTATCCCTCCCTTGGGTCAGATCTCGGAACAAGAAAAGTTTCTTCACGCAAAATGCGTTGGTCTCATTCTGCTTCTAGGGGACAAACTTCTTTCTCATGTTTCCTATGGATACTTGTTTTATTTATTTATTTTTTTTTTAAATTCTTTATTTTTGCGTGTCGTTTAACAAAGGGTAAATTTACCACATGCAATAGTGAACATTAACATATAGATATTAGCTTCTGAGTGTCAACGCATATGTTGTAAATTGTCACAATTTTTATATTTTAGGAAACGTTGTAAGGCCTAGGTAGTGGGTTGGTGTAATACTAGGTATGGTATTCTATTTGGTTTGTGAGCGTCCATCCCTAGGTCCTGGTTTGGTAAAGAAGGTGTGGTCCATGTCGGGTGGGTTGTACCAGGTCAGCGTTAAGCTTGAGGTCGAGGTTTTCTAAGGAGGGTATGTCCCCTGTATGGATCTGTAGTTCTGACAAGTGATCTGTGGTGACGGTTGGTTCGTCTTGGAAGTAGTTAGTCGGGAGGTTCTATTTTGGTCTGTTTAGACTAATCTTGAGGTGTGGTCGCCCTAACCTAGGGGCTGTCGGGGGGGGGGAGTGTGCGCCTTGTTGCAGCACACACTCCTCTGGCGTGCTGGTGTGCCAACGCCATCCCTGGCATGCTCTTGGGGCGTCACCAGAGTCGCGTTTCTCAAGTCATGGAGAAGACAACAGAACTTTTTAGTATTAGAAGGTAAAAAGTGATAGGAGGGAAACGAGAAAAAAAAACAACATTGGTAAACGGCAAATTGCAATATTTAGCCCGTGAGCGGGTTGGGGTAGGAGACTTCTCTCCCCATTCCCGTCAAGTGGCCTGAGTGTCCATTCTCTGTGTCCTTGGGATGAAAGGTTCGATCGTCTCTGGGTCCCATGCAGGAGAGGCGTTCTGGGTGGTCTTGGTCGGTAGACCTAGTTTTGATAGTAGCGCGGCTGCTTCAGCTCCTGTAGTGATTTTGTACGATTGTCCTTGTTGTGTAACTAGGAGGTGGCGTGGGTTTCCCCACCGGTATGGTATTTCCGCTGAGCGCAGCTGGCTAGTGAAGTCGTTGAAGGTTTTTCTCCACTGGAGGGTGGCTTTGGTTAGGTCCTGGTAAAAAGTCAATTGGGACTCTTCAAAGTCGAGTGGCGTTTTGCCCTTGAGTGCCGACATTATGTGACCCCTGTCTTGGGGGAGGATGCAGCGGATTATTACGTCTCCAGCAAGGGGTGTGGATGCCCGTGTTGAAGTGGATAGTCGGTATATTCCGGCAAAGGTGAGTTTCCTGGCCACCCCGGGGGGCAGTATGGACTGCATGAGACGTCGCACATAGTGTGGTAAATCCTCCTTGGAGACTGAGGCAGGTATACCACGTATTTTGATGTTGTTGCTTCTGTGTTTGTCTTCCTGGGCTGCTATTTGTACCTCCAGATTTTTTTGAGTGTGTTGCATCTGGGAAAGGGCTTCTTGCAGTGAGGTGATTTCTTTTTGGATCCCTTTTACTTCTCCCTCAGTGTGTAGTACTTTATCAGTAATTTGTTGCATGCTGGTTTTAAGGGTGGGTAGATCTGCAGCCAGTAGGCTTTGTATTTCTTGCAGCATTTTTTGCATGTGTTGTAGGTCATGTTTAGTGGCCAGTTCAGTGATATCTTGCTGGGGTGTGAGTTGTGACAGTGTTACCCTTTGAGGGCTATGCTCCACTGAGGTAGGCTCTAGAGGGGGATCAGGGCCTTTTACGGCCGCCATTTTGGCGGGTGTTTGTTTCTGCAGCAGTGTGCCTATATCAGGCTGTGCTGTACCTGGTTGGGGTTTCTGCGACCTGCGTCCCATTCCGGAGGTTCCGTGATCGGAGATGTGCAGGGATGTGTCCCACTCGTCCTCCAGGAAGTCCCCGTCAAATAAATAATCCAGGCCGTGGTGGGCTGATGGAAGGTAGGCCCGGGCTCTGGATTTCGGCTTTGCCTGCTTCGGGGTGTACCGGAATGGCATCAGTCGGTTCCGGGGGTTCCCCTCTGTGCTATGGTGGGATTTTCGTTGGTGGATGGTGAGAGTGTCTGCCGATATTCGTAGGATTAATCTCGTAGTTGTCCTGAAATGGATACTTGTTTTAATACCTCAAGAGGTCAGTAAATTAGTTCACTGATCTTCCTAAAGAGTGGTCTTCATTATATTATGTTTGGATGTTAGAATCAGACCATTGGTATCTTGTTTGCATTGCAGAATTCTTAGTTCATAAAACGTACATAAACCCGTCTTTAGAAAGGTACGTTACTTCTGTTGAGGATATAAAAATAATTTGGCAACCTTGGCCTCTAAGTAAAAGATCATTGTTAACACAGAGAACATGTAGAGGATCTGTACAGTAGGGTATTAGCTGGCCTATGTCTCCAGTAAAGCCAAACCAATGCATAGCAGAGGTTGTCAAAGCTCCCTAGGTTCCAATCACTTGTTTCATATTTCAGGACATGACACATTTATTCTAAAAGGATGGAATGTGAACATGTATCTCATAATGTTTCTTTCTACAGTGTATCTCTGACTGCTTTGGAAAATGGGGAAAAGACGGACATTCTTCACTCCAATGGCACATTGTCATCACAAGAGGTAGGAATTAAAGTAAACCAAAAAAATATATTGTTTTTTTTGTAAATTGAGATAGTGTTTAAGGAACTTTTATATTATGCAGTAAATTGTCTAATCTATAATTTGTTAAAAATGAAAGTTTCATGTTACCATTTCTGGTTGTTTCCTAGATTTCTGAAGAAGACAGTCAGGATCATCACAATGGACGTGTGACCTATGAACAGAACACCGCAAATGGTTCCAGCACTTTGGAGATTATGGCAAAGAGGTCATTATTATTATTATTCTATAAATTATTTTATTT
This sequence comes from Pelobates fuscus, assembly GCF_036172605.1. NCBI lineage: Eukaryota > Metazoa > Chordata > Amphibia > Anura > Pelobatidae > Pelobates > Pelobates fuscus. The sequence continues at coordinate 13,167,458 of NC_086329.1, forward strand.
TTATTTTTTTGCTACAATAATGGGTTATGGACATTTGAATAAAACTGTTAAAAAGACAAAACTAAAGTTGACACAGTGTAACTCGCAGTATCAGAGGGAGTTAAGGTAACTAACGTACTAGTTTTGAGGGTGATGGTGAAGAATCTTAGGCTACCACCCACTGCATGACTATACGATATGTAGGTTGCTACACTCTTTATACACCGTGTATGTTGAGATTCGCTTGAGTTACGAAATGTATTCGATCTATGCATGTTATCTCTGTCAACATAAATAAAGAATTTAAAAAAAAAAACTGTTAAAAAGAAACCTATAACATCTTAACTGGTATTGGAATTTTTATTTTTTATTTGTGTTGCTTAGAATGTGTCCAGTTTAATTGAAGAAAAAAAATGCAACAGAACAAAAAATAAATCCTTACTAGCAAGTACTTCATAGTCCATTATAAAGTACATGCATGGCACATTTAGCAGCAAATTCTGTCACCGGATTGCGCTTAACTTATTAGCTCTGAATCTGAGGGATTCGAATAATAAACACACTGAGATGTAAATCTGATCGTGCAGTGATTCATGTAGTGTTTCTCCACTAAAACCGTGTTTTGTGGTTTCTTGGTTTAGGTACAATGAAGAGAAGTCACACCTGGAACATTTACTTCAGAGCACTAGAGAGAGATTTACGATTGAAAGTCCACAAGAAGCGCAAGACTTAACAGAACTTCAACGCAGACTGCATGAGCTTCAGGTCTAGTTTGGAAATGTATACGTATTTTGGGGTCATTTAACCGGAAACAATCTAAACTCCCAGTGTCTGTTAAAAATAGAAAGTATTCCACAGTAACATCCCGCTAGATCCCTGGATCTGGCTCCTCTCAAAACCACACGAATCCCTAACCCGGGCCCAAAACAAATTCACAGCCCGGGTGGCACTCGCCACACGAAGAACCATAGCCAGACACTGGGGCAGCAACGCCACCCCCTCCATGCCCGAAGTACACCAAAGAATAGAAGAGGCCGTAGAAATGGACAGGCTATCGGCCCTGATCCACGACACGACCAACTCTTTCCACAAGATATGGGACCTATGGATAACGAGAGTGGCTATAATGCCATAACCTCCTCAACACATAACCCCCACCACCCAACCCCCCTCCCCCCCCCCCCCCCCTACAACCCATATTTTTTTTTACTTTCCCCTCTCCTTCCCACCTCTACCCCACCCTCACCTCCCTCCTCCGCCTGCACCTCCCCCCACACAACCACATAGACACTACAAGACAACAAATTGACGAGTCATGCACCACGGACACCAACCTGGCATAATCACCCCCCGGAAACACACAACATAAAACGGAAAAAGAAAGAACGGAACCTAAACACCCCCTTCCTGCCCAGACAAGTTATAAGCAACCCCAAAACAGAGGGGCCCAACTCAAGCAGACATCGGCAAGGAAAGTGCATGCACCGCACCCCCACACCTAGCACCCACAGCTAGAACAAGAACACCACATAAAACACCCACCACGACTAGTTCCACACCCCCGCACCACAGTACAACCCCAAACACACACACGATCGACCCACGAAACCAAGCCCCGATTACTCATTCCCTCCCCACAGGACAATAGACATCAGCAACGGTCAGACGCAATGACCCGACACTATACACGAATGGAAAAACACTCAATAACCCCACCTAACACCCTGACTTCCGCACCCAACAAGAACAATTAAGACGCAACACAAAACTGCTAAGACAGATATGGTACGTAACCGAAGATGACCAGACTCAAAACCTCCTGGCACCAACACCAGGCAGGGTATCCCTCTCCCCCTCATTCCTATTCTGTACCCTACCCCAACAGTTAGAGCTACAACAGCGACAAATGAAACGGACAACCTAATACCATGTGAGCAAACGATCGCTACTGTAACTAGAGAAGAAAACATATTAAAACGCTATATATGTAACAGCATAACTATGATTTACAAACTCTGTAACTCTAACCCCCGTTGAAAATGTAAAACTGCAAAATAAAGAATTTCTAAAAAAAATAAATAGAAAGTTTTGTAACATAATGTTCTCTCTCTTTTCACTTTTCCTTTACCTTCTCTGTCTCCTTCTCTCTTCCCCATGCAAATGTACACTGAGCACTCTGGTTGTGCCCAGGGAATTATGGGTCATTTGATATTTGCAAATTATGCCAAGCTTGTGCCATCTTTGCATTTGACGTAAAACAAATCCCCAAAAATTCAAGTTGTGTCTGTTCTCAAAAAATAAAATCTTCATTTTAGTTATTTATTATAATCTGCCTCTTGAAGCTTTTGATTATATAAATTAATTAATATTCACATTCTTAAGCATCACGCAAAATATAAGCCAGATTGGTGTGTAAGTAACAATGTTATGGGAATAAATTTGTCATAAATATTGACAATAAATACTGTTTACCTTAGACTTTACAAGATCAAGCAAACACCTACTGGACGCTGTTTGAATCCACGTCACAGGCACTGGAAAATCTTGTCAATGTGATCGAGCGAATCAAGTTATTGAAGAAAAGAAATATAATTCACTCTGACAAAAGAGCCATCGATGAAGAAATTGCAAATAGGTAGGAGAACAAATATGTTTTTTGCTTAACCTTCTAACGTTCATAGTGTGTATGCGTGCGTGTATATCTGTATATATCTGCATATATTTTCCGCTTTGAAAGAAATATACATACACTTCGAAGGTGGACCACTCAACTGGAAGAAAACTAGATTGAACTGAAATGGTATTTTTCTTATGTAACACTCTTTTCTACCACACAGTGGCAGCACTGAGTTAGGAACATAAACTGTTTCAGCATGTCCCATTCATGCCTCACATTGTCATACTGTAGTTTGTATGGAAGACTGGGACATCTTCCTTATTAATTCTTTAACAAAAAATAATGCACTCCACAAGCACAAAAACATAGATATAATGTGCAGTTTAATTATATTAGGTAGAAAAAATACATTCTTGAGTTAAAGGGAAACTCCAGTGCCAGGAAAACACTGTTTTCCTGGCACTGGAGGTTCCCTCTCCCTCCCACCCACCAATCCCCGGTTACTGAAGGGGTGAAAACCCCTTCAGTCACTTACCTGAGGCAGCGACAATGTCCCTCGTCGCTGTCTCCTCCTCCGCGCCGCTCCTCCTACTGTCTCCGTCGGCCGGTGGGCGAGACTGATCCGGCCCACCGGCCGAGGAGACCTAATGCACATTAGCGGCAATGCCTCGCATGCGCATTATGTCTCCCCATAGGAAAGCATTGAAAACGAATTGCATTGCTTTCTTATGGGGAAATGAGCGACGCTGGAGGTCCTCACACAGCGTGAGGACGTCCAGCGACGCTCTAGCTATGGACCAGGAAGTGCCCTCTAGTGGCTGTCTAGTAGACAGCCACTAGAGGTGGAGTTAACCCTGCAAGGTAATTATTGCAGTTTATAAAAAAACTGCAATAATTACAGTTGCAGGGTTAGGAGTAGTGGGAGTTGGCATCCAGACCACTCCAATGGGCAGAAGTGGTCTGGAGTGTCCCTTTAAGAGAAGAATTCATGATTTATTTTAAATCTCTCATCTAGCTAAAGAAATAATTGCCACATTAGATAGTGCAGGCTTTATGCAGTAATAAAGTATTTTTTGTATTACATTTTTTTTTTAAAATTTACATTTAAATGAGAGAGAGAGAGAGAGAGAGAGAGAGAGTGTGTGTGTTTGTTTGTTTTTGTTTTTGTAGATTGGATTAGCCCAGTAGACAAGATTACTAACAAAATATTTTTTAAAGACAAGCTTTCGAGAGTTTTCCTCTCTTCCTCAGGTCTAAGAACTCTCGAAAGCTTGTCTTTGAAATATTATGGTCGTCCAATAAAAAAGGTATCATTGTATACTGCAGTACCCTGGTATTTTGTCATTGTGTGTGTGTGTGTGTGTGTGTATATGTGTGTGTGTGTGTGTATATATATATATGTGAGAGAGACAGTGTTTATACATAATAAACACTCTCTCTCTCTCTCACTGAAAAAGGAAACATATATTTTAATGTTTTTTTTTTGTTATTTTCATTGCCTATCAGTGGATAATTACTCCCTCCAGTGGTCAATGAAAGGCTAAAAGCTAAAACATTGGAATATCTGGAGCCCCGCTGGCACATTCTTTAAAGGGAAACTATAGTGCCAGAAAAACAAAGTTTAGCTCCGTATAGTGCCCCCCGACGTGGTGCAGAAGGGGATAAAAAAAGGTCTGTCACTAATTTGAGTCCAGCGCTGATGTCCGCCAGTGATGTTCGCTCCTTCCCTGCCGGCTGACGTTGTGCTCGCATTAGTATTTCCCCATAGGAAAACATGTATAATGCTTTCCTATGGGGTTTTACATGACGCTGGATGTCCTCATGCAAAGGGTGAGGACATTCAGTGTCACGTAGGCGACCAAACGTCACCCAACGACCCGGACGTCCCTCAAATGGTTGTCTAGTAGACAGCCACTAGTGATGGAGTTAACCCTGGCAGGTAATTTATTAAAAACTTCAATAATATCCTTTGCTGGCTTAAGGGACCTAGGACTCATTAAGATGAAGTTGTCTGGGTGCTTATAGTGTCCCTTTTTTTCTATACATTGTTATACTTGGTCTTTAAGTATGTTTATTTACTTGATATAGTGGATGTATCCTAAGACACTATGTTGCTTCTGCTAATACAGTGGTTCAGTTTTGTTTTTCGTGTGATCTATATTAAGGATTTATTTTTTATGTTCGATTTTGTCTGCTATTGGGAATATGTCTAGGTTTATTTGCTAACGCTAAACTGTTAATTGTTGAAAAATTTCCAGGGAATTTCAAAGTAAAGGTTAGAAAAATATCTTTGTTTAATTCTTTTTCTTTTGTTTAATTTATTTGTAGTAAAATGTGATCTTATCGACCTTTCCCTGTTTAGTAAAAAGTCCTGTACGTACTTTTTATTTCATTGCAAGATCAATCTGCCCTTTTCTGATCTCGTCTCAGGTTTCCAGTGTATAATATATAATATTGTATAAGATAAAATAACGGAATTGTGTTAATTCTGAATTTTTATCTTCTGTATATGGTGTGTGTGTGTGTGTGTGTGTATATATTGTAGTGTTAAACTTTGTTTTACATATTTGGAATGCAATGTCTCAGTACCTGTGTCTCTTATTAGGATGCAGTCTTTGGCAATCTCAATAAATATTCTGTTGCCAATCGAACAAGATGTTGCTTTGCTGCACGAAGTAAACAAGTGGCCTCCGAACCAGGAGATGGACAAATTCACCCTATCAAACATCAGCATGGCATATCGGGAGCTAAAGGTAACATTCTATATACATAAATATATGCAGAGATAATAATCCGGTGAATTACAGGGTTAGAAGCATGAGGACAGTCTTTGTTCTAGATCAGTGGGTCCTAACCTTTTTGTGACGTGGACCCGAATTATGAGCCTGACATTGGATTCACAGCAACTTTTTCAGTAAAATTAGTTCAGTGACCCATTCATCAATTTGAATAAAAAATAAAATAATTTTTGGAACTCCTTCATTAGATTATCCCTGCTACTAAGGGGATATGACTTGCATACATTATTATCTATGAATAGTGGGCAGTTGCATAGAGCAGGGGTAGGCAACCTTTGGCACCTGGATATTGTGGACTCCATCTCCCCTGATGCTTTGCCAGCATTATATCTATAAGAATATTATGGGAGATGTAGTCCACAATATGTGGAGTGTTAATAACTGCCTACCCCAGCTCTAGGCAACTACCCACTATTTATAACTTCTAATGTAATCCATACATGTCCCCATAGTATATCATTTATTTTATTTATTTTCTTTCCCAGGGAAGCAGTATGTCTGTCTGTTCTATGTTCCATTGTTCTCTCTCTATGTTCTTCCCAATTTCAGTTTTTCAGCGTCTTTCTATAAATGTATATTTAATGCTGACATGCTGTTCTGGCCCCATCATAGTATGTTTATTATTTTCTTACTGGAACTAAAGTCTTCCCTTCTTAATGTATTTATAATTGTAAACATTCTAAATATAGATTGAAGAAATAAAAAGTGGCATTGTAATCGTTCAGCACAAATATGCAGCTTAAACGTTAAAACAAAAAACATACATAAAGTGTAATTGCTAAAGTTTTTTAAACACAAAGTTGCAGCATTTTTGTTGAGCAAATTAATTGATGTCTGACAGCGTAAGTTGCTTTTAATATGTTAAAGGGACAATACAGGCATCAAAACAAATTTTGGTGTGTAGTTCATGCCCCTGTAGTTTCACTGCTTAATTCTCTGCCATTTAGGAGTTAATTCACTTTTGTTTCTGTTTATGCAGCCCTAGCCACACCTTCCCTGGCTGTGACTGACTCAACCTGCATTAAAAAAAAGGTTTCATTTTCAATCAGATGTAACTTACTTTAGAAGTGTTTGTCTCCTACTATGCATAGTGAACTTAAACACACAGTAGGCTACCACATGATCTTGCAATCTATTAACAAAGCAAGAGGTAAGAAATTCTAAATTAAGCCAAAATTGCAAAATAGGAAGTTTAAACATTATATCTCTCTTTACAGGAAGTGTTTAGGAAAGCTGTGCGAGTCACATGCAGGGAGGTGTGACTAGAATTGAACAGTGAGATTGCAGGGGCATAATCTATGTTCCAAAATCGCTTCATTAAGTTAAAATCGCTCTGCTGGCTATAGTTTCCTTTTCAGTCCTAAAAGTTGCTGTTGGTAAATCCCTCAATATTCTTTGCACAGGTGATTTAATCAGCAGTTTGTATAAATGAAACAAATATTTTTTTTCCTCCTCCTCGTCTTGTGATAGCATGCTCAGGCCTCAGTCGAAGATCATATCCAGCGATGTGAACATTTGGAATCTGAGAATGTTGATCCGTCAAGTTCAGTAGAGATCCAGCCAGTTCAATCCATCGTGCACCATTATAAGACACAACTAGAGGCCACAAATGAAACTATACAAGAAAGAGAGGCTACTCTCAAAACACTGGAGAACTTTTTCTCTAAACTTCAGAAGACAAAATTGTCCATTCAAGCAGAAGCTGTAGCTACATTTAAGGACACGAGGACTGTAGCAGAGAAGCAAAGTAAACTAGTTGCTTTAGAGAAGCAAGTTTCCCAACTGAGAGAAGAGGCAGAGAAACTCGACGTGTCTCTCCAGGCAGTGGGCATCTCCCTGGAGGACCCTGAAGTTGGAGGAGAAACATCCTGCTTGAAAATGGTTTCTGTATTCTTTGGAATGTTGCAAAGAGTTCAACGTGCAGGTGCAGAGGAACCTGGGAATCTGGAAAAGATAGATGAACTTACTATGCAAACCATGAATCAAACAATAAACCCGCCTGTGGCTGACAAACACATTTCTTTGGTTTATGAATCAAATAAGCTCCAGGACCCGAGTATGGAAATATTTACAGCGTTGCATATAAATTCCGTTATACAGGACATAAAGGTATGTTTGCTGTGTTAATGATTCAGAGTCAACAAGTTTGTAGAAAATTAGAAGCAATAGGCTCTACAACGTATAGCCTTATCCATCTGTGTTGAGATAATTAATATGGGCAATTAAGTGACAACATTTACTTGACTAATGGGTTAATTACATTATTTTCTAAGCTCTTTCTAATGGAACATTCTGAAGGATTAGACTTTCAAAGTTTGCTTCAAAAGCTATTTTGTATGATAAAGCTTTTTTTTGTTTATTTTTCCTTTCTTTGTTCTTTTAGGGTGTTCGAAGCTCTATTGAAGAAGAAAAAGAACAATTAGAAAATCGTGGTTTCTCTTCTGTTCCTTGTTCTGAAGTTGATGGTGAAATGAGTCCAGCAGTGTTCCAAGAACAACCCATAGTACATCATTACAAAATGCAATTAATAGCAACTGACAAGACCATGAAAGAAAGGGAAGATACATTGAAATCTTTGAAAGAGTTTCTTTCTACTCTTGAGTCAACTAAGGACCACATTGAAGCTCAATTTGTGAACTCTGAAATGGACAAAAGCACGTTATTAGAGAAGAAAAAATGTCTAGAAGCTTTGGAGAAAAATATCTACTCATTGGGGCAAGAGGCTGAAAAACTTGATGTATGTCTACAAACATCAGAAATCCTGCTCGAGGATCCAGAGATTGGAGGACCGACATCCTGCCAGAAAATGATTTCTGGGTTCTTTGAAAGATTAGAAAGGGCTCAGGAAGCTGTCATAGAGGAACTCAGAAGCAAAGAGCTGAAAGAGAAAATAGCGACTTTGAGTGTTCAACAAAAAGAATTCTGCAGACGCATACAGGACATTCAAGATCGAATTGATAAAACTGGCTTAAAAGATCCCACAATTCCTTCTGTTCAAAAAAGGTAAAGTTTGCTTCTTTTATAATTTGTACCTTTAAATTTGTTTCAATGAAACAAGCATGAATATTGCATGTCGTCTCTAACCTGTATATTTGCAATTCTATGCTTGAAATGAACATAAATATTAAGGAGTGCTGAAAAGAGTTCAGTAAAGTGTCTCTTTAATATCTGTGTTCACTGCCAAGTACTGCAGAAGGAGGTTTAGTGCCTAATTTGGGGATTGCTTTCCTAATGTGATTCGTGATATGAATATAAGGCAGTGATCCTTAAAGGGACACTGTAATTTTCTATCTCTGGGAAGTGGTTATAGTGTCTGGAGTCCCTGGCACTGCCATTCTTTTCAGTGTTAAACCATTTTTGAAAGGTTAAATGCTAAACAGAGCTCAGTAGCCTACCTCCTCTGTCCTGCTCGGGATAATGAGGAAATATTAATCCAAGCAACAATGTGTGATGGTTACCTGAGAGTGTCAGCTGACGGCTCTCGGCTTATTACAGCTGCTCATTGCTGGTATGAATTGGTATGGCTAAAAAAGTGTCTAATTCAATAAAAAATAAAAATTCAATGGAGTGTATATGAACCCAATTTATGTGCCTTCCATCAGATGGCAAACCATTCTCCAGCTGTAAAATTTGACTCCATGATCATTTTTTTCAAGCATTTTATAATTAACCACAAAATACATTTTGTAAAACTCCTTCATTCGCTTTTCCCATTGTAAGGGTGCATTTTCCACTGCTGACTTATTGTGGGTGGTTCCATGAGGGATGACTCCTACGATGAGTGTTCCACCCATCAGACACCCACTGAAATAAGACGTCGACTGAAATGTGGATTCCGACCCAGGGGATAAGAATTGCTGTCATGTGTCATATTCATGTCTCCTTTCTTATAAGTTTTTATTGAAAGCATAAAACCTGAATAAGCACAATGTTACAAATATTGGTAACACGTGTAACATTTTGGTGCTTGTAGACAGACAGAGTTAGAAAACAATATACTGCTGTTGTACAAGAGCCATCTACATGACTAAACACATGGCTGTGGCAAGTGTTGAAAGATTTGTAACTATTTGTGTCTTGATTAACTTTAAGACTGAAAATCTTCCTGAAACTTGAAAAAGAACTGAATTCTTATGCCAAAGAAAAACGCTCTGTTGCGGACAACTTCTCCCAAATTCCAACGGCACAACTAAAGGGTATTGAAGGCTTGGAAGAGTGTGAGACTGTATGGGAGGATGTGTGGCAGTCACTTATTCACAGGTAAGGAATGTCATTGACACATAACCTGGTATGTGGTTCTTCGGATATTAAACCTGGAACTATGAGCAAACTCACAAATTTTAGGTTTGGGAGACTTTGGGACTTTTTGGGGAGTTATCAAATCTGGATGAATGGGCTTGTTACAGAATGGGGATGTGTCAGTCAACAATACCCATATTACCAGACCTTGGAATGGGACAAGCCGAGGTCAGGAGTACAAAGAGAAGGTAAACAGTGAGGCAAGCCAAGGTCAAGGACAATAGAAATCAGAATATTTATTTAAAATACTAGCCAAAAATCACACACACAGAGGAATCAATAGATAAACGAGTTCTTGGATGAACTAAAATGGGAAACCATGACGGGGCACTAAATACTAAATAACTGGCAAATTAAGTTTAGATAGCCTAAGAAGGGCTGTGATTCGCTACTCGCGAGTACATGACTTTGGAACGTGCGTGCATGATGTTGCACGCACGTTCTTGTCCGTATGCAAGCGCTGCCGCAAGCGAGCGAGTCTGCTGCGGCACCCCCTGGACCCCAACCAGTGATGTAGAAATGCATCCTCGGTTGGCGTGACAACCTAAAACTGGTAATGGTTGGTGGTTCAAGAAAAGCTAATCTCAGCCCTGTCAGCCAATCAGAGCTACGTCCCATGGTCAGAGCACCCCGGCCGTGGTAACACATATTAAACCCTGTGTTGACTACATGCAGTTATTGTGAATTTTATGCTGTACCAAGGCAAACATTTTTTAGGGAGTTTCCTTTGATCGATCGTTTCTGCGGCTTGGACAGTTGTCTCATACTGAACGTGTATATATATATATATATACAATGTATTCTAAAACACCTAAACTTTTAAATGTGTATCAGTGCCAATTCTTCTATGAGCACCAATGATGCTTAAATCAACAATCAGGAAGTTGCCGTGAAATCCCACTCTGCAATCTATCTCCCATTGAAATAGGAAGAATGCGTTGTATATTGGTCTCAATCTCTGTGACAAAACTGAAATAAGTGGAGGGAGTTAGAGGGGTTAATGGCATTGGATTAAATAAACATAATGCATTTAATAAATATTTTATCTGTTAGCTACTATAGGGTTTTAATAGTATAACTTATAATAAATAAATGTAAAAAAAAAAACAAAAACCTAAGAATGGTAAAGAACGGTTTTAGCACGCTCTCCTCTGCATTCTGGGTATATGTATTTAGATTGCTTATTGTTCTAGACATTTATCCTAAATAACTAACCAATTGAATCCCTTTCCGTGGCAGTAAAGAGCAGTGTGAGAAGGTTTTGGACCTGCTACGCCGGTTTAAAAGCTGCCGGACCATTTTATCCTCTCTAATTCAGAAGGGAGAAAGTACGCTATCACAGCAGTCTTCCTACATGGGAAAAGAAAATCTCCAGAAAATGATCACAAAGGTAACCTTTTTACCCATGTGTTTTTTAGCCAGTGAGCACACGCTCCAATATCAGTGTTTCTAAGAAATCTATCGTTTAGCCTGTTCCATTCTGGAGCAAATATGATGATGTAATCACTGCTCTGAAACCAAGCATTGGTTTGTTTTCTGTTAATTGGTTGGAGATAATTAAAAAATATATCTATAATAACTCGGCAAGTTGTATCAATTTCCCTTCTGCACAGATTTGAGTTTGAATGCTCATTTCATTATAAAAGGGCATCGTTCCTTCATTGTGAGTTTGTCACAAACCACAAGAGGTCACTGCTTTCTTAAAGTCTAACTCAGGAAGGTGTATAATAGGCAGCAATTTTACATACAGTGGTACCTCGGTTTATGAATTTAATGCGTTCTCCTGGACGTTTCTTATTGCGAAAAATTTGGCAACCGAAACGCGGTTTCCCATAGGAATGCATTGAAAACTAATTAATCCGTTCTGCAGGTTAGAAAAAAGTCAAAATGAGCTGGCATGGAAACCAACCCACAATACAGAACACACAATAAAAGGCATGCAAACGACGAAGCTCAGCTCCCTACCTTTCCACAGCTTGAGAAATGCACCAAAAAGTCCCAAAACAACTGCACTCTACGCCACGTGCTACCCACAGACTCCAGCATGCACGGGGGCGATGCTATAAACCTCCCAGGTGCAATGCATTTTATTTGTAAACCCCAAATTATGTTAACCGAGGAGTTTGTAAACCGAGGTACCACTGTATTACTATTCTATATAATAGCTGAACAACACTGATCAATATTAAAGAAAAAATTAGCCATAAATAATCACTTGTTAGAAATAGCAGAACTGGCATATTTGAAGTCAAAGCTGTATTATAATTGGTATCTTCAGCCAGGTAAAATAAATCTTGCATTAAAGGGACACTGTAGGCACACAGACCACTTCAGCTCATTGAAATGGTCTGGGTGCAAACTCCCATCATCCTTAACCTTGATCATGTAATTAGTGCAGTTTTTTAAACTGCAATAATTACCTGCTAGGATTATCTCCTCCTCTAGTGGCTGTCTACCAGAATAATTCCTAATGCAAGCAAGGCCATTGCTACACATGCGTATTTGGTCTCCCCCGCTGGCGGACATCAGCAGGGAAGGAGCATGGGCGAAGCTGAGCCATGGTCCTCGATGCTGGACCCAGGTAAGTGACAGAAGAGGCTATTAACTTGAAAAAAGGGGGAAGCTATAATGCAAGGAAAACCAGTTTGTTTTCCTTTAATATCATGTTCAGTAGACAAAAAAACCTACAAGTTTTGATGGATTTAAATAAAATTCCTAGTTCTAAAATGCTGATATACTGGGACAGTGAAAGTATAAATTGTCCCGATCCATGACTTTTGCATGTATTCCTGGATTTTCCTGGTTTTCTCCATAATGAACTGACCTCATACTTGAAACCTCTGGAATAAGTATGTGTATGTTTAATTGTTTTGCTTTTGCAGGTCGACGCAGTAAAACAGGAGCTAAATGAGAATTCCGAAAACATTGAGGAGATAAACAGTATCTGCAAGAACCTTCAGTTCCACCTGAGCAAGATGAAGAGTTTTGGAAGTCCACCTTTTCAGAGTGAAGCTAACTTGATGACTGATAAATGGTTGGATGTATGTAACATTGCTTTCATTATTTTTTACTCTTGTACCAAACAGGCTGTCAGATAGTGGCTGGTCGGATAGTTTGTAAGATTCACCTCGGCATTACTTGTCCAGAGCAATCCAACTTTGAACGTCGGTAGTTGGGTAATGGGAAAGTGGTCCCCGGGGATAGCCGAGTGGCAGACACAGTTGTCTTGTTTGTATGTTGGGAAATCCCTACGTTTTGTCCTGAAATCGTGATGTATAGGCATGCAACAGACTGGGGGGTTGTCAGTCCACAATATCGAACAATGGTGATGAGTTGTATCTTAAAAATAATCAAATCACATCCCTGCCAGCCCTACCAAGGTTGGCTGTAATTCATCTAGTAATTTTGAGAGAAAACATATAGAGTTATTTGTTAAAGCAGGAACTGCAGAGAACTAACAAGGTAATTAGTATTTTTATGACAAATTGCAAAAAAAGCCTTTAAATCCTCTCTATTTACTTCATGACTAGTTTAACCTAAAATATATTTTTGTGCCATTTTGGTGGATCCTAATACATTGTCACTGGATATATTAGCAGATCTAGAAGTTATTTGAAACGTAAGTAGTATATCATAATGATTCATTTTATTCGTAGAGTTGGTTCTTGTCCGTGAAGTCTTTTCTTGTAGGATGGAATTTGTAATGATCAAAAATGTGGTCAGACATTTTTCTTCAGAACCCTTTTTCAACTTGCCTGAACAGTTTGCTGCTTCTGTGTTTTTTGTCTGTTTTCACAAATTCCACAAAATGAAAACCCAGATTTTGTATCACTTAACCTGATCTTTTGTCCTTGTGATCACTCTGGTCCATGTAGAGAGCAGTAGATTGTTCTAAATCCTAGACCAGATACTCTGAGATGGATGATGTCCTCCAATCTGCGGCTTGTTTTGCAGGACAGAGTTCTACAAATACATTTGAAGGACACGTTTGACCCAAAAGTAGCCAAAACTGAGCAACAAAGCCACTGTTTTCATATATTTTCTTTCTGTTATTGTCCATTGTCTTTTCAAATAGATGTTTGAAAAAATCGTCAACTATGAAGAAAATCTGAAAACTGCATCTAACTTGTGGAATAAAATTATTTGCCTGTCGAAGGACATCGAGCAGTGGTCTGACTCAAAGATAAGAATGTTTGAAGAAGTTTCCCTAACACAAAATGATGTGCCGTCCTTAAATGTAAGTAGTTTTGTGTGTTTGTGTGTGAGATAAAACACAAACTGTAAAACTGGTAGGCTTTACGATTATGATATTAAAATCAGGATTTCCCATTTGTTGATATATTATGGCAGGCCATGTGTACAAAATTATGTTTTGATTGAAAGTGGCATTCTAACCACTATAACAACTACAGCCCGTCGTAGGGGTAATGGTGCTAGCAGGTTGCAAATTTGGACCGCATTGATTGGCTAAGCATGTTTACTAACACTCTCCGTTAGTCAAAGCTATTTAAGTTTGATGAGATTAACATTGATAATGTGTAATCAATCCAGTATCTGGTGGACCTCTACTTTGTGTCAAATTCCGTTTAAAACACCTGAAATTTTCTACCATCACTGCCACTACAATTACCTGTAGTGATTATGGTCCTTAGAATTGCCATTTGATGCCATAACCTTGTGAAGGGAAAATAAATTACAAAAATACCTTAACAATTAATTACAGAACCGTCTGTACTTATTTATAACACGTGTAAACAAATTGAAAAGTTGTTTCTTAAACAAAATAAAGACCAATAAAAAAAAAACGGGGTAGGAGGGAGGTGGGTCTCTCGCCACCTCCACCCCACTCCCGGGTCTCTCATCACCCCCACTCCCGGGTCTCTCGCCACCTCCTCCCCCCCACTCCTGGGTCTCTCATCACCTCCCCCTCCCCCCTCCACTCCTGGATCTCTCGCCACCTCCCCCCCATCCTAGGTCTCTCGCCACCTCACCCCCCTTCCTAGGTCTCTCGCCACCTCACCCCCCTTCCTAGGTCTCTCGCCACCTCACCCCCCATCCTAGGTCTCTCGCCACCTCCCCCCCATCCTAGGTTTCTCGCTACCTCCCCCACTCCTGGGTCTCTCACCACCTTTCTCCCCCCCACTCCTGGGTATCTCACCACCTCCCCCTCACTCCTAGGTCTCTCGCCACCTCCCTCTCTACTTCTGGGTCACCCGTGACCTCCCCCTCACTCCTAGGTCTCTCGCCACCTCCCCCTCCACTTCTGACTCTCTCACCACCTCCCCCTCACTCCTAGGTCTCTCGCCACCTCCCCCTCCACTTCTGAGTCACTCACCACCTCCCCCTCACTCCTAGGTCTCTCGCCACCTCCCTCTCTACTTCTGGGTCACCCGTGACCTCCCCCTCACTCCTAGGTCTCTCGCCACCTCCCTCTCTACTTCTGGGTCACCTGTGACCTCCCCCTCACTCCTAGGTCTCTCGCCACCTCCCCCTCACTCCTGGGTCTCTTGCCATCCTCCATTTTCCCATATGTAAACATTTGAATCAAATGTATTTTGATGAAAACATGAACTATAAAGCACAGATTGTCTAAAAATGCATTCCTCTCAAAAACTAGACAAACGGAGTATTATTTTGCTTTGTTTCCTGGTTAGATTGAGCTTCAAAATCAAGAAAGAAATCTGGAAGAAATAAACAAAAAGACCAACGACATCCAAAATATTTTGCAAAATTCTGAACTTCCTTTGGAATTGCAGGTGAACAGAACATTTGTTCAGATACAGTTAGAATAATCTCAAACATAAATTTGTGTAGTAAATAAAAGTGGAGGGGGGCAATTTTGGCGCCTCACCTGGTTAAGGACCGTTCTAGCAGAAATACATAGTACATGTGAGCTTTGACATTTAATTAAATTGACTCCATAAGATAAACGACACACCATGATCTAAGAAAATAACTCTGCGCTGTTTACGTTCATGTTTGCATACATTAATATATAAGTTTTGCCAGTTATACTTTGCCGAAACATGACAAATTGATGAGATTACTGTGCGCAGTCTCCCAAAATGACGCACGGATCTCTGTACAGTTTGTAGCATGCGCATCGCTTTTATAACACGGGCACATCTGATATCTCAGACACCGGATCAACTTTTACAAGGAACAACATTAAAAGTGGATGTAAGACCGTCTTTCCCCATTTTATTAAGAAGTTGAAATTGAGGGGAAAAAAAATTGTGATTTTTTTTTTTTATTATTATTTCAGGCTACCTATGTGTAGCTGGTAGGTATGTGTTTTTGGCCACTGGGGGGCAGAGATGTTGCATGCAGAGATGGGTGGAAATGGCTTCTTAACGATTTCAAAGATTTTACGAAATGTCTATTCACAGTGCGCAGAGCAGCGTTAGTAAAAAAAAATTCATAATTTAGTTAGTAATCATTTTTGTAAAATTATATATAATATTTTTTTTTAAATGGATGCTGGACAAAAGGGTTTTTAAACCCTTTCTAGTGCTTTTCCCTTGTTTCTAGTTACGGATGTCCAAATTGTCCCTTTTCGCAGTATGCACAGCGAGAGCAATAAGCCCTCCACATAGGTAGGCATTAAATCAATGCTTTCATATGGGGAGTTTAAAGACGCTGGATGTCCTCATGCCGAGTGTGGGAATGCTCCGCGTTAGGGGACTTACAGTTCGGTAAATTCCCGGAAGCGCCTCTCGTGGCTGTCTAGTAAACAGCCGCTAGAAACGGTCTCAGTGCTGTAATGTAAACATTGCAGTTTATTTAAAAGAAGAGTGATTTACATTGCAGGATTAAGTGGGATTGGGACACTGCACCCAGATCACTTCACTGAGCTGAAGTGGGTTTGGTACCTATAGTGTCCCTTGAGGAAAGTGGAGCGTCTCGTGGAAAGAAAGTTAAGTATATTTTCCGTGTTTTTAAAAAAAAAGTGGTTTTTTTTGTTTTTTTTATTGGGATTTATAGAAAAAGTTACGGTTTCACTTGAAATAACCCACGCGTTTCACTGTTTGTGCAGTTCAAATGGTTATAAAAGATAATTCTGCTCTTTTGTTGAGCGCATGCTTTAAAGATTGAAACACTTTGTATGATCTGCAAAATTAAGTAAGACAAAGAAACCATGTATGCACACAAAGCAACCGAAAATAATGAATATTCATGTCCCTCGTATTAGAATATTGACACATAATGGTCATATGTTAAAGTGGCTCCAGGTTCATGTTGTGTATAATTTGTTATTCTGATTGTGTGTGGGGAGAGTTGTTACACACCAGTGAGTGAATTCTAATGTCGTATTCATTTTTGTCTGGAAGGAGATTCGGTGAATTTTGTTTTTTTGATTTTTTTTTTTTTAAATTTTTCCATTTTACGTGAAAAATAAATGTGGGTGTCATTTGAAATCCTTCCTGCGAAGGGTTGAAGGTTTGTAGTAGATATGGCGTGTGTAGGAGTATGGCTTTTGGGGGCCAATTAAGGGTTAAAATCTTATTTGTAAAGAATAGTGTGAGAAAATGGCAGAGAAGGACCAAATGTGTGATTTGTGTTTCAGGTGATCAACACGTCTCTTCTGAACAAAATCGAACTGATCCGATTGCTTGCAGCAAGAATTCCTGAAAATATGAATTCTGCATCACAATTAAGTGCAGTCGTTGATGCGCCAGAGACATCTAGTGCCGGAGATGATTTAACTCCCAAGTCCTCGTTTCTTACAAATGAGACCCCGACGGTAAATGTAAAGATGCTCTATACCATTCAACACGATGAGAATATACTTTTTAGTAAAACAAGAAATCATTTTGCGCGCATGAAGCCATTTTAGTAAGAATTAGAAAAGCCCTTTAGATCATATAATATATACTTTATTAAACATATGTATTTACTAAATAGAATACTAAGGCCGTGTCTGCCTTCTCCTACACATAGTCCTTCTTGCTGCCTTCCCTCCCTCTCCTACCACCTCTCTCGGGGCAATGTCTCTTACCATTTATATACTAAGAACTAGAATTGTGTATCTGGCAATAGCGTGGACTCTTGACATTCATACTATGCAGCCTCTAGTGCGGTGCTGCTTCATACTGTGCTGCCCAAAAACACTACCATTTAACTTCCATGCTTCTTAATTCATTACCTAATCTCTCTCTTATTTTTTATATTTTTATGTTTTTTTACATTTTCTCTCCCTGTTTGCTTGCATCTGATTCACTCGGTTCCATCTGCACTCCTGAATCAAATTCTGCCACTTTTACCTTCTGTATGTTACTTGCTAAATATGTCTGACCTGTTCTGCAGTATTAACAGGAAACCACTGTTTTTACGAGCCGCTGAAGTAATGACAGACCGTAGTCGCTGTGATTCTTGTTTTATTATTTGTGCAGTCCTTCTGTTTTACCTTCGTTACAAGAATTCTAAACACAGATACCTCTGCTTAAAAAAATTATCCATGAATTTCAGGTCATCAAAACAGAGGCGTCGGGAAGAGGCGAAGATGCTCGAAATGTTAGTCCTCACTTACATGATAAGACGATTTCTATGGAGGCAGAATCTGACCTGGTACAAAATAACCTATTGGAATGCACAGTTTCAACCAATGAAGTCCAGAGGTAAGATGCTCTTTGAACAGCTACTTATTGGCCAGTTTAAAACTTTAAATATTTCTTGAACATTTGCACATTAGACCTACAACTCTGTTTGTGTTACAGGCCTTCAGAAGAAACCGAGAATCTAGATGACAAGTTGACTAGTCCTTTAGACGTCCACTGGTTAAAGCTGACCGAATTTAAAAAGATACAGGAATCTTTCAACTCTGATCTCCAGCCTGGTTTGCAAGAAAAACTAGCCCAGCTATCAAACGCCAAACAATTACTCCAGGAATCCCAAGATCATGCAGATCGCATGAAATCAACCCAGGTTTCTCTCTCAAGTTCTGGTGTTGATGGTGATCAGTGGTTAGAAGTCCAGAATGCTTACAAATGCTTCCTCGGTCAGCTGCAGGTGAGATATATTGTGTTATTTAATTCTGTTTTCACAATGTTTTTTATTTATTATATCTCACTGGCCAAGTGCATTAGGCCATAGGTACACGCAGTTACTAAAAACGCATTCTCATATTACACTATTACACTCAAGCTGCTATACTGGGGGAATTAAAAGCAGTATCTCTCCATCTACAGCTGTGTAATAGCGAGTTTTTGTCAGATGATGGTATTAGTAGTTTATTAGAAAGCTGGTGGTCTTCAGATGAATGACCACCATGAGAAGACTGACCACAGCCTCTCGAACTATCCGTATACAAACGGAGTTCAAAGATATTATCCATTTGAAGGGAAATACTTTGCTTACCACTGGTTAACATAGGACAAGATAGCAAGACTCTTATTTACAAGCAATAGTGGACACAATGTATTCAATGTAATTATAGCCTTTTAATCTTACACTTCATAAAGTAAGCACCAGTATATCATTTAGAGCTGTGCAAACAGTGTGTAAGGCATACAAAATGATTATCTATACTCTGTAAGCCCCATGATGGTCTGGACCCTACATATCCAGTTTAGGTCATTGAAGACTACACATTTAACCTGTGCAGGTTTGTTGTCCATTAACAAGCAGTAAGCTCTAAAGCGACACACACTCCGCAAAGGATATTGCAACATATATTGTAGTGTTAGAAGTGCTTTGTGTTTTTGGATTGTTCCTTTGATGGTGTGTAGGGGCGTAAACACTAAAATTGTTAAATAGAACCACCTGAAAATCTAAATATGGACATTGACATTTGTGAAGGACAATTGCAGATTATGTTAACGTAGTGTACGTATAATCTTAATTTTAATAATGACAGGAGGCGAGTATTTTGCATAACTTTCTTTACTTATGCCTCCAGCAGCACAAGTCAATCAATCAAAAAACTTTAACCAATCCTAGGCCAACATAGCCTGCATATAAGTCTTTGGTGGGCGTGTCTATTCCTCTTTCTTTGATGTGAGAAGTCCTGTAACGTCAGGTTGTGAGGTATCCTTTAAACTGGAACTCTGTAACTTGAACGAACGTAGCTTGGATTGGAGCTTGATGGGTATTGTTGTCCGGCTCCCAAGTCATCTTATGCTGGAAAAAAAACGGAAATAGGTGAAAGATGTGGAAATGAACTATTGTCCGCATGCAACCTAGACCTGATTCAGTTACTAAACATGTCTAAGTAGTAGGTTATAATATTGACAGTACTATTGAGTAGTTAACTAGTAAATTCTATACTGTTTACGTGAGGTTTATGCTAGGAATGTAACAGTCTGTCATGATGTCACAACTGTCTGTAAAATGCTATAAACAGCGAGTATCAAGGGGGGGAACAATCTCAAGATCTATGGGGGGGAAAATACTCGCCTCCTGTCATTATTAAAATTAAGATTATACGTACACTACGTTAACATAATCTGCAATTTTATTACATATTTTGCATTTTTAACGCTGCGGTAACAACGAAAAAGATGCGTGAGATGTCTGTCGAAAGTAGAAAACTCGGAAGGTGTTTTCTCTAGTCCAATCTGCCGAGCGCAGGATGTCCGTGAGTGAAGCTCCCGCCGAGTATGCACGCGAAGCCGCCGCCCCGCGTACCGAGTGGGCCCCGAAATTCGGTTCTACCCCTGCAAGGGATAAGAGCCATCGTACCCATCTGGCCAACGTAGTGGTAGTTACTGGTTTGTATGGTTTGGTGTAAGATACCAGAAGTTGTCCTGATCGGTAAAAACGGAGTGGTTCGGTAACTTCTACGTACCGAAGCAAAGTGGTCACGACGCATAGCCGCGGAACCGTCGGAAAAAATGGGTAAGACACGGATGTGGAGTCCGTTTTAGTCCTGCGAGATACCGAGAAGGTAACCCCTACTGGTGTAATAGTGAAACCATCTATGTCAAAAGCCCTAACGTCTGCGACCCTACGAAACGAAACTAAACATAGGAGGAGAGTTAGTTTGGCTGATAGTTGTCTCAGTGACAAGGTCTCGTTGTCAGGCCAGTTCCTAAGGAATCGGATAACTATATCAACGTCCCAAAGAGTGTTATACTTCGGTACCGGAGGTCTGGCTAGTCTGATGCCCCGCAGTAGACGGCATACCAGTGTTCTGACCCACTGGTGTACCGTCTATCGGGGTGTGGGCCGCCGAGATGGCGGATCTGGTGATATTAATTGAGCGGAATGCTCTGCCTTCTGCGAACAGGTTTGACAGGAAATTTAGAATGCAGGGAATAGGTGCTGTAAAGGGATCAAGGTCCCTTTCCATGCACCAGCGGTTCCATGTGTTCCATGCGGATAGGTAGCTACGTCTAGTGCCCGGTGCCCAGGAGTCCCATAACAGGTCTCTAGTCGTCTGCGATAGGCCTGAGACGTTCCAGGATCCCCGGAAAGACTCCAGGCTACCAGTTCCAGCCGGTCTTGTGAAATCAACGGATGAGGTTCCCCGTCTGGGTTCACCAGGAGGAATGGGAACACTGGTAAGAGTAGCGGATGGTCCTGTGATAGAGCTAGTAGGTCCGGGAACCATGCTTGGCTCTTCCATAACGGTGTGATCAGAATCAGAGAGGTCCCCGCTCTGCGTAGGTGGTGGAGGACTCTCGCCAGCATCGAGAAAGGTGGGAATGCGTAAGCACCTGACTGTGGCCATCGTTGCAGGAACGCATCCACTGCTTCGCTTTGAGGGTCCGGGAGCCAACTGTAATATCTCGGTAGTTGAGTGTTCGTCCGTGATGCGAAGAGGTCTATGTGTAGCGGACCTCGTATCTGCCTTATCCTGCGGAAGATGGCGGTGTCCAGGCGCCAGGCGCTGCTGTCTCTCCAGTGTCGAGAGAACCAGTCTGCAGTGAGGTTGTTGACACCCGGTAGATATTCTGCCTTGATCGTGATGTTGCGGGGTAGGCAGAATCGATAGATGTCCCTCGTCGCTTCCGTCAGGGCCCGTGATCTGGCTCCGCCCAGGTGGTTTATGTACTGGACTGCCGAAATGTTGTCCATGCGCAGGAGTATGCAGCAATTGGACATGTTCTTGGCCAAACTCCGGATCGCGAAGGAGCCCGCTATCAACTCCAGGCAGTTGATGTGTAGGAGTTTTTCTTCCTCCGACCATGGCCCTCCGGTGGACGCCTGTGTGCAGTGGGCTCCCCAGCCCCATAGGCTGGCGTCTGACTCCAAGACAAAGTCCGGGTTCGGACCGAATATGGCTCTGCCGTTCCAGGCTTCCATGTGCAGGAGCCACCATCTGAGTTCTGTCCGTATTTCTGCTGACACTGGAATCCAGTGGTCGTATGTCTGACCTTGTCTCAAGTGATATGCCTTCGCCCGTTGCATGGCCCGGTAGTGTAGCGGTCCCGGAAAGATCGCTTGTATGGAGGACGATAACAGGCCTACCATTCGGGCTAGGAGGCGAAGCGGTATTGAGTCTTTTCGAAGTACCCGGCGTATCTCTTTCCGTATTGCCGCAATCTTCGCAGTGGGTAAACGGAGGGTACATGTCCCCGAGTCTATTTCGAATCCCAGGAACTGAACCACCTTGGCAGGTTGTAGAGAAGATTTTTCTCTGTTTATGATGAAGCCCAAAGATTCCAGCAAGAGCACTATGAATCTCGTTTGAGAGTGAAGCCTGGGCGCTGATTCGCAGAAAATCAAAATATCGTCCAGGTATATTAGGCAGCGGATGCCTTTCTCCCTTAGGTAAGCCATTACCGGCTTCATGAGTTTCGTAAAGCACCATGGTGCTGAGCTGAGGCCGAATGGGAGACAGGTGAATTGGTAGGAGAGGTGGTTCCATGTGAAGCGGAGGAAAGGACGGCTGACGCAGGCTATCGGTACCGATAGGTAGGCGTCCTTTAAGTCTAGTCGAGTGAACCAGTCGTGTTGCAATAGTAGGTCTCTTAGAAGGTGGATTCCTTCCATTTTGAAATGCCTGTATGTGACGAAAACGTTCAGTTGTCGTAGGTTGATGACTGGTCTGTAGTCTCCTGTTTTCTTTTGGACTACGAAGATGTTGCTGAAGAAACCCGTATCGTCCGGGGCGACCTCCACCGCCCCTTTGTCGAAGAGGGTTTGAATCTCCTTGTCTATGATTCCAGTGAGTGTTGCCGACGCTCTTATTGGAGGTGGGCGTCGGTCTTGTACCGGGGTGTCTGAGAACTCGATCTCGTAGCCGGTTACCGTATTGAGAATCCAGCTGTCCGAAGATATCTTCTCCCATTCCTGTGAAAAGAGAGACAGTCTGCCTGCAGTCATGTGGGAAAAAAGACAGGGTGTGTTGGGAATGCTCACCTGTATTGAAACGTCCGCGTCCGCGGGTGCGGGTGCCTCTGGAACGGAAAGATCCTCGCTGGAAGTTGGTTCTTGAGGTTGGGAAGAAGGCTTGAGATGACTGGTATCTGGGGCCTGTAGGCCAGAAGCGGCTGGTGGCTCGGCCCCTTTGGCGACCAGCCCTGCCAAAAACTCCACGGCGTGGTGTGGTGGTGCGAAAAACTTGCCTGATGGATGTCTGAGCCTTATTCAGAGTGGTGAAGATGCTTACATGTTTCTTGAGTTCAGTTATGAAAGAGTCACCGAAAAGTTGACCGTTCGCCAGCGGTCCCATTTCTTTTTTACCCAGCTCCATCAGTTTTGGGTCCATCTTGAGTAATGCAGTTCTGCGGCGTTCTGCGCACATTGCCGCATTGGTGTTACCCAGCATACAGATGGCCTGTTGCGCCCATTCACGTATAGTGTGGGCATCCAGTGTGGTGCCCTGGGATAGGGCTAAGTCGGCCAAGTATGGCATTTTTGCTAGAGGGCCCAGGATGTCTAAGAGTTTGTCTTGGGATTCCCTAAGGCCCTTCTCTATCCCTTTTCGCGGGTCCCGACCTGCGCGGGACATGAACAGGGATACGGTAGTATCAAATTCCGGGGTCAGTGCGATTTTATCTGGTAGTGTGGGTCTTGGGTATTCTGCCCGTAGTCTCGCCCTTACTTCTTTGTCCATTGGCTTTCTCAGCCAGAAATGGACGAACTGAGTTAGGTGTTCTGGCAATCCCCATTCCGTTGATCTTGGATGTCGGATCGTGCGGGGGTCGAACATGGTTGCTCCTTGGGGGTCTATGAAGGTGCCCTCTTCCTGAGGGAATTCCTGTTCAAGGTATGTGTCCTGATCATAGTCTCTGTCGTTTCCCTGGAGGTCTAGCCATTCCTCGTCTTCCGAGTGTGAATCTCCCGCCTTCCATTCATCCATGATGTCAAGTGATGGTGGGGGGTTGTGATCATCGTCCTCCGAGGACGGAGAATATGGAGGGGAAGTTCCTCTCTTCATTGCCTGGCGGTTCTTCTTCAGTTGTGTTTTTCCTCTCTTTCCCTGGGTGTTTGATATGGTGCCCTTCCGTTGCCGTTTTGTAGCGTGGTAATCTCCAGGAAGGGCATCGTCAGTAAAAAACGTGGGTTGTTCAATAGCCGTGTCCGGTTTTGGGTTCTGCATAAGCAGTTTGTCGATAGCTTTCTCCACGGAGGCGGCTACCGCCGAGTTAATGAGCGCCTGCCAATCTGATGGTGGTAACTGTGGTGAATCACTCATCTTGTGTTGTGTGTTGGGTCTGTCTGTGGAAGACAGGAAAGTGTTAGGAACTGAAATGTGTGGAGTGCCGTATGATACAGTTCATGTATAGAGTCACATATATATATGATAGTATGGCAGGGAAACGAGCCTGCAGTTATTGAGTCACTAGATTTAATAGCAGGGGTGAGTCTGCTTGTATCGGTTCAGTTAATATATATATAGCAGGGGATGAGCCTGCTGTCACTTGTCTGAGGCTGTTTGCAGCTAGGCACTTATATATATATATATATATGTAGCAGGGGATGAGCCTGCTGGCACTATGTCACTTGATTATAGCAGGGGATGAGCCTGCTGGCACTGGCACTTATTTAAAACAGATGATGGGTCTGTTTATATAGTGACTCTTCTGTGTATAACAGGGTATGAGCCTGTTGCACTAGTGACTCTAGATGTAATGCAGGGGATGAGCCTGCTTGAGCTGTGACTTTGAGAAATACAGCAGGGGATGAGCCTGTCTGTACTGTGCCTTTAAAAGTATAGCAGGGGATGAGCCTGCTAAAACTGTGCCTTTAAGATGTACAGCAGGGGATGAGCCTGTCTGTACTGTGCCTTTAAAGTAAAGCAGGGGATGAGCCTGTTTAAACTGTGCCTATCAGATGTACAGCAGGGGATGAGTTTGTCTGTACTGTGCTTTTAACAGTATAGCAGGGGATGAGCCTGCTTAAACTGTGTCTGTAAGATATGCAGCAGGGGATGAGCCTGCATGCACTGAGCCTTTAATATGTCTTAGCAAGGGGAAGTCTTAGGGTACTGATACCACAAAATATACACCGTGTAGGTAAACCAAATTGACATATTGACATAAACATGTGAGGAGAAAAAAGGACGGGTCGTTTGAATCACGACCGTTAGGAGCGCTAATGGCCGTCGTGGGTCTCGCGGAAGCGAGATCCAAGATGGCCGCCGTTCGCGCCAAAAAGACAGTGCGGTCCGCGATCGTGATCGCGGTCCGCTGTCAAGCTTCTAAATGCCGCACAAATAAACGGAAAGCCCCTCCAGCCCCACACCCACCTCCCAAAGGGTCCCTAAGCGAGCTCCATACCCCAGAAAAAAGCGCGGTCGCGGAAAAAACGCCGCGGGTAGGAGACAGTAAAGGGTGAGAGGAGAGGTAGGGCAGAGGGGAGAGAAAAATAAAGGACTAGTAAAATAAACATATACAAATAAACATTTAGATAATGGAAAACAATGAATATTATCCTAGCAATATGAAATGAATATAAAATAAATAAGCTCTGAAGGTAGTACTCTGACCTGTGCCTTCTGGAAGCAGCAAAGAAAGAGGAATAGACACGCCCACCAAAGACTTATATGCAGGCTATGTTGGCCTAGGATTGGTTAAAGTTTTTTGATTGATTGACTTGTGCTGCTGGAGGCATAAGTAAAGAAAGTTATGCAAAATACGAAGCCTCCTGTCATGTAATAAAATTTTACAACCTAAACACGTTTTTGAATATCTGAAATACTATCCGTCAATGGCATATTACTATTCAAAAGTAATGTACACTTCCTCACTCTTGCTACATCCACTTCCTGTTCTCAAAGTTCTTGCCAAGTGGAGGTTCTTAAGAATTTCTCAAAGGAACTTTGAATCCCCCGGAGTTCTAAGTATCTCAAGTGCCTTCAGAGCGAAGATATTTTTTTTTTACTTTACTTACATGTCTATGATTGTTTCAGACTCTAACTACATGTACTTTTTCAAAAAAAAAATCCTTTAAACACTTCATATACAAGATTGATAGAGTGCTCACTGAGGTCACCATCTGGACAAAAACCCTCACAGGTTACTTGGTAGCTGATGCCTTGTCTATCAGATACCCCTCATCTATAATAATTCAACAATGCTTCGGAGATTTAAAAAAAGTCCCGCATCTCTGCTCTCTTCTCATTAGTCTGCTTCTTTCTTCACCTCATTTTATTTGGGTGCTAAATCATTTCTCTCTTATTTCCTAGGATACAATGCAGATACTAGTAAGCCGCGTTCAAAGACACCAGCACTATGAAACTCTCTCGGCTGCCCTGAATAGCAAAATGACAAGTTTTTCTGAAGAGCTTCTTAATTTTACGGTCTCATCTTGGGAAACCACAGCGTGCGAGAAAAAGAGGCATAAATTACAGGTGCAATTGTCTGGGATAATACATTTCTCTATAGAACATTGCTCAATTAGGAATATAACCTTTAAAATACACTTTATTCAGGAAGAAAATTGTCTTGTAACAGGGGTAGTTTAACTTGTTTTTTTTCTTTTTCTTTTTTTTTTCATTTTTCATTTTTTTTTTTGTGCCAGACCAGGCCTTTGCATAGCCACTCAGACCAGCAAAGGAAGAAAAGGCTCAAATAGTCACAAAAGCAGATACTTGTGATTGAAACTGGTAGAAAAGGAGCCTTGTGAAATATGTTAAAGACTCCCACCTCACATTGTTATCCTCTTTGCTGAAGATTAGACCCGAACACTTTCATTACGGTTTTGCTAGGTGAAAGATGCAATTTGGCACAAAGATACAAATTCGCTGTCTGCCTTATTTTTCTGCTTGAAGTTTTATCCACTTTTCTGTATCTGTCTTCCTGTTTCTTTCTGTCTGTTGGTCTGTTTGACTGTCTGTATCCGTCATCTCTCCGGTGATTTGTGAAATCCAGTTGCTAATTGCTGGCAATGAAGTTAGTGATGGGTATTATAGTCCAAGATTGCACACCCCTTATCTGTGTTCTATCCATGGTGTGTTGTTAAAGGCAAACTATAGTCACTAAAACAACTATAACTTAATGTAGTTGTTCTGGTGAGTATAATAGCTCCCTTCAGGCATTTTCATGCAAACACTGCATTTTTAGAGAAAGTGCAGTGTTTACATTGCCCCAGGGACACCTCCAAGTGGTCACTCCTCAGATGGCCACTCGAGGTGCTTCCTGGCTCAGGGCTGCACAGTAGGCAGCACTGCCGTTCAGCGTCCCCCACGCTCTGCATGGAGACGCTGAATTTTCCTCATAGAGATGCATTAATTCAATGCATCTCTATGAAGAGATCCTGATTGGCCAAAACGGCATTTGGCCCCGCCCCTGTGCCGATTTTAACCAATCCAATGCTTTACCTCTGGGAAAGCATAGGATTGACTAAAAATCGTCCATTTCCATGGTCACAAAGGGGGCGGAGCCAGCGCTGGCGGACCTGCGCGAGGCTGGAAATAAGGTGAGTTTGAAACTTTTATAGGGGGGATAAGGGGGAGCAGGCCACCTAAATGGTGGGTTTAGCACTAGGGTCAGGAATACATGTTTGCTAAGATATATAGGAACAAGTTTTTCTATTGAACACATCGAAAGTGGATTTTTCTAGATCTTTTTTGTAATTGTACATGTTCTCTAGAGTGTTGTCTATCTACAGTATATGTAATCAGTCAGGGGAGGTGCATATTTCAATCTGTATTTAATGACCGTCCTTAAAGAGAACCCATAACCTTACTAGACCTATCAATTTGCCTGATTTTCATGAGTGTATTATAGCCTGATAATTTTTTTTTTAAAATGACAAGTGATACATTCTAAATACAGATTAAGGAACCGCGTACACACAATACAGTTTTAGATTTTGCAAGGCTACTTAAAATCTCCTATCTCAGCAAACAAATGTAGGGATTCAGTTCCACCACATGGCCATATCGCGTTAAGCCCACCACTACGTCACAGTACCCCAATATCGGTGGGTCCTACATTCTTTTTATCTTGGAGGACAAACAACTACCTAAATAATGCTAACAAAAAATCTAACATAAACTAAAATGCATTTATTTAACCAATTGTAGGTGAATTGCTAAAATAGAAGTATGTGATTAAAAACAATTAAACAAATACAGTGCTAGAACCTCAATAATTAAAGATTTGTAGAATGGTTAGAAAAAAGAAATCCTATGTGTGCACAAGGTTAACGTCTGTAGAGCTGATGTAATCCATTACCAATAACCATTTTATAGCCACAGTTATTAAACCTTTTTTTTTTTTTTTTTTGGAAGTAAATTTACTTTATCGCTGCTCAAAACCGACCAATATACATACATTTTATTATAGGTCTATCTTAAAAAGATGGCAGATGTTATGGAGACTTTATTGAGAAGATGTGTTCTTAATTATAGATGGCTCCAAACATTTTAGGAAATTCTTTACCAGTAGATTGTATTGATTGGTGTTCCCTGTACAGGATCTACACACACAATTCGAAGGAATTGATAACGATGTAAAGGAGTTGGTGGCGATTGCGGATAGCGTGAAACAGGAAATGTCCCCGCCGGGAATCTCAACGGTTGAGGAAACACTAGAAATCTATCGTGGCAAGATACAAGATTTTAATGCTCAACTGGAACCTCTGGAACAGGACCTTCCACAAGGTCCTGAGAAACGGAAAATTAAGAAACCAAAAAAAGTCAAACCGATACCATCTGAGCCTTCAGTTCCTTCAACATCTGAGCCTCTGGTTCCTGCTCTTCAAGAGGAGAGTGTCAAAGGCAAGAAAGGGTCCAAAGGTCAGAAAAAGAAAAAGGTTAGTCATTGCTTTCGTAAACGTGAAATATTTTTTTTGTTTGTTTTACGAACAGATATTCTTAAATGCCCAGAACCTCGATACAACTCTTTGCTAAACATTTCTAGATATAATTTAAGCTATTACTCTCTCATCCAGTTTTCAACTAACAGGCTTCCATTCCATTAATTAATTTTACAATTTTTTGTGTGAATAACTATTACTAAATTTAATAACATTACAATTGTTTATTCCATATTTGTGAAAAAACATACATCCTATGTGAAATTAACCTGTTTCTTGTGTTTTTTTGTAACTCCTGTGTCCTACAATTTGTTGTTGAAACATAAACCAGACAAACAATGAATGAATTGTCTACCAGTCACGTTGGTGAAGTTTGGCGTGTAGTCGGGTTGCAGAAGTTATTTTTGACTCTGCTTCTGTCCGAATCCCCGTTACTCTATTGGGGTTTAGATCATGCGAGCAATGAGGTTTGTCTTGTGGCATTGACCTCTCTCCCACTTCCTGACTTCTTTGACTCTTTATTGCAGTTTAATAAGAGCATTCCGTTTGATGGTTTCACCTTATACTAGGAGCTGTTTGCTTTTTTGAATGATTTCACTGGAGTTTAGTTCTTTAGAAGCTGCAGACATTAATTCAGAAAAAAACAAACCAACAACAAACACATTTTATGTTTCTACCCATGGCTAGATTATGTTAACTTCTGAACATGATGCCATTGCTTACTGCTTGTGTTTCTCATGAGCCAATAAGGAAGAATCCATCTCTGCATTACATAATGCTTCATGCCTACACACCGGGGGACACGATGAGCTTTCTGTACAATGGGTGCTGTAACTAGCTTAAATATTTGTTTATTAATATATTTATTTTTACTAAGCAGGCGGTGTCTGAAACAATTGCTGGGGAGAAACTAAAACCGGAAGATCAGTTATTGAAAGAAATCATTACAACAGAAAATCAGGAGGAGATAATGGACCATAAAGTGGAGGTATGAAAAAGAAAAACGTGCTCAAGAAACCTATATGTAATATAAAAACCTTGCACAGGGTGTAAGGCAGGTTGCCTACTATTAGCTTCCTGTTCTGTATGGTTACCAGTAATTCCCATTATAAGACGCGTGTGACTATGACTTATTGATAGGGAGGGGAGTTAAACAGACAGGCCGGGGATGTATTGCAGATCCTTTGTGAGAATTGAGAACTAGATGGAGTTTAATATTAAATGAATACGATAAGGAAGTGAAGATATTGCGCAGTGTTCTGTTGTCACAAAGGAAACACTCTATTCCTGCGCCAATATACTTCCCTTATGGTGTATTAAATGGGGTTTTCAGTTTCTTTATAATCAATTAACTCCCACCCTATGAAAATGTTAAGAAATCAGAAATGGAATTGGAGCTGAATTCATAATATAATGTATAACTATACAGCTATGCGCAGTAAGTGGTAAAAGAACGTTCCAAAGTTGCAATGTGTGAGTTCTAGACCTATAATGGACTGTGGGGTGAGTGAGGTTATAGCACTGATTGTAGGTGAGAGATGGGGGTCCCTTACAAAACTCTTGGGGGGGGGGGGGGGAAATTGCAGAATAGAGAAGTATAAAAGTGGACACTATTCTCTGAAGAAAAAAAAAACAAGTGGCCCAAGATGTGATGTGAAAGCTGCCCAAAAATGTGAGATGTGTCAAAATTAGGTGAGTTTGATCACTATGGAGCTTTTCATACGAAGAACCCTGTTTTTCAAAGAAAATACATTTTAATGGGACTATTTTAGAAACACTGTGCACATGAAGTAAACACACTTTTTCTTTGCAGAAGGGTATAGGTAACTGTGACTTTCTTTATAATTAGCTTGTGACAGAACCCAACACCGAAGAGAACAAAAATATGGAAAATCGATCCGGGAAAGAAACGGTGACCCTAGTAACACCGACAATTAAAATGGATCATAAAGAACAGGTATCGTGTTTTATATCGCTCTGCTAGAAGATAATTGATGCACCTTTGGCAAGCATTGATTGTGTCTTCATAGAAATGATTTAGAATTTTTTTAATCTAACTATAGATCAGAGAGGATTGAAAGAATAATATCTGTGAGGGTTCCCTGTTTGTAGAAGATAATCCATTTATGGAGCTTTTGTGTGTCTGGAAAACAGGAATTTTACATGTGAGAGAAAGCAATGAGGTTTGTGCATCTAATGGCACCAATATCTCTTCCACTTCCGGTCCTTCTTGGCTCTTATTGCAGTTTAATGGACCTTGCTTAAGTGCTTTATGTTTATGGAGTTTCCCATTTAAATTTCATGAAAGTGACGATTTCAATTATAAATTTGAACTTTTCTTAATCGATGAAGAAACACCTCACTGGTTGTCAATAAGACTGCCACAGAAATCCTTTTCTTCCTTTCGTTGGCTCCACTGAGCTAACCAATGTAACAGACATGCTCTGCTAGAGCGCACCTGCCTTCTCTCACACTTTCCAGTGAATCTGCGAGTATGCACGGCCACTTGGCTCCATGGTACTTGGGCCTATCTGCTCCCCTACTTGCTGCCTGGCCCCAGTGTCCACCATGGCACCCTCTCCCTCCACGCACACATAGGTAGCTCAGAATCAGGGGCTTCGTAATGAAAAGCCTCTGATTTGTCACTTTCCTGGCACAGACTGAAAAAAGGGTGAGAACATTTTTTTGTTTGTTTTGTTTCTTATACCACCAATTACTACATGTAAAAATAATGCATGAATTCACTGGGGTATACATACTAAATAGTGATATATTTTGTTTTGTTGGTATTTTGTACTGTGATGCGTTTTTTTTGTAAGAGTACATTTTTTTTTTTTTTGTTTTGTTTGTTGCTTGCGTGATTTCACGGGAGTTTAGTTCATTACAAGCTCAAGTCATTCATTCAGAATTCCAGAAAAAAATTGTATATGTCTCCGCTTTGTGGCTGGATTGATATTTTAACTTCTGAACATGGTGCGTGTGTTTCTCACAAGCCAATAAGGAAGAATACATCACCGCGTGACAAACCCTCTACAAAGTGGAATTGATCTTTCTGTACAATGGATGCAGTAACATTTTGTTTCTATAAATTTGTAATTATTTTTTATTTAATTGTTTTTAATAAGCGGGTGGTATCTGAACCCATTGCTGGGGAGTCAGAAGATCGGTTATGGAAAGAAATCATCACACCAGAATATCGGGAGGAGACAATGGGCCCTAAAGTGGAGGTATTAAAAATAAATAAAAAAATGTAAAAAGCAACATTTTTATAAAATGATAGGGGGGGTGTTAGACAGACCGGGGATGTATTGCAGTTCCTTTGGGAGAATAGATAACTAGATGGAGTTTAATATTAAATCAATACGATAAGGAAGTGAAGATATTATGCAGTGTTCTGCTGTTACCAAGGAAACACTCTATTCCTGCATCAATATACTTACCTTGTGGTGTATTAAATGGGGTTTCCAGTTTTTATTTTTTTTTATTTTTTTATTAATAATTAACTCCTGCCCTATAAAAAATGTTAAGAAATCAGAAATGGAATTGGAGCTGAATTCATAATATAATGTATAACTATACAGCTATGGGCAGTAAGTGGTAAAAGAACGTTCCAAAGTTGCAATGTGTGAGTTCTAGACCTATAAAGGACTGTGGGGTAAGTGAGGTTATATCACTGATTGGGGGTGAGAGATGGGGTTGTCCCTTACAAAACTCTGGGCGGAAATTAGAATAGAGAAGTATAAAAGTTGGCACTATGCTCTGAAAAAACAAATAAAAAAATGGCTGAGAAATGCATGTTCCGGGTGTACACCCAATTTCTCTCTGTTCTACGTGATATATTCTCGCAGCTTCGTAAAGGAGTTATAGGGAGATTTGTGGAATGGTTAGAAAAATAAATCCTATGACTGCATAATGTTAACGTCTGATGTAATCCATTACCAATAACCATTTCATAGCCACAGTTATTAAACTATTTTTTAGTTATTTTTGTTTTTGGAAGTAAG
Organism: Pelobates fuscus; assembly: GCF_036172605.1. Lineage (NCBI taxonomy): Eukaryota > Metazoa > Chordata > Amphibia > Anura > Pelobatidae > Pelobates > Pelobates fuscus. The sequence continues at coordinate 13,200,307 of NC_086329.1, forward strand.
TTGTCTGAATCGCTGCTCAAAACCGACCAATATACATACATTTTATTATGGGTCCATCTTAAAAAGATGGTAGATGTTATGGAGGCTTTATTGAGAAGATGTGTTCTTAATTGTAGATGATTCCAAACATTTTAGGAAATTCTTTACCAATAGATTGTATTGATTGGTGTTCCCTGTACAGGAGCTACACGCACAATTTGAAGGAATTGATAACGATGTAAAGGAGTTAGTGGCGATTGCGGATAGCGTGAAACAGGAAACCTCCCTGCCGGGAATCTCCACTGTTGAGGAAACACTAGAAACCTATCATGGCAAGATAGGAGATTTTAATGCACAACTGGAACCTCTGGAACAGGACCTTCCACAAGCTCCTGAGAAACTGAAAATTAAGAAACCAAAAAAAGTGAAACCGATACCATCAGAGCCTTCAGTTCCTTCAACATCTGAGCCTCTGGTTCCTGCCCTTCAAGAGGAGAGTGTCAAAGGCAAGAAAGGGTCCAAAGGTCAGAAAAAGAAAAAGGTGAGTCATTACTCTCATAAACTTGAAATATTTTTCTTTGTTTTTATGTTTTATGAACAGATATTCTTCAATGCTCAGAACCTTGATACAACTCTTTGCTAAACATTTCTAGATGTGTGATTTCTAGGTGTGTTAACGTGTTCTATCCTTTCGTATTGGAATGCCTGAGTATGTCAGGGAAACAAAATTAAAACAGTTAACCAATATAAAATGAGAAAGCAACGTTATAAACTTATTCGGCTTGGGAACAGAGGGAGTTCGAATGAGCCTGGTAGGTCATATGTCTGGGTGTACACCGGTGGTGGGGTTGGAAGGGACCCGGTCGTCCATTATGCAAAATAAGGGCGTTCAAACGGGCTATCGTCCTCAGGTCAGTCTCTCTGGCCCTGGGCATCTCGCCGTGCGGGGTAGGAATTCCTCGAGGGGCAGAGGGGTCTAAGTGAGTCAGTCCCGAGCCGGCCACACTCTGCATTCCTGCGATTCCATTCTTGAGCATGAGAGCTTCTAATTCCGTATAGCTCCTTGCCTTATAAGCAGTGTTCCCCAGCGGTACGAAATGTTCTTTGTTTGGAGGAGCTGCAGTAGCGGTCTCAGTGACCTGCGCCATGCGATGGTGTTGCGGGTGAGATCTGGGAACATCGTCAGGGATGAGCCCTCAAAGTGTAATGGGGTCTTTCCCTTTGTAGCTTTGAGCAGGAGGGCCTTATCTGACATCGATTGAAATCGGATGATGAGGTCAGCGGATGCGGTCGTGGGCGCCGTGGGTGTTTTCAGCAGGCGGAATAGGCCATCTAATCTCACCGCTTTGGCCTGCTTGGGTGGCAGCAGCATGTTAAGCAGCCTGCGGATATAGTGTGGTAAGTCATTCAGGTCTATCGAGTCTGGAATTCCGCGGAGTTTAATGTTGTATCGCCTTTTTTGGTCCTTCATGGCATCCACCCTGTCGGTGGTAGTCAGTTGCAGCTTCATAATTTCTGCGATTTGGCTTTCAACCACGGTGAGTCTGGAGTCCTGGGTGCTCGTTGTGGCCTCCAGGAGTGTGATCCGTGAGGTGGCCCTTTCAACAGCCGTTTGGAGTAGGCCATGTCTGCTGCTATGTTCGTCCTCAGCTCGGCAAGCATGTCTTTTAGCTGGGCGGCTGTTACTGGTTCAGCCGGGGTATGATGTTTGACTGTGGGTCTCTTGGGCACATCGTGGGGTAGCTCCTCTCCCATGTCGAACGGGTTGTCTCCCGATGAGTAAGAGGTCTCGTCTCCCTCCAGCGCCATCTTGTCCCATGCAGCCCTTTGGGCACCCCGCAGGAGTTCGCCGATGTCTCGGCTTGTCGGGGTCCGATCACCCTTAGGTTTTTTATTTTTCCGTCCCATTCTCCCTTCTTCACCACTGATGAAGGGTTTTGTCTTCAGAAATTGCAGTTTTCACTGTGTTATTAGGTGTTTAGGTTAACTATGCTCGGAGCTCGGGGAAAACGTGTCCGCTCTGTTCCTCAGCTGGCTCCGCCCCCCTCATTCATTCATTTTAAGATATTTTATTGTGTGAATATCTACTACTAAATTTAATAACATTACAATTGTTTACTCCATATTTGTGAAAAAACATGCATCCTATGTGAAATTAACCTGTTTCTTGTGTTTTTTTGTAACTCCTGTGTCCTACCATTTGTTGTTGAAACATAAACCAGACAAACAATGAATGAATTGTCTACCAGTCACGTTGGTGAAGTTTGGTGTGTAGTCGGGTTGCAGAAGTAATTTTTGACTCTGCTTCTATCCGAATCCCCGTTACTCTATTGGGGTTTAGATCATGCGAGCAATGAGGTCTGTCTTGTGGCATTGACCTCTCTCCCACTTCCTGACTTCTTTGACTCTTTATTGCAGTTTAATAAGAGCATTCCGTTTGATGGTTTCACCTTATACTAGGAGCTGTTTGCTGTTTTGAATGATTTCACTGGAGTTTAGTTCTTTAGAAGCTGCAGACATGAATTCAGAAAAAACAAACCAACAACAAACACATTTTATGTTTCTACCCATGGCTAGATTATGATAACTTCTGAACATGATGCCATTGCTTACTGCTTGTGTTTCTCATGAGCCAATAAGGAAGAATCCATCTCTGCATTACATAATGCTTCATGCCTACACACCGGGGGACACGATGAGCTTTCTGTACAATGGGTGCTGTAACTAGCTTAAATATTTGTTTATTAATATATTTATTTTTACTAAGCAGGCGGTGTCTGAAACAATTGCTGGGGAGAAACTAAAACCGGAAGATCAGTTATTGAAAGAAATCATTACAACAGAAAATCAGGAGGAGATAATGGACCATAAAGTGGAGGTATGAAAAAGAAAAACGTGCTCAAGAAATATATATATATATATATATAATATAAAAAGGTTATCTACTATTGGATTACTGTTCTGTATTGTTACCAGTAATTCCCATTATAAGACGCGTATGGCTATGACTTATTGATAGGGAGGGGAGTTAAACAGACAGGCCGGGGATGTATTGCAGATCCTTTGTGAGAATTCAGAACTAGATGGAGTTTAATATTAAATGAATACGATAAGGAAGTAAAGATATTGCGCAGTGTTCTGCTGTCACCAAGGAAACACTCTATTCCTGCGTCAATATACTTCCCTTGTGGTGAATTAAATGGGGTTTTCAGTTTCTTTATAATCAATTAACTCCCGTCCTATGAAAATGTTAAGAGACCAGAAATGGAATTGGAGCTGAATTCATAATATAATGTATAACTATACAGCTATGGGCAGTAAGTGGTAAAAGAACGTTCCAAAGTTGCAGTGTGTGAGTTCTAGACCTATAATGGACTGTGGGGTGAGTGAGGTTATAGCACTGATTGGGGGTGAGAGATGGGGGTCCCTTACAAAACTGAGATTGCAGAATAGAGAAGTATAAAAGTGGACACTATTCTCTGAAAAAAACTAAACCAAAGTGGCCCAAGATGTGATGTGAAAGTTGCCCAAGAAAGTGGGATGTCTCCACACAGAGTATCACAGAATACTTTTCATTGTGTTCCCCAAATTGGACAATATCAGAAACACTGTGTAAATTAAGTAAACCCACTTTTTCTTTGCAGAAGAGTATAGGTAACTTTAACTTTATTGATAATTAGGTGGTGACAGAACCCAACCCCAAAGAGAACATAATTCTGGAAAATCGATCCGGGAAAGAAACGGTGACCCTAGTAACACAGACTATTGCAATGGATCATAAAGAACAGGTATCGTCATTGATTGTGTCTTCATAGAAATTATTTGGAAATGTTTACATCGACCTATAGATAAGGAAGGATTACACTAACGGATGTCATGGATGTAGAGAACATCGAGGGATTTGAGGAAGAAAGTTCATAAAGAATAATATCTGCAAGGGTTTCTGTTTGTAGAGGAGGTACTTGGTCCGAAAATTAGAGTAATGCCACCTATTTGGTACAGGTTTGAAGGTTGTCTGCTCCTGAAGGTTGCGGTAATTTAGGGACCATTGTGTGTCTCGAAAACAGAAATTTGACATTTGCATTAGAGAATTTACTGATAATGTGTTTTTTGCCCAGGATGCTCTGTGTGACAAACACGACCCTTAAGTTGAGAGAATTATTCAGGTTTTTAGGTGACGGATAGGCTATTGTAGAAAATAATAATGTCTTCGTGAATGGGTAAGGGGAAAAAAATATATATAGATCAATTTATTGAAATGAAAAGCTCTATTACATAAAGACAAGCAACAAAATACAGTGAGCGTTGTAACACGTGTGTGTAAGTGTGTGTATGGATTTTGTTATTTGTGTTCTGAATTTGTGGTTGTACTTCTTTCTTCTCACAAAACAAATCAAATGTTCGCTTATGAATGTTAACAATGTTTTCCCAGATTTCGTCTGACCAACAAAGCCAATTGGTCAATGACTTTGACCGAAGACCAGAGGAAGTCCAGGATCTTGTGGGATGGCTTAATTATATAAGAACAAGGTTTCAAACCCTGAAGGACACCCCATGTGGGCAACATCAGTTACTTGAGAAAATTTACAAGATACAGGTACTTTTCAAACTGCTTAGAATGTGCTTATGGATGTACAATAATTGATATGTACAACTGAATTTATCGAACATACAAAAAATAATTAGACTTTAAATTTGTGAAAACTGAGCATATGAATTTTGAGAAAATTGTCCTTTTAATTTGCATTTTCCAACAACTAGAATGATTTTAACGTAATCGAAAAACAAATATATGGTCACCCCTAATATGACAAATCAACTACTCCTAATGTAGAAATACAGAATACTTACTGCAACTAATCACACATTGATTTGTTTTATATCATTATATTACTTTATTTATTTGTCTGTATGCCTTTGTCATTACCTGTTTTTTCTATATCTGTCTGCGTCCATCTGTCCATATCTGTCTCTGTCTATAAGCATATTTTCACATGTATATATCTGTTTTTGTGTGAAATATTTAAAGAGAACCTAGAGTCCCAAAAATAGCAATCGTGTTTTTTTTTTTTTTCGGGAGTCTTAAATTCCCTTCTATTGCTCTGACCTCAATCTACCCCCTTTTTGCTGATATAAAATAATTTCATATACTTTACTTACTTTGTTTCCAGCAACGAGACTTCTCTGCTGCAGCCTCCATCTTTGTCGGCATACCTGCCTCTGTCCTCTGCGCTCTCATACAATCCAATGCTTCTTATTTAGAAGCATTGGACATGAGATGCGCATGCGCGGCCAAATGCACGCTACTGTAATAAAATGCTGAACACATTGCAAAATGAAAATGTACAGAAGGTATTAAAAGCAACAAGTGCCAAAATACACACAACACTCCCTGTGTATAAAGATATAAAACAATACTTATGCATGTACAGGTATATGTAAGGGATGTCCCATGTAGTCAGTACCTACAATAATAGAAAAGGTACATAGTATAGACTGTACATACAATGAAAGAAATACAGAGGTAATTGGATACACTCACGGATTCCAGAGCCGTGCCAGGCTCTGTATTTATTGCCCAAAGGTGCCTCAGAAGGCTTTACTGGAGAGTCCTGAATGTTATCCCCCAGAGGTAGAGTGATGGTAAAAAATGTAGATTTATTATAAATATAAATTAAAATAATAACTGTGCAGGTCCCATATGGTGACTCACGAAATCACAGTCATGCAGACGCGTTTCAACTCAGTCCGAGTTTTCATCAGTGCATAAAATCATCCGGTTGCTGTTCCGTTTTAAATACACCGCTATTTTGATTGCCGGTCACATGGGCGGAAGTTCGGGTGGCCGGCGTCTGACATCACTTCCGGTATTTCGGCGCTCATTTTCCAGCTTGATTGTGTTTAGTGTGGTTGCCCATTCGAGGCTGGAGACTCCATTTTGTGAAAGGGCATAGTTCTTAGCATACTCACATAGAGACAAACACTTGCAATATTGGAAGTGGCACAATAACATATAAAATAGCGGTAATAATACAATGTTGTGCATAAGAGGACATTATAAATACATAGTGTAAATACACAAAGTACAATATCAGTATAAGATTAATTAATTCATTTTTCCAGCTAGAGCAAAAAGGTATCCTATTAAGGATAGACATCTATCATATCTTAAGAGATGTATCCATATAAACAATAATTGCTGAAATACAATAAAATCAAAAATGTTAAAGCAACAGCAGTAGTATGGTAGTATATATACAAAAAGAAAATATGTGTATACATTAAACAGCATATGGGTATATGGTACAGAATGATCCCATCTAGGTGGTATGAATATAGCCCATATAGAATAAGATTGGTGGGTGAAAAAAGGACTAAAAGAAGAGTCTTTATAGAAAACTTAAAAAAATATACGTATAAAAAATATATATGAAAAATAAATATGAAAAATAAAACAGATAAAAAATGTTTTATAAAAAATGTACCAACTCAAAATCTAAATTTAGACCGTAGGGGGATAGAGTATTCAATTCAAAAATCCACCTACTTTCAATTTTACAGAGTTCTTTAAAATTATCTTCACCCCTCCAATCTTTTTTCTTTTGAGCAATAGCAGTGAAATTAACACATGAAGGGTCACTGTTGTGGCATTGTGCGAAATGAGACACTGTGTTTGGTATACCCCCTCTGTATATTGCCCAAGTGTTCCAGCATGCGGGTTTTTAAAGTCCTCGTAGTCATTCCCACATACTGGAATCCACAGGGGCACCAGAGGAGGTATATCACATTGCTAGAATGACAAGTAAGAATAGAATTGATCTTATACTCCTTTTTGGATATATTGGAGATAAATTTAGTTTGTGTATCTTTCTTAAATTTAGTTCTTTTACAGGCTGTGCACATTTTGCATGGGTAAAAGCCATGTTTTTGGTTAAAAGCGTTGGTATTAGCGGTATTTGTTTTTATGTGGTTTTTAACCAGCAACGTTTGTAGATTTTTAGTGCCCCTATATATAATTTTTGGTTTTTCACCAATGATGTTATTGAGGCCCTCATCGGTTCTCAGAATGTGCCAGTACTTCTGGATAATAGATTTTATGTGTTTAGCGTCTCCGCTATAGTCTAAAATTAGAAGAGGCTCCTCTGTTTGTTTAATTATTTGTTTATCCTTATACTCCAATAGGGACTCTCTATTTAGCTGACCGGTTTCTTGAATTTGTTGGTCCAGGATACTTGGATCATATTTCTTTTCAATGAAGAAATTTTTCAAACGTCCCGCCTGTTCTTCATATTCTTTGATGTCACTACAATTTTTAAAAATACGGTTGAATTGGCTCTTGGGTACATTGCGCAACCACGGATCGTGATGACAACTCGTGGTGTCAATGTACCCATTGACATCCACTGGTTTGAAATAAGTTCTGGTGGAAATGTGATTGTGTGAGACATAGATGTCCAAATCCAAGAACTGGACTGATGTTTGGCTAATTTGACTAGTCAGAAGGATGTTGTTCTGATTGTCATTAAGGCCCTCCAGGAAGAGATCCAAGGACACTCTGGACCCCTTCCATATAAAGAAGATGTCGTCGATATATCTGCGATAGAGGCAAAATGAGGCAAAATGAAGAGGCAAAATGAAGCCTGACTCTGTTCTGGAAATGAAGCCTGACTCTAGTGTCTGTGAGGAAGTCAGCCACTAGAGGTGTCTTTAACCCTTCAACATGTCTACAAAATTGCATTGTTTTGCATTGAAAGGTTGATGTTAAATGCTGTTAATGATTCTCAGTGAGAAAAATTCAATTGGCGAGTAAGGCATTTGCTGCTCATGCGCCCTCTCTCCAAAATGCTTCTCTATGAGCACAATTGGATTTAACAGAAGTCATCAGAATTGATGATTTTTCACGGAAAAATTGTAGAGAGGATACTCTCGCAACTGGAATAAAGGTATATTTTATGGTGACTTTAAAAAAAAATAAAAATGTACAAAATATATAAAAAATTTTAATTAAACTGAACAGTGACATAATCACGTCTTAGAAGCATGTCTCATTGTTTTTTTGTTTTTTTCTTGTGTCCCTTTAATATATCACTATGTTAGTACAGGGATCTACATGAGACTTGCTATGATTGTGTCACATTTTCCTCAACACCAACTTTGTGAACTCATTACACAGGAAATGAAAGCAGTGTTTTTCTATCCTGTTAGCATTTCAAAAATATGCTTTTTCCAAAGTCTATTTTATGTGCGGTGAACCATGCAAAGTGTGAAAAGAACAGATTTCTAGAGTTCAAGAATAATTATGTAAATTACACTTTTTTTTTGGAGTATTTTGTTCAAATTACTATTATTTTTTTTCTTGATAATGTTATACTTAATCTCTTCTCCAAAATATCTGACAGGCTATGTGCGCTGAAATTACTCAGAAGAAAATTGATCTGGATGTGACGGGCGCTACGAGTGAAACTGTCGACGAGAAACCATTAGCACGAACCACTGAAGAACAAGAGGCCATTGGTCAACTGGAGAAACTTCTTCATGACTTTGATTGTTACAGGAGGTAAAACTGGGTCACAATTACAAGGAAGACTTAGGATTACAGTTTAAATGCTCCGCGTGTAACCTATGCTAAAAGAAATCTTTTAAAGTTTCCTGAGTAAATCACCAAATCATTATCTGTGTAATTTCAGTGTCTCATCTGTTGCATTCTGTAACTAAATGTAACCACCTGTGGGCAGACTATTTTCTACTTGAAAGATTTCTAGATTTTTTTTTTTTTTTTTACAAAAATTTTTTCATTTTTTCTTACATATATTATGTTGTATGATTGGAGTAAAAATGCAAGAGCCTGGTGATTGTACATTAAAATACTACATATTTAACTCCTTTTTGGCAAGTCTATGTATTTTTAATTAAAAAAAAAAAAAAATGGTTCACAAAAGCCAACTTCGGCAGTGAACGAGTATATTGATTAGCATGTTGGTAATTAAAAATTACTGTTTGAGATCACCGAGGCATGGTTTGAAAGCTGGAGGAGTCCTATTGTTAGGGCATCTTTTGAAGAGCAACAAGAGAGACTCTCGCAGTTTCACCTTTGGCAGAGTTATTCACTGAAGTGTGAATTCAAAGAGAATTTCTAATTTAAGGTCCAAGTAGTTATTTTATTTTCATGTCTGCTGTTTTGGTCTTAAAGGATCACTATAGTGTCAGGAAAGCAAACTCGTTTTCCTGACCCTATAAGATCCTTAGGTCCCCCCCTTCAGCCATTTACCTTTCCTTGGCGCTCCCTCGGCGCTGGTGACCTCTCCTCCCCCCAATGCTTTCCTATGGACGTTCTGCGTGCTCAATTCGATTTTCGCATTGAGCGTCGGGGAAGCGCCTCTAGCAGCTGTCAGAAAGACCGCCACTAGAGGCTGTATTAACCCTCAGTGTAAACATAGCAGTTTCTCTGCAGGGCTGCAGGGTTAAAACCTGGGGGACCTGGCACCCAGACCACTTCATTGAGCTGAAGTGGTCTGGGTGACTATAGTGGTCCTTTAAATTTGACATTCATTTTAAATTCTCAATACAATGACCCTGAATGTTTTTTCGTTTTTTTTTTTTGGTAAAGGCCATAGATGAGACCCACTTTTTCATTGACATATTAACTCCAGTAATCCATAGACTGTCTCCATAGACTGTTTCCTGATTCACCAGGATCTAAAGAGCTTAGAATATTCTGAGAATAATCCATTTCCTTAATTATTTGCTTCTTATTTTGCTTTGGATAACTATGTAGTAATATATATGAGTGATTGTTTCCCGGGTAGCAGTGAGCCAAATCAATAATAAAACCTACCAGTTACTTCTTGCCTTGTCTATTAGACAAGAGCACTCACTGGATAGGGCATAAGGCAAAACCTACAAAAACTAGAATAGGAATAATGGATCACTATAGATTTCTGATATAAGGTGGTAAAGTGGTTATGGTGTTTGGAGAGTCCCAATGCCGTGAGTGGATGTGGCTTAGGAATAAACCCATACTGTCCCAACCAGGGCTACCATCAAAGATTTTGGAGCCCCTGACACAGCTCAAGATCTGGGCCCCAAAGCCCCACCCCCGAGTCCGCCACAGGGCCCCCTGAATTTGCCTACAGTGCCCACCCCTTAGTCTGCCCACAGAGCCCCCTGAATTTGCCTACAGTGCCCACCCCCGAGTCTGCCCACAGGGCCCCCTGAATTTGCCTACAGTGCCCACCCCCGAGTCTGCCCACAGGGCCCCCTGAATTTGCTTACAGTGCCCACCCCCGAGTCTGCCCACAGGGCCCCCTGAATTTGCCTTCAGTGCCCACCCCCGAGTCCGCCCACAAGGATGCAGTGTGTTTGTATTGTGGATGCTGTGTGTGTAGTGGCCGGAGAGATTGATATATTTCATGTTTTTTTTTTTTGTTTTTTTTTTTAAGGCTTTAGGTAGTGGGAACATGCAATGTGTAAGTGGGACAGGGGTAAAAAATGATCAGTTTGTAGAGGGAGCAAATAGAATTAGTTAGAGAAATACACTTTTGGGGTGAAATAAAAATCTTTTATTGTGCCAGTTAAATATTTTTATATAGTCCTAATTTTCTATTTATAATTTTCTTGGAAATTTACAGGCAACTGGAATCCGCATTAAGTGACTTGACTGCCTGTAACGAGGTCTTCAAGAAAATTTCAGGTCTGTTTTCTTCGATTGAGGAACGTTTGTGCAGCGAATTGCCTTTAAATGATGAGCAAAAATCTGACATTTTGAAAGGCGTTCAGGTAAGGTTTCTGATTTTAGGAATATATTCTGCGGTATAATATATGATTACCAACTACCATGCGTTTTTAAGCTGACCTTTCTATTTCTCGTAGCATTGCTTATTTTAAATACACGGTTCTCTTTAGGTATATGATTGTATAGGATAAATTTTGTTACATTTTTTAATCTAATTTTTTTTTTTCAGATCAGCAATTTTTTGCTTTGCAGTTTTTCTATAGATTCTATGTTGGTATAAATGTATGGTTGTTCCTTTTCTGATTCTAGGATTATATTAAGATTCTTTATATCTGCATAGAATACATGATAAAATCTTTCCAAAGAATGTAGAATATATATAACATCTCCTTTCTTAGGCTTGAAGAAAGGAGATTTAATCTAAGGCAAAGAAAAGGGTTTTTTTACAGTAAGAGCAATAAGGATATGGAATTCATTGCCGGAAGAGGTGGTTTTGTCAGTCTATACAGATGTTTAAGTTGCAATTGGATAAATACTTGCAAAAACATAACATACAGGGATACAATTTCTAATTAGTGGGGTAATAGCTGCTTGATCCAAGGAGACATCTGACTGCTATTTTGGAGTCAAGAAGGAATTTTTTCCTAGTTTGTTGCAAAATTGGAAGCGCTTCAGACTGGGTTTTTTGCCTTCTTTTGGATCAACAGCAAAAGCATATGTGAGGAAGGCTGAACTTGATGGACGCAAGTCTCTTTTCAGCTATGTAACTATGTAACTATGTAACATAATAACAGGGCATGACTTGTTGGCAGTAGTAGCAAGATCGGTTCACAGTGTGAGATTGTTTAAATTAAATTATATCCTATACTATCTTATCAGGGATTACGTAATCTCCAAGGGTCCCAGATCCTGTCTGGTGTATGTACTTTGCTTACTATCTCGGTGTCCACCAAGGTATTGCTGCGCATCTAGTACCTCAGCAGTCTTGGTTTGTAGATGAGTGGTTCATTCCCCCATGGCCTGGATATGTCTCCTGACATCTTTGGGTAATTGGTGGCAATCGACTCTCAGATTTGTCTGCGGATTATTGAGCACACTGCATATGAATTTGTCAGTAGTTGGTGCTGATTGCTGTTGAGGTATTGACATTATGTCACTCCTGTCTGAGCCAGGTGCAGGCGAAGAGGCCTCATCTGCGCCATCTTGTTCTCCGACACATGGTGGAGAAAGAGGTGAAATTTGCAGACGTTTGTTTTGTTTGTAGATTTGTTCGCCATGAGTATTAGTGGAGCTAGCTTAGTAGACCAAATAGCTGCTATAACCATGTTAAAGCCGTTGTTGTTCCTTTTATGAAGATGTGGCCTTTATGCTAAGAAAATGCTTCTCGAGAAATCGGTCACTGCCATGATTCAGGAAGATTCTGAATAGTCTGCATTTTGTACTCTTTATATTTAATCTTGTTTTTGCTATTGTTCTTTTGGTCAACAGTTGATCAACACCTTTTTTGGCATTGTGTTGTATCCTTTGTTTCTTCCTGTTTTCAGCGGTTTGTTTCCAATGAGAATTTTTTGTTACAATCTTGCCTTTTAGTTGACCCTTGTCTCAACAGTATTCTGCTACCCTTCCCACAATTCCCAAACATTTTCACTCTTCCTAAAGCAGCACTATCATGGCCAAATCCAGTTATTTTTTAACCCCCCCTCCTGACTCCACTACATCTATTTGCCCTCATAGCACCCTGAAATGCCCCTAAGGGATTTTTTAAAATCTTTATTTTCTGGGCGCTGGTATATGAAGTCCCTGTGGAACACGTCATCTGCCCACACTAGATAGCTGTCACATCCTGCTCTGTTCTGTGGAGATGTCTGGCCTTGGCTTCTGGTATCCAGTACTCTTTTTACAATTCTTGTTTTGTTTTTCTTGGTTTTTTGGTTTTCTAGTCTATGTCTGTTTTTCCTTATGCTGGGTTTTCTGGGTTCATTCCATTATTCCGTCCCTGGAATTCCCAGTCTCCTGGATTCATTTATATGATCATACATTGCATAAGCCTGCCACAACGCCAATGTACCCCATATTCGGCAGGTCCTACACTGCCTAATGTTCGCTAAAAGAACCATACTAAACCACAATAGCAAGGAAGCCCCAACAAAGGCCAAATAAAAAGCCATTATACCCATTGAACTTATAAAAAAAAAAAAAATCCATCTTCACCCAGCAAGTACACGGCGCAACTGAGCTCCGCAGGACGGGGAAAGGATTATAAAGCCTTCCCACACCCTGCAATTAGGCTCAGAGAGCTATGATTGGTTGATTTAAGCCAACCAATCAGAGTGCTCCGACAAGTAAATGAAGAGACTGACAGGTGACTGACAGGTGAGTGAGCTTGGAATCCAACCAATCAGAGGGCTCTGAGTCATTTTACACCGCGTTGGAAAGTTCTTTGGAATTTTCCCACGCTGTGTAATTTGACTCATAACACTGATTGGTTGCTTTAAAAAAATAAGTTAACCAATCAGAGGGTTATGAGTCAAATTACACAGCATGGGTGCTCAAATCCAAGCTATCCAGGGAAACCACATTTATGGGTTTTATGTATTATTCTGTAATTTCTAACTTTAATGCCGAGTCATTGTGACTCAAAAATTCTGTGGGTGTATTGTATAGAATGTACTCTGTAGTTGCATAAAAGCCGGCCAGTTGGCCTAAATAAAACCATTCCTGTTGTACCCTTCATCTAGTTCAGGTTGATGTGTGGGTATGCGTCTGATTATTTGGTGGATTTACTGGTATGCTGTCTGTTCGTCTGGAGAACGTACGAATCAACACCCAAACTGCGAGCTATAATCACTCTGCCTGTAGCAGTTTGGGAGAAAGTGAACGAACGAGTATCTGAAATACCAGCGTTCGTAACAGGGGCATTGAAAGACTTTCGGGGCATTGAAATTCTCTGTTAGAGACATTAAAAGGCTCTGTTAGGGACACTTCTCAGATGGCCACTGGATGTACTTCCTGGCTCTGTGCTGCTTAGCTGGCAGCAGTGCCGTTCAGCGTCTCCACGCTCTGCATGAGGACGCTGATTTTTCCTTATAGAGATGCATTGATGCAATGCATCTCTATGAGGAGGTGCTAATTGGCCAAACGGTGTTTGACCCCGCCCCTCACCGATTTTAGCCAATACAATGTTTTTCCCAAGGGGAAAGCATTGGATTGGTTAAAAAAAAAAGGCAGTTCTGATGACACTAAGGGGGCGGTGCCAGTGCCGGCAGACCCGAGCTGCACTGGAAACAAGGTGAGTTTTAATTGCTTTTCAGGGGCCTAAGGGGGGTGGGGGCAAACCACCTAAATGGTGGGTTTTGCACTATAGGGGTCAGGAATACATGTTTGTTTTCCTGTCCCTATAGTGTTCCTTTAAGTTAAGGTTCTTACTAAGAGCGTTTTCAAAATTGGCATCCTTTTCAGTCAGGTTGTGAGATCTGTATTTTTTAAGTTTTTTTTTTGTTTTGTTTTTTTACCAATAAACAACCATGAATTTGGAAAGCTGGTTAAAGCAGGGAACTCTTCAGAGAAAAAATATTACTCCTTCTACCTGTTCGGCACTTATAGAAACTGAGAAAGAAGGTACAACTAAAAATCCAGAAAACATGCCTGAAATAGTTGTCTACTGTTGCTCAAATCAAGTCCAAAAAAAAAAAAAAAAGAAAAGCGCACAATGCTAGCCAATCTTCTTCTCAAACCAAGAAAAGAAAATATGATGATAGCTACTTGTCATTGGGATTCACAAGTGCCACAAATGAAGATTGTCCTGAAGCACAATGCGTACTTTGCAATAAAATATTGCCAAACAGTTCATTAGCACTTGCTAAATTACGTCATCATTTTGAGCAAAACCACAGAGAATACAAAGATCAAGGCATTGACTTTTTTAAGCAAAACCTAAAAGAGTATCAGAAGAGTTAAACAGTTTGAGCAAAACATTTCAAAATGATAATGAAAAAGCCGCATAGGCTTCATACAGAGTGAGTTACCGCATAGCACTTGCAGGAGAAGCACACACAATTGGGGAATCACTAATAAAACCATGTGCAAAAGAAATAGTGCCATGTATTTTAAGTGAGAAGTTGAGTTAAAAAATTAAAGCTGTGCTACTTTCCAACAACACAGTTTTGCGCCGTATTCATGATCTTGCTGATGACATCCATACTGAACTAATTTCTCGACTGCATCGATGTGATGGGTACTCACTGCAATTAGACGAGTCCACAGATGTTGCAGGACTTTCAAATTTTGCTGGTTTTTGTTTGATATCATTTTGTCAAACAGATTGAAGAAGACTTGCTTCTGTGTGAACCCTCGAAAAACTCAAACCACTGGTGAGAACATCTTTTAACTGTATCCAGAAGTTCATGAACACATACAGTATAAATCGGGACAAATGTGTAGACGTGTGCAGTGATGGTGCCAAAGCAATGGTTGGGAAAGTGGCAGGCGCGGTGACACGAATAAGAAATGTAGCAAAAAACAGCACCAGTTCTCACTGTATTCTTCACAGACATGCACCAGTAGCTAAAAATATTTAAATCTCACTTAGAACTGTGCTAGACGAGTCGGCCCAGATTATTGTATAAAAAGTCGACCTTTACAATCACGACTATTTACAATTATATGTGAAGAAATGGGTAGTCACCACTATGCTCTGCTTTTGCATTCAGAGGTCCGTTGGCTATAACGAGGTAAAGTCCATGTTCGAATGTTTGAATTTTGTTTATAGTTCTCTACAATTCACGGTCTGGGCAGTTCCATCGAAGTTTATACATAAAACAAATATATAGATATTAATTTGAATGTAAAAAGATTGAACCTGCCTTGCACTCTTTTCTCTAGCCATTGTATGAAGAGGTGACATCCTGCGTTGAATCTTTTCATAAATCATTTGACCAAGCAGTTGCTTTGAACATTTCCTGCAATACTATAGAGGTGGAACCCATGATAAGCAAGACATTTAATCGTGTAACTAAAAAAATGGTGAGTAAAATGTTTTGTTCTGTAAATAAAATATGTTGCATTTGGAATCCTGCTTTTTTGCTATATGATCACAAGCTTCCTCAAAGAGAGTCTCCAGACCCCTAAATCACTTATCTTGCTGACATGCTTTAAGTGTGAAAGGTATGTCTTATTTTTTTTTTTCTTCAGCCACCTTATTGTCAGTCAGAGAACAGATCCTGTTTATATCAGTGGAGCTAAAGCTCAGGAGGCAGCAATTGCTTAGAGCACCTGCTTTGCAAAGACTTCTCATTGAGCTGCATTGGACAGTCTGTGATTGGATAGCCACAGAAAGCCTGGGCGGGGTTAGAAGGGGAGGTCTTGCAAAGGCTGCAGACATGAGATCTTCAGCTTTTGCAAAATGTAAATGTAATATGGACTGACAGTGAGAAATAAATATACCCAATGGGATGAAATAACAGTAGGGCTGCGTCACATACAAGGGAGCGACTTATTAAATGAAACCGAAAAGATATAACTGGTATGTGAGCGCTCCAATTAATTATGCAGATTTACATAAAAATCAAGATGACAATATCAATAAACTTGAAAATGACCAATCTCGCCGAGATCGCCACAATGACCACCATAAACCACAATTGAATGTACTGGGTGAGTCTTATCTGAATCAGAATACTCTACACATATATATAAGAGTATAACAAAATATCATTTATTGTATAGTAAACCAATCATAAAAAATGAAACAACATCTCAAAACGTCCAGTATCAGATGTAAACGTGATGAATAGTAAGGGGCCCCTTATTCATATTCTTGTCGACAAAGGACTGATGTAAAAAATCAGAGATGTGCACATTAGCATAAAAACTATATGTGAACTCAAAAAAGTTCAAGCAGTAGGCTCCAGTCCAGTCCGTGAAAAAATATATAAGTGGATAAACGGATAATGCCCAGACGACCAAGCCGTCTTACGGAGAGGGAGCTCAAACACCAGCCAAACACCCTGGTCAAGACTAAGAGGGAAGCGATAGGGATGGCCCCAAAGGTGAAAAATCACATCCAGATATGGAAAACTATGGGGATATCACTTCAGCAACTTACCCTATCCGTCCGACCATCGGGTGAGAAACTGGGAGCACATAAACTCCAAACCGTGAGGGCTGCAGGAAAAAGGCCGTTCTCGCCAGGTCGCTTGCCGAAAATCAATGGCGGGTCGTAAAGGACGAATCGGCTGGGAAGTTCAAATCCGTCGGCGGTGTGGTGAGGTAGCAGACAGCACGTCTACGCGTTTCGTCCTAGCTGGAGGACTTTTTCAAGACAAGACATTGTCTTGAAAAAGTCCTCCAGCTAGGACGAAACGCGTAGACGTGCTGTCTGCTACCTCACCACACCGCCGACGGATTTGAACTTCCCAGCCGATTCGTCCTTTACGACCCGCCATTGATTTTCGGCAAGCGACCTGGCGAGAACGGCCTTTTTCCTGCAGCCCTCACGGTTTGGAGTTTATGTGCTCCCAGTTTCTCACCCGATGGTCGGACGGATAGGGTAAGTTGCTGAAGTGATATCCCCATAGTTTTCCATATCTGGATGTGATTTTTCACCTTTGGGGCCATCCCTATCGCTTCCCTCTTAGTCTTGACCAGGGTGTTTGGCTGGTGTTTGAGCTCCCTCTCCGTAAGACGGCTTGGTCGTCTGGGCATTATCCGTTTATCCACTTATATATTTTTTCACGGACTGGACTGGAGCCTACTGCTTGAACTTTTTTGAGTTCACATATAGTTTTTATGCTAATGTGCACATCTCTGATTTTTTACATCAGTCCTTTGTCGACAAGAATATGAATAAGGGGCCCCTTACTATTCATCACGTTTACATCTGATACTGGACGTTTTGAGATGTTGTTTCATTTTTTATGATTGGTTTACTATACAATAAATGATATTTTGTTATACTCTTATATATATGTGTAGAGTATTCTGATTCAGATAAGACTCACCCAGTACATTCAATTGTGGTTTATGGTGGTCATTGTGGTGATCTCGGCGAGATTGGTCATTTTCAAGTTTATTGATATTGTCATCTTGATTTTTATGTAAATCTGCATAATTAATTGGAGCGCTCACATACCAGTTATATCTTCAGCTTTTGCAAGCTGTTTTTAGATATATCGCAATGGAAAAAAATATAATTAAAGCATGCATATTTAAATAGTTATTGTTTTTTTTTTTTTTGAAGAGTGGGGCAGTCCTTTAATAAAATAACATTTTCATGTTAAAAGTACAAGTGGATTTTTAATGTGCAGTTAGTTATATTGGTGACGTTGCTCATTAAAAAGAAATTGTGGAAACTGTAACAGAATCTATAAATAGGCAGAAATAGAGATTTTTTTTTATTTTTTTCCGTTTAGGTTGTTTTGGCCTACAATGTGCAAGTATCTTACAATTTCACTACAATCCTCAGTTATTTAATAATTTCAAATTAATTTCCAAAGGAGAGATTTGTCAGGACATATATTTTAAAGGGCTGTCAAGGTTTAGGTAGGGACTTCAAGTGTGTAAATGTATTAATGAGAAGTCCTCTCCCAGAGGGATTGGTCATAACCAACACCTTTAACTCAGTACCAAGATTACTGTTCCTCAAACAGAGAGAATATAATATAAGGATAGATGTTTGCTAACTGGGTGAAAATATCAGTGAGAATCTAATTTTCAAAGTTCCATTGTGAGCAATACACTTCTTTCATTGGAAGATGGAAATGATTGAACTATGATACTATTACATTAGATAGATTAGACTGTAAGACTTTATACCAAATCAAAATATATGGACCTCTCGTAGCAATTATAAGACAAATACAAAAGACTCTCACAGTTGGTTTCTCAAGGGCCCCTAGGAATATCTATCTCTCTCTCAAAAAAAAAAAGTTGTAGATATCTGTATTTTTCCTGGTGAGGAAAGGGTATCTGTCAACGATTTGTCAGCTCTGCCTTCGTTTTATTGATCCAATGTGTTGATGTGATTCTGATCATGAAGCAAGAAGGTTTGCTGAGATCATAAAACATGTACAGTTTAAAGTATGTACAAGTATGTGGTTTATTTTGTATCATTAGAAAATTTTAACTTTGGATCATGTACAGTTATTTTATAAACCTATAAAGTCAACCTGCGGGTCTTATTAAAACATGCTTATTTGTTTCCCTATGGAGACCTGTTTGTCCACCAGTGGACATTCAGAGAAGAAGGAGGAGGATTCAAAGAGTGGAGAAGATAGCGTTCCTGAACATTATAAGACTCTGGAACCCTCTTACGCTACAGAGAAGGCCATATTGCAGGTAAGGACTAGAACATTGTGTGCTATTTTATATTTTGTGGCACCACGCTATAGATCATTATGCGTGACTTATAAGTTGACTGTTCTGTAGCTAAATATGTTTTGAATGTTTATGTCCTCCCTTAAATCAATGTGTTTGTATGTATTTATGTATGGAAGTATGAAGGCTGGTCAGGTAGCATGTCAAAGCTGCTGTGATGTGGATTTGAAAAGTGGTTCACTCTGGGATAATTTAAAGGATATATTATAAAACCACAACAAAAATTGACAATTTTTTGGAATTTATATCTTACGTTTGCAAGAGAAAAAAATTCATATATTTAATCCCAATCCTCCTGCTACATGATAACCTATTTATATGTATATTGATTCTATATTTATAATGTAAGGATTCTGGTAATTGGTAAAAGTTTTATATTAGTCTTAATACTTAATCGTATCATTTATTTATTTTTTTAAATGTTCGTCTAATGATGATTTTGCTGATTGAATGACTATTTTTATGTCATTCGTGTATAATTACATGGTGGAAGGTGTTTTGTCATTATGATCACTGTGTGATGGGTTTTTAGCCAACATTCGGGTGTATTAGCGATGGTAATTTTATCATCTGACTTTTTCCTCATTTACTGATGAAATTAAATCCCTTCGCTCATGTTTGCCAATGGATAAACTGACAGTATGACAAGGAAGGAAGCGCTGTTGTAATTTGAAGTAGTAATAGTAAAATAAGAGAGACTTTAGAATAGGTTTTTTCTATACATTTCCAATCATTGAATACTTACTATTTTGGAAAACAATGGAATAATTATATTAATCGATCTAGAACTTTGCACTAAATTATTCTCTATATGAATATTTTGTGTTGAATATGTTGTACAATAATGTGTGTCAATCTCTGTTTTATCAATGTGTGTTTCTAATCGAGGAACAAACCTTTTATTTTCTTTAACGTTCTGCAGGCTCCAGATATCCATTTACTAGGAGAGGTTAACACAGAGACCTTAAATGAAGATCTTCCTCCGTCATCTGAATCTCTGCAGATAGAAGATAATTTAACCAAAGAATTTGAGCTTCATCTTGTGAAGTGCCAGGAAGAAATGGAAGAAATATTTGCAAGCATCCAAGAGTTATTACAAATTGATTTTAAGAATCTCCAGCAATGTTCAACGCAAACTAGCTGGAAGGACCTTCTGCACAATGTGAAGGTAAATTTTTCTTTTTTTTTTTAAATGTAAATGGTTATTCTGTGATTCTACTGCTGAACCCCAAAAATATTGAGTGATAAAGAATCCCTAGAAAATGTAATGGTTTTGCTTTGCCTGACAGTTGGTTATAACCCAATGACATTCATGGTTGCAAGTCTTGAGATGGTCTTTCGAAGGATATTTTCGGTATTTAATGTCCTTTTCAGGCTGACGAGCTTCAGAATACCAAACGCAGAGAGAACCAGTAATACCGCGCTTTCTCTGCTCGATATGCAAGCCAACCTCAAACAAATTATTGCATTTGGACATTAAAAAAAAAAAAAAAAAAGATTATTGAAAGAAGATCTTAGATCTTAGAATTTTTGATATAATTTTATTATACTAAACTTTTACTAACGCCGCAATTTACTACAGTGAGAATTGAAAGTGAATTTCAAATCTAAGACCAGAGTAGCTGAATTGGAAATCTGTCTTAAGTCTGCTATACTTTGAGGACTTTTCACTTAAATTTGAAATTCACTGTAAATCCTAAATTTAGTAAGCAAAACCTGTATGCCTCGGTTTGTTTGTATTTTTTTCTAATTCAATTTTTTATATTGAAAGATTTTTAAAAGAATTAAGACATTGAATTCAACATCTCCCACTCCCACCCTGCTTCCCGAAGGTGTACACATCCATTCTACAAATGTTACAGCGCCCAGAAATATTGGCATGGCTGAGTCTGTTTAATACAAGCAGCCCTGCCAAGAGTAGGTTGAACATGGGACATTTTAGGCAGTGGGGAAGGGGGGATTGCCCAACAAAAGGTCCAGGATCTATTATCTGTATAACTTTATGACCTTCTAGACAAGTAGCCATTGTGGCAAACACACGCTATGCTGGGCCACGGACATAGCTTACAAACACTGCGTCCGAACATGTACTCTGTTTTTATTTTTCCTTCTCTTTTAACTCTTGCGCTGCCGATGATAAATATACGTAAGTATTTGTTTTAAAAGGCACATTAGCGATCATACTATCTCATTCTATGCATGGGTAAAGCCCTAGAAAAATAGCCCACCGTGAGAATTCCTAACATTCGCCACCCCTTCATACACACTACTCACACCATCCTGCTCTTAATTATCCTCCCAGACATTCAAGTTTGTTGGTAAGGTGTCTAAATAAGTATCCAAAGCTTTTGGCTTGTTTTGTTTTCTCTAACATTTAATACCCTCCTGACAATGGTTCTCCAATTCTCCTCACTTTTGCCGGGCAGACTGCTAAAAATACAAACTGAGCCACAGGAGACAATGAAGGCAGAACATTTCTAGATTTGCCTGTCTGCAATTTTGCAATGCTCGGTGTCTGTATGAATCTCCTGTACTGCATGCAGTTTGCATCCCTTCGTAGTAAGAAGTGTTGAAACTCTGTTCCCTCTGCACGTTGAGTAAGGGAATGGAATCTATTGCACTGGAGCTCTGATTCTATAAAATTATAGTCAGATCCGGGATGTTTTGGGTGTGATTAAACCTGCTTCTTGCATACAAACTATATAAGAGGAATGAGAGAGGCATTAGAAGAATCCCTCAGACACTGACTCATGTTAGTGGTTGCAGCAAGGTCACCATAGGAAGCAGAATTTTCTAATATTATCATTAAAGTCGTATACTGTATTGATTTGCAACGCATAACATCCAGCACTTGAATTTGCCAACGGAGACTTGAGTGTGGCCAAGGCGAAGTGCATTTTAGAGAATTTATAATCTGATTATGGCTCTCTGTAACTTGACATGCTGATTCAAATAAGAACAACGTTATATTGTGTATTTTTAGTTTTTTTTTTTTTTTTTTTTACCCCTCCATGCCTTGTATATCTCCATTTAGCTAAATCTTGCCTACTTTCTCCAGTCTGTGGATACACGTACCCCTTTTCAGCCTTCTCCAGCTAAAACCTGTTGGCTGCATGACATATCTAAATTCCCGAGCATCACTGAATGTTGATACAACAATTACTCCTCTTGAGAAACTTATTCCATTATCTCATTATGTTTTCTCTTTGGTTCCACCTTCACCCCATTTTTTCCTTTTTTTTTCTCTTTAGTCTAATGGTCAAGATGTGCGAATGCTGTCTGAAGAGAACCCAGGAGTATTAACCAGAACTGAGGTTGAAAACAAACTTGGTCTTTGGCGAAAACTTCCTTTAGAATTAGATGGTGCTGAAGCGGACCGACAAGCTCAAGATATTGAGGTATGGAATGCGCTCTCGTAGACTGGGGATTTTCTCATGATAACAGAATTTTGTGGAACAAGGTTGAGTTCTTTTTGTCCAGTTAGAGGTGAGGATTGTTTAGTCTGTTCTCTCCATATCCAACCATGCCTATTTTTGGACCAACTTGCAGCCATTTTAGAATGATCCAACCTTTTCCTGCAAGGTATGTCAGTATGTCCCTGCACCCTTTTGTCTTCCGTGCATGCTATTTGGAGACCTTTGGATGTCGCTCTTCCGTTTTGTTTCAAGGTGTGACTTATGTGAATCAAGTTGCACTTTGCTGAGGATTGCCAGCAAACGAGGGGCGCTTTAATTTCAAATAGATGATTTACTCTGTCAAAATAATTGTACAAAAAATGCCTACAAACTATGAAGAACAGGCAAAGTACCTAGAGGGTCATCTACTAAAGACTATATTTTTAGGTTCTAAGACCAAGGACCGCAAAATATTGCATCCCACATACCTAGGTGGTACATCTGTGGTAAAATATCTTTAAAAAAAAAAAAAAAAAAGATGTAACTGGAAGGACCTGCATATATATAGGTTCTAGTTTTGTGACTAAATATTAAAGAGAGATTATTTGATTCCTAACTCCTTGGTTCAAATAATCCCTCTTTCAGTGTTTATTTAAAACCAATGCTTCATAATTTGCAGTATTCTATTTGTTGTCTTCAAGTTTTCTTAATTCATTGAATAATTAATTAATTTGATTTCTTTGGTAGAAAATCTATGAAGAAGTATCAAAACTGGAATCTCCGACATCTTGCCTGCGTGATGGAACATCTAGCTTCCAGGGAGGGGATCTTGTGATGGATGGTTCGAATACCAAGGACATGGTTTCGTGGAGCAGCTTGATCTCTGAACTAGATACCTTAAAAATTCAAAAGCAAAAGGAGCGCCAGGCCATTAAAGACTACCAGAATGCTCTACGCTCGGCAAAATCCTCACTGAAACGGCTCTCAAAAGAGAAAGAGAATCTCAAACTGTGAGTGGTAATGCCCCAACCTGATTTGTTCAGGTATAGAAGCTAGAATATGAGAGCGACAGCTGATCACTCTCAGCCAATTAATGCAATTAAATGTGTAGATATTTGCACAGAATTGACATTATCCAGTCCAGAATTTTACATCAACCTTGTTTTACGAGTTTAAATCTCCACCTCTTGTATTTTAGCTCATTCCTTTTTCAAATAGTCAAGAACTCTTGTTCTAGGTTGGGTCATGAGTCCAGATAACACTGCCAGAGGTGGGGTTAACAGCAGCAGAGGGGTCAACGTTTGTTTCTGCAGCCTTTAACTCCTTAAGGACACAGTTTCAGAAATAAAAGGGAGTCATGACGGAATATTTCCGTCATGTGTCCTTAAGGGGTTAATAGTGAAACGGTGCACATACAGACTCTAGGCACAGCAAACACTTCAAATTACTTATTGGAGTAAACCTTTAATAACCCGTTGGTACATAAATGTTACAATTTAAAATGCAGTCTTTAGTGTTGTTTAGAATTGAATGTGTTTAACTAATAACACATTTGTGTTTCAGGGGACAATCTGAAATTCATACGGATCACTTGGAAAAGATACAGAATTTCCTTAATAAATCAGCAAAAGAAAAAAATACTTTTCACACCTTGAAAGCTGAACAAGCAAAAATAGGCGCTTATGGGATATCCCGTGCAGAGAGAGAAAAAATAGAAATGGATGTTAAACAGATTGAAGAGTACTGGGAACAAACCGAGCTGATGGTCGAGAAGAAACGTGATAACCTTGTGAAAGAGGCTGAGGAGCTAAAATTTCTCAAGCAGAAAGTTGATGATGTGCGAGATATGATTCAGGTCCAACATGATTTGCTGGGTCAGATCAATGATCCGGCGAAAGACTCTGCTAGGAATTTGTTGTTTGTGACTGCAGACCTGAAAGCCACCAAGCATTTGTTTTCTTCATTAAGAAATGCAATTGATCTACAGACGAAAAGATCTTGGGGTCAAACTGAATGTAGACGTCTGGAGAATTCTTTGGAAGATTTGCAGAGTCAACTGGAAAATATCGAGCGTCGAGTAAATGAAGTGCAAATGACAGCGTCTCAAACACCGCATGTCATCTTAGAACATCATACCTTTCTGAAGCCTTTATATGAGGCACTCACATGGATCAAAAACATTAATAATAGAGCTCTGTTTGAAAACACTGTTGCTCTTTTGCCTGAAGATGTGGAAGAACAAATTTTAGATTGCAGAAACTTGCAAAAGGAAATCGTAGACCGAAAGTCTGCTGTACTCTCAGATATTGAAAAGTCCAAATCCATATTGTCAAGAACGGGTGTACCTGTATTTGAAGATTTCAACTCTTTTTTCCATCAACTGCAGGAATTGTACGAGGGACAAATTATACAGTCTGCTCAGAGATTAAAGCTCTTGGAATCCGGAGCGGAAAAGAGAAAAATGCTCTTTACAGAAATTGAAAAGCTTGAAGAGTTGCTGCAGGGCCTGGAGAATGATACAAGTCCAGTTAAAAGAGGAGTATTTAGCGCATCAGAGTTATGTGAGCAGCTAAATTGTTTAAAGGCTAAGAGAGTAGAGCTAGGAAAAATTGAAGGTCTTGTCTTGACATTACTCAAGAACAGCCAGAACTATCACCACGAGTTAAACATTTCTGAACAGCTGTATTTAAATGATCTATTAAGGAGCCTAAAGATTAAAGCCAGTACCCTACGAAAATTAGAGGAGAAGAAGTTTTCATACTTGGAAAAGATAAAAAATATCTACGATGAGTTTCAAGAAAGGACAAGACACTTGATTCAGGAACAGAATACATTTCAGAATAGCAATCCAGAGAGTTATGACAGAAGGATAACTATTGAAAACCAATTACAAGTTGTTCAAAAGGCTACTCCCTTGCCTTCAAACCACTGGTCTCCAATAAACTGTTACAAAGATTTGTTTAAAGAGAGCGGACTTGACTGGGATAGTTCAACTGTTGATAACTTTCAGGAACACTCTAAAAGTATTGTTGCCAGCGTTGAGGTGGAGGATCAAGTCAGTTTGCCTGGAACCGAACTTATAGCTTATCAGAAGATGTTGGACAAAATACAAATAATGATCTCTATAGTACAAAGAGAAGCCACCATGATTGGAAGCAATTTTAACCTCATACATCTTCATGTTTTACATCAGAAAGTCAAGAAAATAGCAATATTGATAGAAGAGGCTGTTTCTGTACTAAAGGAAAAAATTTCTCCTGATCAGCCAGTGGTCCACATTGAAGAACAGAAGATGAAAACATTCGGTGAATGTATGGATCGTTTACATCAGTCTTTGACCCAGCTGAAAAATGAATCACAAGTTAAACAAAGTAAAGAAAATATTCAGTGTCGCCTGAAAAGTGTTTTGTCTTCTCTAAAGAAAGTAGACACTGAACTGCAGGAGCCTATTTCTATCGAGCTAGATATTCCTAAAATTGAGGCGGAACTGCTGAGGCTTGAGGCTATCAATGAAATAGTTAAACTGGAATTGCACGATTTAAGGTCTACACTTGAACCTGAATCCAAAGATGACATCAAAGAATATGTACTTGAATTAAATGATATTGAGAATCGCATTGAAACAAACATTTCACAGCATATTGTAAGTGGTTGCTGCTTTATCCACTTTACCTTTTCTACAGTTGTAATCACTTATCCCTGTGATAATTAAGTAATAATAAAAATATACTCCCCGACCACAATGCCCTCCTAAATGTGACACATCATTGTATGACAAATTAATTAATTTATTTTGTAAAATACAACATATGAACATTTAAAACCGACCAATGTGAAGTTGCTTTTCTTGTACAATGGGCAGTATGTTTGCATATATTCACGTGTGAGCAGTGTATCTGTTGTAGAAAGATTCTTTTCACACATGTCTGATAGGTGTGTTTTTATATTTCCCAGAAAACTTATAATAAATCTCGCGAGGCCCTCCAGAAGCTACAGGACGCGAATTCAAAAGCAGCAGAACAGTTCAGAAAATGTTCAGAACTCCATAGATACCCTGTGAATGTCAGTACCTTAGAGGGTGGTGCAGAGAGCTCCGATTTCGGGGTTAACACAGACGACCTGCGTCTCACTGCAGCTGAAATCGGAAAGCTGTCTGAACAACTGAAATCACACTGTACACCAGACGCAAAAGAAGATCTTGAAAAGCTTCTGTGTGACATCAACAATAACATGTCTCACCTGTTAGATTTGTACGAGAAAAGAAAATCTGCTTTGACCAGGTATGTTTTTTTTTTTTGTTTTTTTTTTTGTTTTTTTTTAAATAGATAAAACAAAGGTTAATGTTTTTAGCTGAAATACCATAACCAGGTGTGATGCGATTAATTAAAGAATTATTTTAACCATGGGGAGAAGAATACTTTTTTTTTAAAATCCGTGGTGCATCAGGGTTTCAAATTGCTACATGAAATGCCACCCTAATTTCTCCAGACCCCTTACCCCATTATCCAACATTTTTTTTTTTTTATAGTCTCTCAGTGGGAGATGAAGCGAGTGAATGCCACTGATGTGATCATCTGTCTATTTTCGTACAGCTGACATGGTACTGAGTGGAAAAGTGGGCCATTTTTAGCAAAGCAAAAGTTTGGAAAATGCTGACTTAGAGCAATCACCTTCAAATCCAATGTTGGGATTGTGTTGATCTTATACCATATCGCATTGAGCTAGAATTACTCACGTTTCCCTAGAAACATTCTTATAGCCAAGGCCCATGAATTATATCAGAAATGTATCGATGGGCCATAAAATGTTAGTTTCAAAATGTGTGCTTTCACAATTTTCAGAGTATTTTAGAATGATGGCTTCTTTAAAAGTAGTTTGTTTGTTTTTTAAGGAAAATAAAAATGAAAAATAAACATTTAAGTATTTAAGTTTTTAAGTATTAATTTTAATGTATACCATAAGCACCCTAATCACTGCAACATGTTGTATGTTTGAATATATTCTATTCTAGCGTGCTGTAGTGGTTATGGTGTCAGAAGTATCCTAGCGCTGTCCAACAGGAAGTCATCAAGCTCTTTGAATGGTTTAACAGTTACCTGTTTCTGTCAATGTCTACGGTCCTTCTGGTCTG
The DNA here is from genome assembly GCF_036172605.1 of Pelobates fuscus. Taxonomy (NCBI): domain Eukaryota; kingdom Metazoa; phylum Chordata; class Amphibia; order Anura; family Pelobatidae; genus Pelobates; species Pelobates fuscus. The sequence continues at coordinate 13,227,917 of NC_086329.1, forward strand.
AGTTGATCTGATAAAATGCCATTTCATAACAATTTATACAAAGTTTGGACATTATTCAGAGTCATCAGCTGACACTCTGACAATTAATACTGTCCATTTTGTGTATGAGCTTGTATGAAAATGCTAAACTATGAAACTCCATGTTATCTGGTCAAATCAGACGATATTTTTTGACAGCTTAAAGTAAGATATCACCTAGGAACTATTGGCACCATAACCACTACAGAGCCTGGTGGAAAAATCTAAATCCATTAGCGAGAGTCAGTGTCTCAGGTCTAAGCAGTACATACAAGGCTGCCGCCAATGATCCCGACAATTAGACATATTGACTATTGTCTGCAGAATACTCAGAGAATATAGCATCCCATGCTGGAGGGAACATTCTAAATCAGCACTGTGAAGTCTTGAATTTCTTTTAACGTTTAAAAAGATATGGCTGTTTTAACTTTGTAAAGTAGTCAATACTAACTTTTTTATTTCAGACAGTCATTTTCATGAAGATTCACTTTTACAGTTAATTGTTGTTTATATTTTGCTTTGGCCTTCCTTCTCATTTGGGGTTTCATTCTTGTAACTTAAAAAAAATTACAAATATTTTTCATCAGGATGCTACGATTTGTTCTAAAATCCCGAGAAGCATTAGTCTGGCTGTGCACCCCCGATTTACTGTGTAAATCTGTCTTTAACCTCTGGTCTCTTCGATATGATTTATTTTTACAGTTGCCAAGAAAAATTCCAAACCTTCAAAGAAATGAGAAAGAAAATGAACGATGATCTTGAGGGAATCGGAACCTCTTTAGGAGATTTATGTTCCCAGAGGCCAATGTCCTACAAAGCAGCGTGGATGCAATGGGAGAAAAGTAAAGTAAGTATCTCCAGTACCACTCGGCAAACCATGGAGTGTGTAACCATCGGACACATGTCTTATCTGAATATTTGTGCATTTGCTTAGAAACTGATATCACACATGACTTACGTACATGTTGTCATATTCTAAAAAGTAAAGCAAGAATACACTCTTTGTACAGTCTATCATAATTGATTGTTACAAACATTTACATCGGTAGTTCTGTTCTTAAAGGGACACTATAGTCACCCAAATCACTTCAGCTCAATGAAGTGGTCTGGGTGCCAGGTCCCCCAGATTTTAACCCTGCAGCTGTAAACATAGCAGTTTTAGAGAAACTGCTATGTTTACATTGCAGGGTTAATCCAACCTCTAGTGGCGGTCTTCCTGACAGCCACTAGAGGCGCTTCCCCGGTGCCCAATGCGAAAATGGCATTGAGCATGCAGAACGTCAATAGAAATGCATCAAGTAATGTTCTCCTATGGGCGGTTTGAATGCGCGCGCGGCTCTAGCCGCGATTGTGCATTCGGCTCCACTCAGGAGATGACGTTGGAGGGGGAGAACAGGTCACCAGCACCGAGGGAGACTGGCGCTGGATTAAGGTAAGTGGCTGAAGGACTTTTAACCCCTTAAGCCAAGCAGGAGGGGGGACCTAAGGATTATATAGTGCCAGGAAAACAAGTTTGTTTTCCTGGCACTATGGTGGTCCTTTAATAACTTCAATTAAAAGATCAGAAATCCACATAAGGAAGCGTGAAAGAGTTCACTAAGAGATTGCATCACTTGGCTATCTTTAGCAGATATTCACACTGTGTCAATTCTGCAGGAAAACTCAATGGCCCTTCTTCTCAATGCCCCTTCTTCTCAATGCCACATCCCAGGGTGAAAGAGAAGGAAAATATTTACTCCCCATTTATCCTACCCACATTGTCTTTGTAGTACTGTTGTTGTTTTTTTAAGCAAAGGGACGAGCTAGAATTAATTTCCCCATTGATGCTGACTGCAGTACATAGAGAAGAAAAAAAATGTGCAACGATTTTGTAATCTTGTTTCTTATAGGAGTTGGTGTCAAAAATACACTCCTGCGAAGAAGAATTATTGAAATTAAAAAGACTTTCCAGGGAACTGGGCAGTAAGTGTTCAGAGAACGATTACGCGTTTCTTGACAAGATGGCGACCGCCCAGTGGAATAAATGGTTGTACTGGGTGGGTGTTGCTCAAGACTGGGAGCTATATTGTGAGGACCTAAAGCAAGAATGGAAGCGGATTTCCGAGGAGGTAAAGTGGAATGTGAATTATGTGATTGTGAATACAGTTAGAATGTATCTATGCGGTTTCTTAGCTGGATTATCAGGTCATGGATATGCTCCTTATAAACTGCCATGGTGGAGGCTTCTAATCCAGTATGTGACAAAATTATTCAGCTGTTAGACTGACATGACAACGTTTCAACCTCAATTGGTCTTTAGCAAGACTTAAAAACTTTTCTCAGACATTATTTGTGTTTCCAATTGCATTACAGCAGACTGCAAAGGTTGGAGGGCCATTGATGGACAACCATTGTTTACCTGTTTTAATGCAATCATATTTGAGTATAGCCTTTTGCACACAACTTAGAACTTGCATTTATTAAGGTAGTGCATGATTTTTGCATATGGTACACTAGTCTGGTAAAAAAAAATGTTCACCAAATTGCTGCTGCTGGCCAGGTAGAAGAGAAAGGTCTCTAGACGAAGAAAACACTGGACCGGTTACCAAACACCATCCTCCAACAGAGTACGCAATTCATAACTGACCCAGTGTTCTCGGGTGTCAAAAACAAGGGTTGTGCATGGATGAAAATATTGTTTAGTTTTCATGTTCCGGTTTGTCCAAAATTTATTGATTCTGACAAACTGAATTTTGTCATTTTATTAATCTCCTAAATTTGGATGTGCTTTATTCCCTGTGATAAATGAATGCATGAAGGCATTCATAAAGTTGCAAAGTGCCAATTTAGAGAGCTATCTGCTAAACTGCTGATAATTTAAACTTCAGGAAAGCCCCTTTCTTAATTCTGATCTTTAGTAGATAGCCCCCTAATTTGCAATCCAATAAACCCATATAAGGGGTCTATCTATTAATCATCATCCTAATGTGGTATCCTTAAATATGGCAATCCCACTTAAGGGTTCTGAATTCGAGGGTTATCTACTAAACAGCTGAAATAGCTAAATGAAAGGCCTTTTCTTACAATATCTCTTATAGTTATTTAGTAGATTGCGCCCCAATTTGCTATCCTTATGTGTGATTGACATATTTAGGGATGCCAAATTAGAGAGTTAATATCTACTAAACCGCTAAAAGATCAAAATTAAGAAAAACCTTTTGATTATTTTTGCTCTTTCAGTTGTTTAGTAGATATTCGCTCCCTAATTTGCCCACCTTATCAAAACGAATGCATCTGAAATCCATTCATTTTGATAACTACCTCTGTCTTCCTTTCCAGTTCAAAAACTTAAATGGCTTCTCTCTGGTTACAGTTGCCTTGAGATGGAGATATCTGTAGCATCTAGATCTCAATGGCATACGTGATGTATACTTGCCCCTACTTCCTGATCGAAGTAATCCTTCTTTATTTGCAGATTGAAAGAGAGATGATACTTCTGGATCATTTTCAGGAAGATGTTCCTGATCGAGCTGGAAAAGAGCAAAGCACAGCCCAACTTCAGGACTCGTTACTCGAGCTGAAACGCTTCGACCAGAATCTAAAAATGCAGCAGCTACAGCTGTCTTTGCTATTATGTCGGATACATAATATTCTGTGTACATCGGAGAGCTCGGAGAAGATCGAACCAAATCCTATTACCAAAGAAATTCAGTCAATGAAAAACAAGTGCAAAATGTAAAATGCTCTCCGTCTTCAACAGTTTGTTTTTATGTTGTTATAGATTAGCCAAGATCAATAGAACGTTACGAATCTTTGAGCCAAGCTACTAGTTCATTCTTAATTTTTATAAAACATTTTACCAGGAAGGATCCATTTAGATTTCTATCATTTTTAAGCATGTCCTGTATAAGATGGAACATCAATTGTTAGCTTTGCTGGCGAGTATCTATAATTAGTGTCTGATTAGGAGGGTATATCCCATTTAAGGTGATTAGTAAATATTAATGACTTTGCATTGCTGCCACCTACAAACGTGTTCCAAGTAATTTTGTTTAACTACATAGAGTTGGGTTATTCCAAGGTATCGTTGTCCGTACACAAGGGTTTCTGTAGTATTCTAAACATGTGCAAAGCTCGTTGGAAGACTTGTACCTCCTCTTATCAAGCTTTCATGTCTCCTTATTAGACAGCTGTCCGCACCAGTCGTGTAAACAACATGACACTGGCAAAGCTGTACTCGTTTCTAGAACGTGTCCTTTCACACCCCGTTTCTTAATTTAATGAAACACTTTTTGAATATTGTGGTCTTAAAGTGAACCGGCCATGATAGATATAGGTTTGCAGTTTTATAACCATTGGGCATGTCTAATGCTATACAATTATGTTGTTGTTTTTTTGGAGGGGAGGGGGAAAATTCGGGGGTGGGGGTGTTCCTCTTAATACTATTGAAACATGGCAAGCATTTAATCTCGAAAGCCAATACATTTATTTCATTGTTATTATTGTAATGCAATACTTGGATATTTGAAATGCCCAGTGTAGCCTGCTCTGACCTCCTTGATGGTGGATGTGCATTTCATTGGTTACAATATCATGTTCTTCTCTGTTTGGTTTAGACTTCATCAAAAGGCTGTGAATAATGAGCAAGAGTTAAACACAGAACTTAAAAACAGGGACGAGTTAAGAGAACACATTTCTGCTGTAAAGAAATCTCTGCAGAAAGTGTCAACGTTGTTACAGGATTCCCCAGAAGAAGACTCTACGGACAGGAAAGAGCAGTTGGAGGTCTGTAGATTATAGTATCTGTTTTGCCTTTGAAAATATTGCTTAGTTAAATAAACTCCAAAAATATATTCTGACATGGAAACCGTTGTGAGGGATAAAACTCCAAATTCACTGTTTAGGCTCCGATTTTGCAGTTTGGTTGTTTTGTTTGAGTTAAGTTACATACAAGATATTGTGTAATTTGTTTTTGACAATCTCTGTAGAAGATTTTAAACATAGAATAAACCTGCAAACATTGGGCAATAAACAACAACAAATCCAAAACAAACTGGAGGTAAAAGGGTACATTTACTCCATAACAAAAATAGCATTAACATACACTCGGCAAGAGAAGGTAGAAAGGAGAAAATGTCTGCATCAGTGTTTGGCCAATGCACCAGAAATAAAAAATACCCAACGCCTACAAAACAACCCTTTTGGAAACATCCGAGGAAGGACAAATAGGAGAATCAAAAATGAAAAATCAAAGTAAGAAAATGAGAGCGTGGAGGAGGGCAAAGGAAAGGAACCAGGGTAGACCAGCCACCCACCCCTATCCCTTGTGGGCAGTTACTAAACAATTAACTGAAACCGTCATAATGAATGTTGGGTACATTTTGCCCTTTTTCTTCAGGATTTCCTGAGACTGTTAGCTGAACCTGTGCTGCTTCTCCAGAGAGATCATTGCTTTCAGTCTTTAACTGTATCGCTTTGTCTCATTCACTGAGCTTGTTACGATGTCCCTCTTTCCCTCGTAAATGCTGTGGTTTTTGTGTGTTGGAAGGAGGGATTTCGTCACCTATTCACTCATATTACATGTTGTCTGTCTATAACAAGAAAAACACGGGGAAGTTATTATAACTGGAGCAAAAACAAACTGCTACATATTTATAAGAAAATACCACTGGAAACTTACTGCTGTAACCTGCAGCAACATTATTTCGACTTCTTCTTTAGTACGCTGCCATCTGTATAGAGATACCATACGAGAGCTCTCATACTGCGTTCCATAGTGCTGTACATGGCACCATGGGGTTGAAGTAATTGGCATGGTGTGCTCTGGCAGTGCCAGGAATACAAGGCAAACTACGTTCCATAGTGCTGTACATGGCACCATGGGGGTTGAAGTAATTGGCATGGTGTGCTCTGGCAGTGCCAGGAATACAAGGCAAACTACGTTCCATAGTGCTGTGCATGGCACCATGGGGGTTGAAGTAATTGGCATGGTGTGCTCTGGCAGTGCCAGGAATACAAGGCAAACTACATTCCATAGTGCTGTGCATGGCACCATGGGGGTTGAAGTAATTGGCATGGTGTGCTCTGGCAGTGCCAGGAATACAAGGCAAACTACGTTCCATAGTGCTGTGCATGGCACCATGGGGGTTGAAGTAATTGGCATGGTGTGCTCTGGCAGTGCCAGGAATACAAGGCAAACTACGTTCCATAGTGCTGTGCACGGCACCATGGGGGTTGAAGTAATTTGCATGGTGTGCTCTAGTAGTGCCAGGAATACAAGGCAAACTACGTTCCATAGTGCTGTGCATGGCACCATGGGGGTTGAAGTAATTTGCATGGTGTGCTCTGGCTGTGCCAGGAATACAAGGCAAACTATGCTCCATAGTGCTGTGCATGGCACCATGGGGGGTGAAGTAATTTGCATGGTGTGCTCTAGTAGTGCCAGGAATACAAGGCAAACTACGTTCCATAGTGCTGTGCATGGCACCATGGAGGGTGAAGTAATTTGCATGGTATGCACTGGCCATGTCAGAAATACAAGGCAAGCTATGTTCCATAGTGCTGTGCATGGCACCATAGGGGTTGAAGTAATTTGCATGGTGTGCTCTGGCAGTGCCAGGAATACAAGGCAAACTACGTTCCATAGTGCTGTGCACGGCACCATGGGGGTTGAAGTAATTTGCATGGTGTGCTCTAGTAGTGCCAGGAATACAAGGCAAACTACGTTCCATAGTGCTGTGCATGGCACCATGGGGGTTGAAGTAATTTGCATGGTGTGCTCTGGCAGTGCCAGGAATACAAGGCAAACTACGTTCCATAGTGCTGTGCATGGCACCATGGGGGTTGAAGTAATTGGCATGGTGTGCTCTGGCAGTGCCAGGAATACAAGGCAAACTACGTTCCATAGTGCTGTGCATGGCACCATGGGGGTTGAAGTAATTGGCATGGTGTGCTCTGGCAGTGCCAGGAATACAAGGCAAACTACGTTCCATAGTGCTGTGCATGGCACCATGGGGGTTGAAGTAATTGGCATGGTGTGCTCTGGCAGTGCCAGGAATACAAGGCAAACTACGTTCCATAGTGCTGTGCACGGCACCATGGGGGTTGAAGTAATTTGCATGGTGTGCTCTAGTAGTGCCAGGAATACAAGGCAAACTACGTTCCATAGTGCTGTGCATGGCACCATGGGGGTTGAAGTAATTGGCATGGTGTGCTCTGGCAGTGCCAGGAATACAAGGCAAACTACGTTCCATAGTGCTGTGCATGGCACCATGGGGGTTGAAGTAATTGGCATGGTGTGCTCTGGCAGTGCCAGGAATACAAGGCAAACTACGTTCCATAGTGCTGTGCACGGCACCATGGGGGTTGAAGTAATTTGCATGGTGTGCTCTAGTAGTGCCAGGAATACAAGGCAAACTACGTTCCATAGTGCTGTGCATGGCACCATGGGGGTTGAAGTAATTTGCATGGTGTGCTCTGGCTGTGCCAGGAATACAAGGCAAACTATGCTCCATAGTGCTGTGCATGGCACCATGGGGGGTGAAGTAATTTGCATGGTGTGCTCTAGTAGTGCCAGGAATACAAGGCAAACTACGTTCCATAGTGCTGTGCATGGCACCATAGGGGTTGAAGTAATTTGCATGGTGTGCTCTGGCTGTGCCAGGAATACAAGGCAAACTATGTAAATAATAAGAAACTAATAAATCACACATCTCATAGATAACTTTTTATTAGTTTGTGGATTGTAGAAAGCAAGACAATTTATAGTTTTGCTTTAAGTAACACTAGTGTTAATGGTGTTCCTCATTTTTACTCACTCTGTATAGCTGGCCTAAAAGACAATTCTAGGGGGGGAAATGATCAACTATTTTTTACATGCATTATATAAAAAAAATAAAAATTGCATTCAAAGAATCCTTCAAAGGTACTTTTTAGTGGGTTCTGCCCCCTCCTTAATCAGGAAAAGTGTGTTTGTGGGATAAGTAGTTAAAGTTAATCCCCCAAGAGCAGTTTCACTGATCACATAATGAGTGAAACTGCTCTGTGAACTGGGATCAACCATAGGTGTTCTTGCTATATGTAACTCCAGAGCATGGGTTAGTGGCCCAGGTTACGTGCAATGACTGTCCAGCAGCAATTCATGATTTGGCATTCTCTGCGAGGAGGAGAGAGCACGCACTCCAAACTGGGCATCTAGTGTGCCACCTGGACAAAAGATTGATGGCTCTGAAACAACTCTTAGAGCTTCAGTGATGTTTGCAAATCAATTCTGTTCTTAGTCACTTCTTGGTGAAAGTTGTGTCAGGGTGCTCAATGCACCAACGTCTTTGCAATAATGCAAGTTTACAGTCACACTTTAATGTTAGCGCACTCACGATGGAATGGTAGGCTAACCTGCTTCACAGGTTCACCCATTGGTTTTTTACATAATCGTAATTATGAGATCAGTGGGTCACTCACTAAAGTGAGAATTCAAAGTGAATTTCAAACTAGGCCATGCCTGCCGGCCATATACTTGTATCCTTAAACTTTAAATTCACTTTGAATTCTCACTTTAGAATCTTTCGTTTTAGTTTTTGGGTGGTTATTAACCATTAACGTCCTTGTTTCTATATATTTAAGTAGATCATGGGAGGAATACTATAATATCTATTTTATCAGTTCAAACCTGCACTAAATGAAGTTGGGGCAATTTGTTTATATTTAAATAGTGCTGTTCTAGAAATAGGAAGAGATCAGGTTATGTTGGGCGTTTAGCCAGACGCTGAAGCCGGGGTCTGTTTCAACAAAAGAAAACCTTTCTTTCTTTTGGCTCTGGCGAAAACTGCACTTTAACAATGCTGAGCTTTTCTGGTCTGTGTAATTACTTGAAAGAGAACACCCCAGCTCTCCATCTGTCTGCTTATTGGATGACGCTTTGCTATTCGTAAGGTGCTTTTTTTTTTTTTTTTTTGTGGTTGAACGAAAAAAACCAAAAGGTATTTGAAAAGGTAAATAAACCATAAATGTGTCTTGAAAGGCTCGATAAAGATCTTACAAAGTTGTGGCAATATCAAATGTTTTTTGTTTTACCGGAGTTCATGGGATAGACGTCGGGGTCTTTTTTTAACCACCGCAGGGAATCAGACAAGATATTCTCCATATTTAAAGCATTCCTTATCTCATCGTTTCAGGAATTTCAGAGTTTGATAGAGTCGGAAAAGGAAAAAGCAAAACATCTTATGGAAAAACTTACAATCCAATACTCGGAAAAAGTTCCTGCAGAGCTTTCGTTACTGCAAGAAGAATGTCGAGCATTCTTAGAAGAAACTGAAAACAGGGTAACTACTGCTTTATTTCCTATATGTGTGTATATATATATATTGCATTTTATATATATTAATAAAAAAAATGTATTACAATTTTTTTTCCCTACTTTCAATGTATGCTTCAATGGATTTGCATTTTACAGAACAGGTTTGGCAACAGATTATGTACATAGTTGGTCTTCACGCACCCTTCACACCCAATACTATATATACACACGCTAATGTGTGTGTTACAGAAACCTTTAAGCAGGGTGTTTGACCGTTTCGATTTGTCGTTTTTTGTCGCATCTAGTCTGCTTGTATTTGAGAAACGTTCTGAAATATTGTTAAAAAGCAAGACCGATTGTATACTTTTTATGCCCCAAATAGTTAAGGATGATAAAATAAATACCAAATTAGAATTGTGTAAATGTTTATAATTTTAGTTTATAATTTATCCTTGAATAATTATATGAAATAGTGTTTCTTTCCCACAACGTTTATAAGTTGTTATACGTTATAAAGCTGGTAACCGATTGATATTGTACTATTATTATTTTTTTCAGCCATTTACTGCAATCCAGAATGTTCATTTTAAGAACAGTCACATTTTGAAGTAAAAGTAAACTTTTTTTAGGTTTGACCCGGTGATTTTTCCCGACCGAGAGGTCAAACTCGAATTAAAAACGAAATATTAATCCCTTTACTTTGCAGAACACATAGTCAACTAGCTCCATTTTCATAACTTGGCTAAAGAACACATGATCCCAAAAGAAAAATTAAGCAGATTTTTGAGCATGCGCATCTTTGTCTTCTAAATAAGACCAGTGCAAAACTTTCTATAGTTAATCAAAATGTGAAATCATGCCCCTACCCATATCCCGTAAGAACCAGTGCCAGGCTTTGCCTTCATCATAACAGTTTTTATTGACGCCAGCACGAAATTTCATCCGAATTACTCATTGGTAGGCCTGTATCGTCCTTGTGTCATTAAATGAGTATGTTATGCCATTTTAGAATTATAAGGTGGCCTAAACTATCATTAAGAGGTTAATGCAGGGAAGGTTGGTTCTGACCAAATACAAATAAAAACTTAATTGTGTATCTTGAACAACAAAATAATATAATCTGCTGCACCGTGTTGCTTATGGACAGGTCAAGAATGAAGTTCTACAAACCTCTCCACTGTACATAATGACCAGGAAGGTTGAGGCAATAACTTCTGGTCTACAGAGTATAGAAGGTCAACTAACAAAAAAAAGTGAAAATATTATTAAAGCCAAGGACTTGCAGCAGGTGAGGAAAAAATTATTTATATGTAATTTGAATGTAATTAAGAATAAACAGAGGATACCTTTTGATCCCCTACAGTAGGTCTGTTTGAAGCCATTGTATGCTAGGTTAAATTGATGTTTGACTTCCTGTGTTTTATCCTCGTTAAGAAAATCTGGGATGAAATAGATGCTTGTCATTCGAAGTTGGTTGCACTAGAGTCGGAGGTGCAGGATTTAGCTGAAGAAGATCCAAGTCAGGCCCAGGAATGGATGGATAAATTAATGGATCCGATGAGTCAGTACCAGCAAGTGTCCTATCTGGTAGAACGTCGGACGGTTAATTTGAATAAGGTAAACCATAAAGAGGTTTATTTAAGTAAGTTTAGATCCCTACTTCTTGAAATGAAATGGGGAATATGGAACCACAAATGCATGCATTTTGTCAACAGGGAAAAAAGCAGTATAGATTTCATGAACGAAATACAAATCTTAAAGGGACACGCATCACTTTGAGACACCTGTCTCATTCAAAAGCTTTGGCTTTGAATTAGACAGTTGCCTCACTCTGTGGTCTAGGGAAAAAGCAGGTAAATATGATTTTTATTTATTTTTTCATGTTTATCTGCTTCTTCTTTCTTGCTCTTACCACACCCACTCCAGGTGGGACACTGATCTAACCAATCGGTGTCCTATCCCTAGGAATGCTGTAAAGGTTCATTAAGTGTGACAAATTTGCACATGTGGAAGCTCTCTTCACCTTGACAGGTGGAGAAGAGAGGAAGTCTGATCAGTGCGATCATGCAGAGCAGCTTTGATGTTTGGTTCCTCTCTCCTGCTGCTGCACAATAACTCCCTGTTTCGGTTTCTGTCATCAGTAGACTGGTCTGAAACTGAGCTGGGTGAGCAAGGGGAAGGGGAGGGGGCTGAAGAAACCCCTTCCTGCTGAGAGGCAAGCCCAGTAATGCAGTCTGACCAGGTTTCTAAATATTTATTAAATACTTTACAAAGTTTTTATTACTTTGTTTTACACTTTGGTTTAAAAGTGTTTGCTTGCTGGTTTAAAACAATAAATAATTGCCCCTAATACGTGATGCATGTCCCTTTAATATCTTGAACTTATTCTACACCTTTATAAATACACCTTTATTAAGCCAGAATTAAGTTTTTTACAGATGTGGTCCAAAAATTTGAAGAAAATATAAATTGCTGTATAAGTGCCTCGTTTTGTGTATAGTAATCTTTTAGTTCAAGCAAATTGTTAATGATACAAGAAACGTTTATTCGGTCTGCAGAACATTTAAGATACCACTGTTCCAAACCAAAACCAAAGCAACTGATTTCTGAAATGTTCCTTTGGAGATACAGAATTCGAAACCACCCGCCAATCTACCTAAATTCAAATAAATTGCAATTTTGGACAAAAAACAAATATGCACGAGTCTATAAGCCATTGCACTAACGCTTCTTATCTTGTCAGGCCTCGAGTAAACTGGAAGAATATCAAGACATTTTAAAGAGCACATCATCATGGCTCCAAAATACAGACAGTCTGTTAAATCAGGAAATGAAGGATTGTTCCGCCAAGGTTCTCAGTAAACATCTAAATTCTCTAGAGGTAAGCGATGGGGTGTCTGGAAAGCATTGCTAAAAAATATTGTTTCTAAGATACAAGTTCATTCATTTAAAGCTTTGAAAGCCAATGAATGATTGGATTCAATGTATTGTATTGTAGTCACAAATCGTCATTGGTTTCAAGATTTCAGTTACTGTTTACTTTGCTAATTATAGTGTGATCTGGTGACATTTATTCCTCCTTGGTTGGCTCAGTGTGACAATAAGACATAATATTACTGTACTAGCCTTAAAGGGACACTGCACACACCATACCAGCCCACGCACTGAGCCTGTCCTTCTCTTTTCATATCGGTACATACAACTGCTAGAAGCCTCCCACCCACCTTATCCACTAACATACCAGTTCTTTAGGTTTAGGGGAATGCTCTGCACAAGCTGCAAATTGTGAGTCTTTGCAGCAAACTCAGCAAATTAAAAGTCACATTTATTTATTTAACATTTTTTAATGCATTATTTAATTTTTGCGTTATAAAATGGGGTAACTTCTTATTTAGTGCTATACAGGTTTACATGATTTCACCCCCTTTAAATTGTAAACATATTCTGATACCCTCCTTTATTGTCCCTGCATGCTACCCTGCTTCTTCTCAAGTGATGTTTCTTCAACCAAAAAAAAAACCTGTTGCGTCTGTATCTTTTTATGGGTTACTTTGTATGCAGTCAGAATTAAGAGTCATCAAGTGACTCCACTATCCCACAATCAGAAAAACTCTGCCCAGAAGCTTATAGGGACTGTATGATGATACATTATTTGCCATTTCGTTTAAGTGGGGATTCAGCTGCATGCATCTGCTATTAAGCACAATGGTGCCCAATCCAATCTTCTAGGCCACTGGTCCAGGTTTTATCCATAGTTCGACTTGGAACAGAGTTGGGACATTCCTGAAACTTGGACTGGTGAGGTGACTCGAAGATTGGTTTACAAACCACTGCTCTATCAGATACATTCTTTTAGTTAGTGGCCTGACACTTGACCAGTCTCAAACCAGTAAGAGTTATCCGTCAACTAACCGCTGAATGCATTAATGTTTGTAAGCCGCAGTTTGTCTCTAATTAATTAGACCTCTCCGGAGTCTGTTGTGTGTGCTAATGTCATATAGACTCTACTATAGAACCTGGATGGAAAAATTTGAGGACGCAGTGTGTCTTTTCATGTAAACCAGAGCGTGGAAATATTTAAGGGCCATCACCATTTTTTCCCCTCAGTTACTTTTATGCATCAAATTAGGAAACGTCGGCAGGAGACGGTCTAGTGTCTGCTCCTCCTGGTAACATCATATCCCAGCATGCTTTGCTACAGAAAGAAAGGGGACAAGAAAGACCGTTTGGTTTAGATGTGGTAAAGACTATGATGCCCCATCACAAGTTCATTCATAGCAATATAATTAAAACGTTTTTTTAGGGGTTTAAAGTCTAATTTTCTCTTATTTCTCTTTGAACAGATTGCGTTGGATGACTGTGAGCAGAGGCACAGTATGCTCGATACTATAAATAGTGAACTGGGTGAATTGGCTTCAATCTTTGAAACCGAGAACCTAGCCAAACAGCTCGAGGAGATAAATAGCCAAGTGAGAGATCTTTTGCAAAGACTGGTGAACATCCTTCCACATTTACAGCATGTCACAAATGTAAGAGAAAACATTAAACTTCCTTCGTTTTATATCTAGAAGAAAAATATATATATATAATGGGTCCTCTACATTGTGCAAAGGTATATATTAATTCAAAGTTTGCTTCTGGGTTTATTTAGGAGACATGGGCAATATGACAACTTCCGGTTGCATGTAGATAGAATCCAGAATCTGCATTACTGATGGAGATGAATTGGGCTAGCACAATTTATAGTATAGATGAGATTGTGTACTGCATAAAGAACCATTGATTAAAAGTCCAAGCTGAATTTGTTACGTTGATGTGTTTTGTTATATATTTTAGTGGGTTGTCTTTCCAGGCTTATCATTGTTGAAGGACAAAAAAAAAACATTAAAATGCTGGTTATAAAGTATGAATTCACATATATTTAGAAATGTACTGCTGGTTTCTGTTGAACAGAATGGTTGTTGCTAAATTTATTCATAATGGAATCAAATAAGGAAGCCGAGAGATTTTCAGCTTTTTAAGGAAGTTGTGTTTAGAAGGTTGAGATCTACTTTTTCTGGAGCTCCGACATCTTTGATTTGGCCACTGATCCAGCCATATTCCCTCATGGCAACCCAGTGGTACTGCAGCTAAATGTATTTAATTGATCATAGTCCTATTTTCATATAACAATGGTCCACGTAGCAATGAACTTGAAGAAAAGATAAAGAATGTGCTATGAGTGAAGGTTCCACCAACGTCAGTCTGAAATATGGAAGTGGAGTAACTGAATGTTAAAATGTCTGTGTTTCTACTTTAGGAGGTAAATGTTATTGAATCTGAAGTTAAAAGGATGGAACGGAAAGCGGACACGATCAAGACTATTTTGACTTCAAATGATATTGTTGACATGTCACCCAAGGAACATCACAAAAACGGAGAGGTATGTTTTTCATTTACTTTTCTTATTATTTTGATGCAGTAAATTATAATATATTGATATTGGGTTTCTTCATGGCCTGTGTATAATAATGTCCTTTTATTTCATGAGTGCATAAATGATTTTTGGCACCTTTGGTGATTTCAATGTCTGAGATACAAGTGTAGATTGCAACGTTGTTTGTGTCACTGTGCGCCTATTTATATCACGCAAATCTGTAAAAAAAAAAAAAAAAGTCTTCTTATTCAGCACCTCAAATGTACTTTAAATATACATAGTTTTTCTGCTTAGCACTGCTCTTAAGCTAAGAATCCTTTTATCCTGCGGTCATTTGCACGTATGTAAAGCGCCATTTATTAAGGACACTGTGAAGCTTCTGGATGTCTCGGCCATGTTTTGTCCTATACATACTTTTACAGGGTTATTCACAAGAGTGAAAATTTAAATGTCACATTTAAGGTCAAAATAGCCAAACATGCAACATTATCTAACTTGACTATACTTTCAGTTCAGCTGCATCCGGCTTACATTTGGAATTCACTGTGAAGACACTTAGAATTCCCAATGTAGTAAAGTATACTGGTGAGGTTGAATTCTCACTCTAGTGAATAACTTTGATCCCTTAACTATTTGCTACAATGAGGTGTGCCTGCATGGTTTGTTCATAACCGTTTCCAGGATAGGTATCCCTAATAAGAGTAGATAACTGTGTGACTGTAGTGAGGTCAGTGTTTATTTTTTACATGAAATCTTGACTGTTTTTGCGACATTAATGGAAAGCACATTGCTGTATGTAACTCTGTAGTATTCTCATTTTCTCCCTTCCTGTTCATTGCAGGTCATACTTCAAAATATTAAATCCATGAAGAAGACCATTGAAGAGATTGAAGCTTACAAACCAGATCTCATGCTTTCAGAGTCTGGAATCCAGTCTTTTTGTGTTTTTAGAAGAACTAGACAGCTCTTCAAAGAGATTGAGATGTTGGAAAATGCTACCAAAGAGCAAAATAACCTATTAGAGGTAACTTTGTGTCAGGATTACTGTAGATGCCCAACAGGCAGAACTTAAGTAGATATAAAGTAAATACCTAAGACGTATTACCGGGCCTTAGAATGGCCGGATTTAACGTAAAAAGGCAAAAGACACAAGATAGGGAAAAGTAAAGCCAAAGTTCAAGGAATGGAGATATCAGAATAGTCAGGAGCCAAGCCAAAAGTCAAGGAATACAGAGATCGGATAGTCAATAAGGGAAGCCAAGGTCAGATACACAAAAAATTAATACAAGGAACGTGCTCTCAGATACTCAGATTATGTGTGTAACACACCCATACTAAATTAATTGATTTGGCCCGTTAAGGGTTAAACAGGAAACACTTTATTATTCACAGCAGCAGCTCTAACCACACCTAACTAAAAGTTCACATGACCTCCATGATAAAAATTATTTCAATTTCAATCAGGTTGTGCAGCACTGTGTGTTTATTTTAGAAGTTCTTATTTCTTGCTCTGTTAATTGAACACACAGGAGGGTCCAGCAACTTATTAAGAGCGATAAGAAGTTCTAAAATAAATACGCTGTGTAATAAAGTAAACTTGAACATTAGATCTCTCTTTACAAATGTGTTGGCAATTTGTGTAGATCAGATACAGTGGAGGTATGGCTAGGGCTGCATAAACAAAGTGATTTAACTCATAAATAGCAGATAACTGAGAACGTTAAAGTGCAGGGGCATGATCTATACACTAAAACACTCAATTTAAGTGATCCTCTGTTGGAACGTACTTAGAAGATCAGACACCGCATTGCCCAGCAGTGACCACTGTTATCGCTATATAAATATATTATTAGGCCAAGCGGTGTAATTGTTAGGTGAGTAGACTTGGGTCACTTCCGTGGGAGAATGTAGGTTGTCCTTCATGTGTAGTCTTTTATGTGGTCTACTTGGGGATAGATGTGCTTGGGGAATGGCTGTGCTTATTCACATTAACATCCAGATAGTTCTCAGTCTACATAAAGAAAAATCATAATCTGTTCTTTCCACTAATACATAGTATAACAGATATTGTAAGAACAGGGAAAGCTGGTTTGTAATGTAAATGTTGAACATTTTGTTGAATTATGGCTTATGCTCTGATTGCTAACTGACACACATTCCCCACATTAAGGACAACTAAATATTTCCCCAGTTGAGGTTTACTCTGCAGATTTGTATTTTTTATTTTACCTGTATGTCATTTAAATGTGTTTAATGTTTGCAGCCCATAATGAGTGAATTGATGGAGCTTGAGCAGGAACAAGAGAAGTTAAGATATCTTTCCAAGACTATGCCTTATGAAACA
The DNA here is from genome assembly GCF_036172605.1 of Pelobates fuscus. Lineage (NCBI taxonomy): Eukaryota > Metazoa > Chordata > Amphibia > Anura > Pelobatidae > Pelobates > Pelobates fuscus. Next base: position 13,244,969 of record NC_086329.1, read on the forward strand.
TCAGACATAAAGGTAGAAACTCCTCCTGTGGAACCATTTGTTGTGTTATTAAAAATGTAAAATATTAATCCATAAAAGTCAGCCCTAGCTTTATGTTATGATACAAACAGGATTGTACTGAAAAATGCGAGTTGTAAATTGAAAAAAAATCTGCATAATTATAGCATATGTTGGACAGATTATGGATCATGCTTAGATTGTGGATCTTGGGACTTCCCAGACATTAAAATACAGACACTTTTCGGACCTTAACAAGGTGTACTACATAACCCCAAACCGAGGCTTTGAGGGTAATTATTGTTCCTGAAAATTATTGGACATGAGACATGTAAAGATTTCTATTTGTTAGACCTGAAATTATATTATGTTCTTTGAACTTCGCTGAAATTGGCCGTATAGACAAACTCGTAGGAGGGCCTTTTCTGGCTTCTGCAATAATCCAGCAGTTGATGGATGAACCTTATCTGTCTTTGCCAAGTCCAGCAAACTAGCTTCGCCCATCACTGCTGTCTACATGTGACCTCTGAGTTCTGACACTTATCTTATCTCTGCCCCTGCACCTTTTTTTTTTTTTTTTTTTTAAATATACAATTTATTTTGTACTTCATCTGCATATACACCATCAAACAGCAGTCATTGGGTAGATTGCCATGGCAACTGGAATCTGTAATCGCTCTCACTCAAACTGTAATGAATTGTCAATATCAATATCTCAACAACTTGACTAGCTTGCCATATCTAGTTGTAATTGTGACCAGCTAAAGAAGTGACTCCATCCTTAGACCAGGAAGTAAATAACCAGTCGACAGAAGGGGATATTTTTGTTAACTGAAAAAAAGAGCACACTCTCTTCACACACAAAGCATGTCAGCACGATAAAGAGGCTCAGGGGTCTGGAGTGTCCCTTTAAGCCCCTTTTCCCCTCTTAGTACATGCGACAGGATTGAATCCTTGAAAAGGTCATTTGGCATGCACCCATAACTTTAATAGTTGCAAGAGAAAATGTGTTTTCTCATTTTTATTGGTTAGCCACAAATGAGAATAATTAGCCAATACACAATAAACTATGGGCCATGAATTTTAATGATTGCTAGGTTTCATTGATCTGTTTGGAATTACCTCGACCCAGTAACATTATTGAATGCGATTACTGGGGCGAATATGCAGTATGCATGCGTATGCTCTGAATTTGCACGTGTGGTGTGTGTGGAATCATAGAACAGAAATTTGCATAAAATGCCAAGCTGTGCCACAACAGCATGGCTGCAAACACACAGTCATGGCTCTGAAATAAAATATGTAGGCTATGTACCTGCACACATATGAGGGGTTTACTTTCAAGCCTTGATCTGGTTTCCTGAAGATTAAAGTTAAACTATAGTTCTAAGAATACAAAGTTGTATTCCTAGCACTATAGTGCCCCTCCCTCCCTCGTGCCAAATGTCTTCTAAAGGGAGTGCCTCTACTGGCTGTTGCAGGGTTAAAGGCACAGGAGCACTGCACCCACACCACTTTAATGAGATGAAGTGGTTTGAAAGCCTGTAGTGTCCCTTTAAGGAACATTTTTTATAATGGTCCAATAAACTTTTAAAATGTCCTATAGAAGGGTTTACTAAGTTAGTACACATTCTTAGAGGATTGACAGGTTATTTACAGCTTGCTTCCCAGTGTGTGGATGGTTCGTTTGACCTATATTAACTGTGAAATGACAGTTCCCCTTTAAACAAAGACTTAAATACAGCAAACCATATAGCAATCGTAACCGCTGCACTTCATGAACACGGTCAACGTTTTGAAACAGGAAATTGTGCAACATGGCTAAATGAAATCTCTACGTAACGGCTGTCTTACACATCAAACTAATTGCACAAAGCTTTACAAGAAAGAATGTCCGCTAAAAAAACCACAACTATTTTACTTGATTATCCATTTATATTTATCTTGTTGTAGGAGAAAACTGAAGCTGTGAAAGAACGTCTGACGGGGCTGAACCAGAAGAAAGAAGTGGTTCTCCTTTCCCTGAGGAGTTCGATTTCTGAACAGATTGATCGTCTGCAAGGGGAGAACCAGGAGATCGAGTCCGAAACTATAACATCCCCTGTTACTGAAGACCCAACTCTCCTTACTAATGAGGCACCGAATACTCAGGTCATTATGCATGCATCGTCAAATTTACTCCATCTTAATGTCTTATGCTTGTACGGCCGCATTGTTTCTCATAGAATGGCCGACATTACAGTAAATATAAAAAAATAAATAAAAAGTTCCTGGTTCTGAATTGGAAGGTAAGATCTTGCAATTTCTAAATACCATTCTTATACTCATTGCCTTTTCCCTACTGGAAACAAATGCTGGTGCTAAATTCTCAACTTTTATTTATTTATTTTTATTATGTTTAGATTTTTGTTTATCTTGCAAAAAAATATACTTGTGCAAGATGTATTGTCTTGTTTATTTTTCAATAATCTCTTTTATTACAAACAGTGATTATAAACCTCTAGAAAAGATATAGGTTCCCATTTTAGAACGTAATACTAAGTTGTGCAAGTTTACATTCTGTGCTTTTCGTGTGCAGGTGATGTAAGGTTCTCTCTGAACGTTTAATTAGCTACAAGAGCTCGAAAGCATTCTATCTTTTTCTACATCTCAGTACGTGACGTCTGCACGTTGGTTGTTATTAGACATTAAGGAACCACTATAGTGCCAGGAACTCGTTTTCCTGGCACTATAGGGTCATTAGGTCCCCCCCCCATCCTCAGGGCCGCCTCCCACTGGGCTGAAGGGGTTAAAACCCCTTTAGCAAGTTACCTTTCTCCAGCACCGGGCTCCCTCTGTGCTGGGGAACTCTCCACCCCCTGCCGACGTCCGATCCGAATGCGCAAGAGCCACGTGCACATTCAAACAGCCCATAGGAAAGCATTACTCAATGCTTTCCAATGGACGTCCAGCGTCTTCTCATTGTGATTTTCACAGTGAGAATTGCGGAAGCGCCTCTAGCGGTTGTCAGTGAGACACCTACTAGAGGCTGGATTAACCCTCAGTGAAAACATAGTTTCTGAAACTGCCATGTTTACAGCTGCAGGGTTAAACCTAGAGGGACCTGGCACCCAGACCACTTCATTGAGCTGAAGTGGTCGGGGTGCCTATAGTGGTCCTTTAAGTAACAGAATGTGGAATCCTTTTGTAGTATTACTTTAATATTATTTTTTTTATATACAAATTCAGTTTTTTTCTTTTTAATTAATAATACTATTAAACTTTGTTTCACATTAAACTCTTTTAGGCTTGGGTGGATTCCTATTTCTTGCCCTCCTTGGCAGAGGAGAGTGAAGAAGACTCGTTCGGTGCTGAGGTTCGTGAATGTGCAAACTTTTTATTTATTTATTATTATTGTTATTTTATTTTTTCCTTTTTCTTTCCCAGCAGTCTTGCATGTGGCTACTGATACGTCACTGCCATGTGTATTTCTCTAAAGCCTTTTTTTTAATAGCCTGTTACTAAGCTAGACTAGAATAGTCTGTGTGTCAAGTATTTTTAAGGAACAATGATCATTGCCTCAACTTCCCCGTGGGCAGTAACGTGTCACACTAGCCGTGTTCAACAGGTTGGTGACGAATGCAAAAAATTTTTTTGCTTATGGCTTACGAATGTATAAAATTAAAATGTAATGCCATACGCAAGTGCAGTGCTCTAACAGAGATTTGCATAATTTATAACAAAGTGAATTTCTAAGAGGGATAGAGGCAGACAATGTAACTTCTTTTATCTCTTTAAAACAATCTGATCAGCTGTACGTTAAAGAAGTTATAGTCGAACAACATGTAGTACTCGGTGATCGGACTCACCTGATGGATTTTTAATTTTTATGCTTTATATTCACATGGCTTCAGTGAATATACATTTTGTGTGTGTCTGTTTTATTTTAAAAATGTTTGTAAAAGATTGAGCAAATTAAATCACAATCCAATTCAGCTCAGGCACAGCCAAGGCACACAATGCAAAATGAGGAGGAGAATTGGAACGTCTCCTCTACCTGTGTTCCATAGCAGAAAAAAAGCAACATTTGTGAAGATTATTAAACAGGTAGCCGAGATGGAGACACTCAGTTCCAGGATATAATTGTGCATTTCTACGTTTAAATGTATTTTTACACCTCACAATAACATATTTACTAAATATAGGGAAAAAATGAAGAGAATATTAAACATACTAGTGACGCTTCACCTTTAATATGATTTTCCAGAACGAGTCAGTAGCTGGAGCTGTTCACACACAGATTCTGCATAGCAGTATTTTTGTAAATGACGTGGCCGTCTGTTCTGTAATGTAATGTTATACCCGTCACAGGAGAAGCAAGGCAACAGCAATAGGTTGTTCGTGGTAATATTTTGGGGCGATCGTTCCCTTATATCAGTTTAGCAGTAATCAATGAGTGGTGTAAAAACAGACAACTTTATTCTGTATTTTCATTGTTAATTCTCCAAAATATTAGATTGTGAACCTGTTGGAATTCCGTCCGTTAAAATAAATCCGTTTACTCTTGTTTGGGAGGGTTAAGTCATATGTTTTTTTATTGAGTTTTACAATGAAGATTTGTGACAATGTAAATCTTCCTCTGAAATACAGTTTTAAAAAAAATCCTGAAAAACCTGTTTAACTGCATGTTTGGCTAACAGCAATCATGTGTCCGTATTTATTAAGCAGAGTGCAACTTGCTGCGTTCGGCATCTCACAGTAACCTTTAATTAGTTCATAACAGGCCATTTTCTTTTACCTTGCAATGGTTTAACCTGTTAGGCTGAAGACAAAGCGGCAGCAGTCGGTGAAAAAATTATCCTCCCAGAACCCAACGGTGAAAATATCGGCTCTCCCTCTGCTCCGGTCCCAGATGGATTACACCAGGTACAATAAATGCTATGTTTCTTTTAATCTAAAAATCTAAATCTTAACCTGAAAGGAATTCTTTATTTCAATGTTTCAGTAGATTAGGAGTTGAGAAAATCTGCTTATTTACTACTCTCGTCTCATCTGGTGTGTTTAAGAAACCTTCGTGCATACCTGGGTGCTTTACAGCCACCCCCTCTCTTTTTACCTCTTCATATGAGCAGTAAGGGTGTAGACATTGGGTGGAGCCGTAGACCAAATCTACATGCGGAGTATCAGGACACATGTACATAATCCACTATTGCTCTCTACCAGTTCATTGTGGGACAATACATCTAAAGGGAGATATAGCAAATTCTGATTATTAAAGATTGTTAAATTAATCCTATTCAGATGTTAGTCCTCACTGGACACAATTAGAGAGGAGTGACAGACTTGAAACATGCACAGATATTTAACATTGGCAGAAAAATTCTGGCCTTAGTGACCAATATTATTAAAGGGGTTTGTGGTTAATGCTGCTGGTGCGTGGTTGATACAGCATGGCGTGTTAATACAGCAGCCTTAGTCACACCTGTCTGCGTAACGGCACAGCCGTCCTAATCACTTCCTGAAAAATAACCTAGATATTTTAGGTTCTTGTTTTGCCTGGTCTGTTTTATCTATAATTTCTTATCTACTGCTTGGTTAATAGCCTCCTAGACCCTGTCGGAGCCTCCTGTGTGTGATTTAAAGTTCTATTTACAGAGATAAAAACTGCTAAAGCAAGTTATCATCTGATGAAAATGAAACCATATTGTTTTCATACAGGATGTTTCAGTCACAGTCAGGGGAGGTGTTGCTAGGACTGCATACACATAAACAAAAGTGATTTAACTCCTAAATGGCAGTGAATCGAGCAGTAAGCCCGCAGGGGCATGATACACCAAAACCACTTAATTAAGCTAATGTTGATTTGGTGCCTACAGTGTCTCTTTAATTTGTGTTTATAATACTCTGAATCCATTTGAAGATTTACTGTCATAATGTTATTTATAGAACATGTTGGGATTTAGGGCTGGTTGTAGAATGGGCTTAACTCAATATATGTGGGAGAGGTCATATTATTTACCCCCACTGGACAGAAGCCCCTGGTTGTTTGTCACCTAGCAGCAGCCCTGAATGCAGGACCCTGTGATACATTCTTACACTTTACACGTGCAGTTTTATTGCTCTGTAGCTGTGTGATATCCTCCTAACATTCTGCATTAAACTTAAACCGTACTGTTTGCATTAACCATAATCACTATTCATGTGTACAATGCACGCACCTGTGAGTTTTATTCTTTTCAAACGTTGCTGTATTTTGTGCACATTGTTGGGGGGTTTATTCCTGCCAAATTTGGTCATACTTGTACTAAAATCCTATGGATGTTATACATTACAGTAAGTTCTATAATTGTGGAGCTGTACAAAGCCTTAAACCAAAGCTCGTAACCTACATTTCAGGCGTTCTGGGATGTGAAGGGGTTAATACAGGCTTAGCGTACTCCAAGTGTACTCCACGGTTCAGTACCTGTGTCCATCTCATTTGAGCTTAAGTAATGTAAGGAAAAGTTTACCAAATAGAATTCTGCTAAAAGCAAAAGCTTCCTTTGTTCCAAATGAAAAGCCGAGAGTTGACAAGTCTGATGACAAAGACAACTTGACATGGGAACCATAGAATTTTTTTTCCCCTTGGATACAGATGTGCTAACAAGATCATTTAAAAACCCGAGATGAGGATACTTCACTCAGCCTCCGCTGAACAACAGACTCGATCATGGCTCTAAAGTGTGGTTGGATACAAATGGTCAGCTCTTAAAACGTTTTCCGTAAAAATGTTCTTATTGGCTTGGCGGGTTCGTTGTGACACCAATGGACATTACAATTTAATTCTCACTTTATCACATGGATTGGAAGCACTTTATATCACTCCACAATTATCCTTTTCATTTTTTGTGTGTTAAATATACTTCTCTCTTTTTTCCAAAACATCCCCTTCAATTTCTGGGATTTAGATGTTGCTATAATGGGTTTTCGATGTAATAATGCTCAGATCACCTCTGGGAAACCTAATCTCTGGCACCGGGTAATATTTGTCCTGCTCTGCCCCAGATTACTGGTAATGGGACCTGCTAATTTTTCAGTGAAGACGGCTGAAATAGCTACTACTTGGGATTGTAACTCCTACTAATCTCAGGCTGCACATGCATGGGCCAGTGCTGTCCTTACAGTATTCCCCCCCTAATCCCAACATTACAATAGCATGTTAAACTAAATATTAACCCCTGCGCTACCAAAACATGGTAAACTAAATCTTAACCCTACACGACCATAACTACCATTCACCGTTATGTGTATCAGTCATTACACATATCGTAGTGCACCCTATTTTTATCTTTGTTATACATATACACACATATTACAGTATCTCACAAAAGGGAGTACACCCCTCACATTTTTGTAAATATTTTATCATATCTTTTCATGTGACAACACTGAAGAAATGACACTCTGCTACAATGTAAAGTAGTAAGTGTACAGCCTGTATAACCGGGTAAATTTGCTGTCCCCCTCAAAATTACTTGGTAATTCTTGGTAACCAGGTAAAGTGTTTGAATATTAAGCCGCATAGTAAATGTTTAGATATAACATCTGCGATTTATGGCTGTGGGCCTGGGCTTCCATAAAAGGACGTAATGCTAAAACGCCCTCCCTGCCTGACGTACACCCACGAAGGCATTTTTTAAATGGATTTGCATGCTAGTGAATGAATTGTTTGATCAGCAACAAGACACAAAGGTCACAAAGAGTATACCAACATGTGAAAATGAGGATCTCAGTGTGCTGGTTCAGACTTTGCTGATGTTAATCATTACTAGACCATTCATCATAAGAGGACTAGTTCACTTTGAATTGTAAGTGAAACTTGCAATGTGAGCTGCTTCAGTCTGATTAACCCTGTCTTTGCTTTAGCTTACCTTTGTGTGTGTTACAGTAATCCCTTTATTTTCCTGTACTAGTTTTTAGTATAACTGTTGCCAGACATCTAGTACACAAACCTGGCTGGACTGCCACACCATATGCCCAGGGGCACCAGGTTTCTCCTTTAACCCATTAAGGGACCTTGTTTAGTCATATCCATTTATATTGTGGCATGCCAGTATGTCCTCAATAGGTTAAGAATGAAGTGTTTACAAAACGTACAGAATATCCGTGATGTAAATGCTGTCCTGTAGCATTCATTTTCCATAGCCGTCCGTTATTGAAGGACAACTTAGCAGTTCTTTTCAAATGCCAGTCAGTCTGTGTAGGCGCCTGATAATTAGTGCTGTTAAGTACTGAGTCATTGATATTATGTCTCACTATCTGAGGGTTTATTTAGACACAGTGAACAGAGTTAACAACAAATTGGAACATTTAGTCCAACTCCTTTTTGGAACTGTCCAACACCCACAATTCGTATACTCAACAATGGCGATTATAAACATGGAAGCCAGTGGTGGGCATGCCGGGGATGAAAATTGCAAATTATCTATGAAAATTGCAAATTAGTTCCAGTATGACTGCAGGAAAAGAATCCCCAAAAAACTGGACTGTCTGTCTTCAGGACTGTTTGAAGTACGTTTAGTGGCAAGACTCAAAGCTGTTTTAAAAAAAAAATAAGAAATTGACTCTTTTCAAAAATTGGAGAGCGGCTGTGATCAATGGGGTATGGGAGAATTTGGCAATGTCGAATCACTCTGCCCTATTTTCAATGTATATTTTATTTGCGTTTTTCACAATTACAAAATATATCTGCTTCGTGATATAACAGAAATTACAAGGAATTGGTTATCTCAACTGTCATGAGTCGTAAACACGTGTCTGTCATCATAGGCATAACTGTTGTCATAGGCATATCAAGGCATGACTAAACAGCCGTCGGTCGGACCTGTCAGGAAGACAGCCTTGTCATCTACCTGTCAGGTAGGTGTGTGAGATGCCCGCAACTGCGGCAAGAGGCATGTCTAAGGTAATCGTATACCAAGTCATGCCTAGTAAACTGGTGCGGTCTATATTACACAAATTATAATAAGCTAAAATAACGTAAAATAAGGTTGGCTTCATCAGAATTTGAGAAGAAGCCTGGTTAGCCAGGTCGTATACGAGCTGTGAGTCTTTCCCACACTGTTCGGTGCCATGTCATCAAGTCTCCTCTCCTTCCGCTCTTCCAGCCATCATGTTCAGTTTTTGTAGAAATATCATCGGGTCATCTTTGGAGGTCAGAGTTGATGGTCTTGGCTCCTCGAGGGACTATGAGGGAACCGTCTTCTTCCCATCGGGAGCAGATCTCTGCATCTCTCAGCATCTTGGCTGTTGGCATCAGCTGCCTCTTCTCTGCCAGCACCACAAACGCTAAGTCTCCGTAGATGGACACAGAGCAGTTTTCAAAGCAAATAGTGCCTAATTCTCTTGACTTGGCTATGATGGCTGGTCGTGCTGCATCTCTGGATGTTCCTTGTGGAGCAGTCGCTGCCTTGCGGACCCAGAAGACTGCCTTTATCATTTACCTGGTGTCTTTCCGTGGTAAGACCATCATGGCCACTAATCTTTGTTTAAAGGGTAGTAGTGCTTCTCCTCCAATATTTTCTGGCACTCCCCTGGTATGGTACAGAGTAGGAGATTTTTTACACTTGCTGGGCCAGATCCTCCATCTGGGTTTGGGTAGTGTATTTGTTTCTCTCTGCTTCGGTCTTTGGTTTCCACCTCTGTGATTTTCTTGCGGAGCTGCCCTATCTCAGATTGTGCTTCTTTAAGGTCTGACTTCAAGACTTTGCGGATGTCTAGTAGAAGGTGTTTTATGTCACCTTTGGTGACTGGTGAGCAGTCATCTTCAGAATCCGTGTCCAAGTTAATCTAACCCGGTCCTGGCGATGTGAGCATGTACCTTTCCTGTATGCCTCTGAGGCCCCCCCCTCACTCGAAAGATATCCTGATGTCCGGCAGTCTTGGGGTATTTGGAGGGCGAAACCTCTTATTTTTACGCCCCATGGACGTTTCTGTTGTGGGTTAAAAAAGTGCTGTTCTGCGCAAAGATGGAAACGATGTAAATTCGCCAATATTTGCACGGAAAACTCAGAGCTCCACGGGCTAGCGTCTGGTCTCTATGGCTTTTGGCCATGCTCCCCCGAATCACCTCGGCCCTTTTAACATTTTTGTTAACACCCTTCATCAATGCCTAAAGAAAACCAGTATCCTGCGGCACAATGGCCATATCGAACACATTAGTGGGGAATTGACATCCTTCTATTTACAACTGAATTCATTCTTCCCGTACACAACTGCTGGTAGTCTCTAATGGCATAATGTTAGGGTGCAGTCTGTATTAGGGTGTCATTAGCTACCATAGCTGGCTAATGTAAATTCTGTGCAAATTTGGTGTCTGTTGTCAGCTCGCACAGAATGCTTATAATGAAACCCATGCTGCTTCATGTCCTCCTCTCAGCCAGCACTCCCCTTCCAGCAAGAGCAGGATCAGGCTGAGGTGATGAAATAGAGTTGTTCGTTGTTTTTCTTTATTTTTTTTTTTTTTTTTACTTTGACCGGGAGAACAGCCCAGCAAGGGTTACTCTAACCAAAACTAGTGTTTTATTTTGGCTGGGGTAACCGTATAAGTTCTCTGTCCTCATTTCAGCCACGTTCCTCTTTATCTGTTTGATCTAACAGTTTGATCTGCGAGGAATCTAGTCACTTGTTATTCTCTATTGATGAGCTTGCGCATGTGCCATAAGATGACCCACTTACACATTTTCCTAAATTCGTCTTTGAGTCAAAGTAGCACCTACTTGCCGCACCAAAAATGTCAACAGAGTTGAATTTTTTTTTTTTTCATAAAAATTCTGTTTTTATTAAAAAAAAAAAAAAAAAAAATCCCAGGTCTGATGGAGCTGCTTTGAAGGTGTTTGACAAAATTTAGAGTGACTTTGCCCCTAGCCAGCTAGCAGTGTAACCACTGCATTACACGGTAGTCTCAGTGCTTATAAAGTCTGATTATTCTCGATGGCATTGCAATAAATGTTACTAGAACAAGTAACTAAGTAAAGCTTTAGCAGTTTTTGGGGGTACCACTTACTGTGACCACATTCCCTGGCAAAGCCACTATATTTTCTTATATTTCACTAATGGCATAAAGCACTCATAAGGGGATATATTTGTGCCGATACAGAAAATGTGTTCTAGAATTCTTGATCTAATAAAGACAGAATGGCTTCTTTAAAAGATGGATTAAATTTAAACAGGAACGTAATGCCCTATTCTATAAACACATTGTGAATTCTGCCATATAACTGTTTGTGACATTGGTTTGTGACATTACTCGTTTGATTGGAAGTTGTCACTGTTGGTCATTGTGTGATATTGTGACGAGGGCCAGTATGGTGTTTGTGTCAAATGTCTCAGTCTATGGTTATACCTGCTCGAAAGAAGGTGGCTAGTCAGTTCTCTTCTCTCCATAACTATGAAATTAAATTAGAGTAATTTGATAAGTGACTATTTCACACATTTAACTCTCTTCTTCGCCCTGCTGGTTCTCCTCCACCTACTAACTTGACCGCCTCAGACTTTGCAACTCACTTCACTGACAAGATCTCTACAATCAGAGAAGATATCTCTCATCTTTCTTCTTACCATTACAATACTTCCCCTTACTTCACTCCCTCTGCTGTTCTATGTTCATTCGCACCCGCTACATTGGAAGAGGTTTCTGCTCTGCTCCAGTCCCCCCGCCCCACCACCTGCTCCCTAGATCCAATTACCTCGCATCTCATCCGTACTGTCTTCTTCTCTTTCTCCACCTCTCACTAAAATTCTCAATTTCTCTCTCTCCTCTGGTATATTTCCATCGCCCTTAAAACATGCAACTGTAACCCCAATTCTAAAGAAACCCAATCTTGACCCTAACTCCACATCCAACTATCGTCCTATCTCGCTACTGCCTTTTGCATCCAAGATCCTGGAAAGAATTGTGTATGCGAGATTGACAGACTTCCTCGAGTCCAACTCTCTGCTAGACCCGCTTCAGTCTGATTCCACGCTATGCACTCTGTGGAAACGGCACTGACCAAAGTATCCAATCATCTACTCGCTGCAAAATCTCGTGGTCACTACTCTATCCTAATTCTCCTTGACCTGTCTGCGGCTTTTGACACTGTTGATCATCAACAGCTTCTTCTCATCCTCCGCAATATCGGTCTACAAGATATTGCTTTCTCCTGGTGCTCCTCCTACCTCTCCCAGCGCTCTTTCAGTGTTTCTTTCTCTGGCTCTGCTTCTTCTCCCCAACTCCTCTCTGTTGGTGTCCCCCAGGGTTTAGTCCTTGGTCCCCTACTGTTCTCCATCTATACTGCCTCCCTTGGTAAACTCATTAGCTCCTTTTGGCTTCCAATACAAATCTACCTGTCCTCTCCTGATCTCTCCCCGTCCCTCTTGACTAGTGTCTCTGACTGCCTCTCTGCTGTTTCTGACTGGATGGCTGCCCACTTCCTTAAACTAAACTTGACCAAAACTTTTCCTTTCCTCCCTCAAGTGTTGTTACTCCTGTGTCTGTCTCCCTCCAAGTCAACGGTGCTACCATCAGCTCCACCATGCAGGCTCGCTGCCTAGGTGTTCTCTTTGACTCCGACCTCTCCTTCACGCCTCATGTTCAGTCTATTGCCAAATCCTGTCATTTCCATCTCAAAAACATTGCGCGCATCCGCCCCTACTTAACGCCAGATGCGACTAAGGTGTTGGTCAATTCCACTGTCCTTTCTCGCCTTGACTACTGTAATCCGCTTATCAGTGGTCTTACGTGGTCTTACTTGCGCCGTTACAGTCCATAATTAATGCGGCGGCGAGACTCATCTTCCTGTCCGCCCACACCTCCCATGCCTCACCCTTCTGTCAGTCCCTACATTGGCTATCTATAAAATATAGAGCTCAATTTAAAATTCTGGTTCTTGCTTTCAAATCGCTACATAATGCTGCTCCCTCCTATCTATCCTCCCTTATACACAAGTATGTCCCGTCTAGGCCCTTACGATCTGCTGAAGACTTACGTCTATCTTCTGTCCGTACTCCCCCCTCTGATGCTCGCCTTCAAGATTTCTCGAGGGCTGCACCGTTCCTGTGGAACTCGCTTCCCTACTCCGTTAGATGCTCACCCAGTCTCCACTCCTTCAAAAAATCTTTAAAAACCCACTTCTTCATAAAAGCGTATCAATTAAACTGTTAATAGCTCCCAACTGATTCCTCTTCTGCAACTGTCACTAGTCTAATACTATCCTTACCTTTTGTGTCATTTTACTCCACTCCCTCTAGCATGTAAGCTCATTGAGCAGGGCCCTCAACCGCTCTGTTCCTGTGTGTCCAACTTGTCTGGTTACAACTACATGTCTGTTCGTCCACCCATTGTAAAGCGCTGCGGAATTTGACGGCGCTCTATAAATATCATAATAATAATAATAACTCTAATGTTCTTGGGACCTGTGTTATTAAAGGGACACTATAGTCACCCAGACCACTTCAGCTCAATGAAGTGGTCTGGGTGCCAGGTCCCTCTAGGGTTAATCCTGCCTGCTGTAAACATAGCAGTTTCAGAGCCTCCATCACGCAGAGCGTCCATAGGAAAGCATTGAAAAATGCTTTCCTATGGGCACTTTGAATGCGCGCGGCACTGCCGTGCATGCCATTCTGCTCCGCTGACATCAGACATGGGAGCTGACGTCGGCGGGGGAGGAGAGGTAAGGGAGCCCGGCGGTGGAAGAAGGTGAGTAACTGAAGGGGTTTTAACCTTCAGCACCACAGGAGGGGGACCCTGAGGGTGGGGGCACCCTCAGGGCACTACAGTGTCAGGAAAACAGATTTGTTTTCCTGACACTAGTGATCCTTTAATGTTTTATAATTTTTGTTCTAAAACTTTTAGGTATTAGCATATATGTGGGCAGGTATGTATTGTATTAATGCAGGTAAGTATTTGCAAATCAACTAACACAATAGTGCAGGTATGAATTTCTCTATAAAAACCAAAGAAAAAGTTATTTGCACTATCCTAAATCTCTATGCACATATAAATAAATTTTTAGTATCACTCCAATGGCCATATGTACGCTCACCTCTCACATCAAGGCAAAACCTCTTCGGTTAATCCTTCACTGAACATTCACCCTGCTTCTTTAAGCTAAACGGTAAAATCTCTGAGACCGAGAGGGGCATTTTTCTTAACCCTTACATACCTATTAACCCTTAATTGGAAAGACATGGGGTGTGGGCGGCAGCACTGTAACATGGCTGTGTGATACAAAATCACATAACAAATACACGAAAAGAAGTAATGCACTCAGACTCCTACTACTCCTGGGCGGCATCAATGATCATACATATTAGCCCCAACACCTACAATAAAAAAAACAAAGAAAAAGTTAATTCCAAACATACAAAATTAAGAATTTTGTGATAGTATGCAAGTAACGTTTTCTTTGTTTTTTAGTTTGTCTCCCAGGAGTAGTGGGAGTTGGAGTACAGGGCTTACTATTATATGTATATATTTCTCTCTCAATGTTTTAAATGGTGCAGGTATGTCTTTCTATATAAACCTATAAATTAGTGCAGGTATGTCTTTCTATATAAACGTGTATTTATAGGGAGTACGTATATATTTTGAATGCCTGCAGATCTTTTAAAGTCTGTGTTGTCAAACGTCATTCCCATTCAGAAGTCAGACTTTTGTCTTTACTTCCCTAGTGTTCTGTTTATTTTTAAGGTGTAGCATTACCTGTCCTTGAAATAGTTAACAAGCAGAGTTTGTCTGCGCACAAAAAAAAATATACTTGAGCAAATGTAGATTAGCTGCCAGGAAACCTGTTGACATTAGATCACATGAGACAGTTTTATACTACGGGGATAATCGTGTGTTTCTGCAGCGCGCTTGGGTACGTAGGCTTTAGCACTGCAGTTGCTGGTCAAGGCCTTTGTTTGTTTGTTTATGTTTAAACGCTGCTCCCTCTCATGCACCTGCTGTGGGTTTTTTATTACAGGGAGATCCTGGCCAAACGTTGGCTGACGTGAAGTCTGATCCGGAGATGATCCTTCGAGATTGCCAGGGCCGGGTAACAGAGGTGGAGCTTTGGCTTGAGAAAGTAAACCTATCATTAGCTGCGAGCAAACCGGATCCAGAAATGCAACAGACAGTGGAGCAGCAATTAGCAGACTGTCAGGTAAGGGTGGCTTGTGAGAGGTCACACCAGTCTGACCACTTCCTACCATAGAGTCAAAACATTGAAATGATCACGCTGCAGCTAAATAGACCGCATTGTGCAATTCAGGAGGTATTGTCCATGTATTGCCAATGTTGACATGGTTTTAATGTACTCTCCGCGCGGCTGCCACGATTAATAATATTGCACAGCTGTTAGTTACAGTCTTGCTTCCAAGTCTATGTTCAGAAGGCATCAAAGAATCCGTCTCATAGTGAACGCTACGGAGTCTCAAACCAATTTACTGAAAATACACTCAATCTGAGTATTCTGGTTTTAGAGAGAAGAATTTGGGGTAAACTATTAAAGCGGCTTTTAGCCAATGGGAGGCCAGATATCTCCTATGCTTATTTCTCATTGGCCGGTCAGTGTTCTACTATAGAATGCAGACCTTGAATACTGTAACAGTTTTCTCTCTATATAAATAAAAGCAAGCATAGGGATACTGACCAATATGCATTACCAATATTACTCATTATAAAAACAAAACCGAGCAATGGAACCTCCCCATACCATATAGAGGTTTAGCAAAACATGTTTTTTCTCCAAAATAGATTGCTGGATAAAAGTCACATTCAGTACTGAATTAGATTGCTACTTTGCCGTTCTGATATTAGATCATAATTATGACTAACAAAGAAAGATCCGGAGCTGCTAATGCATGGGTATTGGGACATCTTGTTAAGTACCAGTATATCAGACACAAAGGTTGAAACATAATCAAAGAGGTTTTTTTTTTTTACATAGGGTTTTACAAACACTTATAGTGTTCCACCTCTCAAGTGAAAATAATCAAATATTACAAGATTCTTCAATAAGGATGAGTTCAAAATCAAATAATTGTCAATGTGTGAGAGGGAGAAATTCAATTTAGAGGAGTGTATTATAGACACTGTGCTCCCACCAGATATCATTGCCGTGATATTAGTAGTGTATTTTTGAGCTTGAGTACGATATCCCAAAGCCCGTCCATGATATTAACAAGATGCTTTATTTACTGTTAAAACAAAATATGTGAGAATGTAACATACCACTGTTCGTATATTGGTATGCTGAAAAACTCTCTGGTAGTTCCCACATACACATGGTGTCCAAACCGCTCACAGAAGTTGTGTGTCTCCATGGCTTTGTCTTAGTCCTATACAGTTTGCCCATATCATAATTCTAAGGAAGCCGTAATTAATTGTTCCCTATTCTGCGACATAGTGTAATGCACCTGATAACTGTCTGGAATCCATATACTCCTGTACATAATATATTGCTGCTTGTCCAGACTTGCTTTGCTCATACTAAGCTTTAATGAACCTTGCATTCTACCATATCCTCTGGTACAGTACTTTGAACTTTTATTGCTGTGATGTTTGCACAATTCTTTAGACTCCGCCTAATTTATGAGGGAATTCCACCGAACAGCACAGAAGTGCCGGCTTGGTATTTATGATAGCATCATCATTGCCCCAGCTAGAGTTGGTTTCCGTAATCCTGATCTTCCCTTCTCATTAGAATACCTCACACCTACCGTTAGGCTAGTTTTTTGTCCATAAATTGTTGGATATTTGCAGATTTCAATGCTTGCGGGCTAGTTGATAATTATGTGATGGTTTATCAAGCACGTTAGTGCACCACATTTGCTTTAAGATTTATGACCTACCTACTAGGCAAGCAAGAGTTGTCACATGTACCATAGTTTCATAGGTTGGACATAACCTTGGTAAAATATCTCCTCTTGGTTTACAGCAAGCCTCACTCTTTGGTAAATCAGTAATGTAAAGTTTGGTAAATTAATTAATTTACATATAAATACTTATTAGAATAAACATATGCAATTACTAAATATGATGTTGGAGGATTGCTGGAATGCATGGATTACTAAATCCGCTATTTTCTTTACTAGAATACATTAGAGGAGATTGAAAAGAAGATCTGTGTGTTATTGGACAGTGACAAATATAAATACAAAGGAAAGGGGGCCTGGCTCAAAGAGGCAGAATCTTTATCATTAAAGCTAAAAACTTTGAAAATCAATTTGGAGAACGTGCAGGCCATGTTGCAGATCAAATCAGCGGATGAACAGGTACTCCGATATAATCTATACAAAGAGCCCACCAACAAAAAGTTTTGGTAAACTGATTTTGATTGTATTCAGAGCTGTGCTTGGTCTTATTTGGGTTTTTGTCAGCCTTGTTTTGTTTAAATTCTTATGATGTCACTACTTCGAATCAGTTGATGCATGTATCGACACTTCCCCTAGTCTCCAACAATGACGGTGCGGCAGCTGGTATCACCGTAGGTACCTGGAGAACATTACAGAGAGATTGTCACAACTCTACCTCTTTCATAATAAGAAGACCTATCCTTTTCTCACACAATTATCAAGGGGATAACATACCATAACATACCAAAAGGACACACACCAATGGTTTGCCCTCCTGCAGTATTTTGGTTTATTCACTAAACCTGGAATTGTGGAACTTTTAGAAGGAGATTGCCAGAATGCCCAAGATGGAAAAGTTCTGGTAGAATTTTTTTTATTTGTTCCCCTCTTATCTTGCCAATGTGTCCTAAAATGTGAAACTGCCATGCCAGTTAACCTCGATTTCCAAATTAGTGATTAAACCATTGCGTATACTTTGATCATGTTTTAAACTGATCCAAATATATTATGTTGCATATGTGGGAACCAAAGAAACCTCTTTGATCTTTCCTGCAGCTTCGGAACGGGCTGGTAGTACCTTCCTCCACCAATGGCCACCTACAGCTGATGGATCAAGGAGTCACTGGATCAGTACAGACAGACAGAACCACTGTAAGATGATTGCTTTCATTTATTGAGTCAAATCGAAGATTCTAATCTTGCTTTTTATTTTTTTGCAAGTTAACAATCTGAATTGTCAGCTAAACCACGAGAGCTGTTTGTGACCGTGCTGTAAAGCTTAGCATGAATATTTAAAAAAAATATCTGTAGTAATCATATTCCTAAACAGTTGTGATTTATTTTCACATGTTCCCAAAAAGTTGCATCTGCACATTTAGCAGTGGGTGTGCGGGGCTCTGTAGAATACTGCATTCTATTGGGCAGGAACTAAATGTGTGAAATCAGATGATCACGAGAATTTCCATATTCCCAAATTTATTACTCTTAAAGGGACAATATAGTAATTTGAACGACTTCAGCTTAATGAGGTTGTTCAGGTGAGAACTATAGCTCCCTGCAGCCTTTCTCATGTAAACACTGTGTTTTCTGAGAAAATACAGTGTTTACATTGAAAGCTAGGAACACCTCCAGTTGCAGTCACTCAGAGTGAACCAGAGGGAGTTCGGAATTGATGGAGGCATAATATGCCTCCATCCAGGGCCGGTGCAAGGATTTTTGGGTACATAGGCGAAGATGCATTTCCCCTCCCCCCCCCTCTAAAATTAACATCTTCACCTATGTGCCTCCTAACCAGCCCCTCCCTCTTCCCCATCCCTTAGTGTTCCTCTCCCCTCCCCCCTCCTTTCCCTGTCCCTTGGTTTTTCTCTCCCCTCCCCTCTCTGTCCCTTGGTGCACCCCCCACCCTCTTAGCGGTCACACGCCCCTTCCTGGTGTGCCTCCTACCTGTCTTGTAGCGTTGCGGAGCAGACCCTCTACAGGAGCTTCAGTTTTCTGTACCTGGCTGGATTGACAGGAAGTGCTCTCTCAGTGAGCACCTCCTCTCAGTCTGGCCAGGTACAGGAAACAGAAGCTCCTGTACTGCGCTCCGCCACGCTACACTCAGTGGTGTATACACACTAACAGCCACACACACTCAATGACAAACACACAGACGTCACTGACAGACACAGACTCACTGATCTGACACACACTCATTCATTGACACACACTCAATCACAAACATACTCTCACTGATTTGACAGACACTCACAAACACACACTCATACACTGACACACACACATTCATACAATCATTCACAGACACACACAGACACATACACACAGACAAACACATACACAGACACACACTGACAAACACACTCACATACAGACACACACTCACAGACAAACACATACAAAGACAAACACATACACACACACTGACAAACACATACACACACACACTGACGGACACATACACACACTGACAGACACATACACACACTCACACATACACTTTCAGACACACACACTCACAGACACACACACACACACTCACACATACACTTTCACACACACACACACACACATTATTAATAATATCCACCCAGCCTCCCTACCTGGAGAACTGGCGTGGATCTGTCCCTGGGGTCCAGTGGGGCTTCAGTGCGGCGGGCGGCAGCGTTCTAATGAGAGGCGGCGAGGGAGCTCTAACCTGTCTGCTCTACTCCCTCGCGGGCTGTCTGCTGATGCCGGGAGCCGGAATATGACGTCATATTCCGGCTCCCGCAGAATCAGCACACGGCAGCACTGTGCACAGCATCCTGTGATTCAGTATCTCCTCCCTCTGCATGCAGACACTGAACTTTCCTCATAGAGATTAATTGATTCAATTAATCTCTATGAGGAGATGCTGATTGGCCAGGGCTGTGTTTGAATCATGCTGGCTCTGCCCCTGATCTGCCTCTTTGTCCGTCTCAGCCAATGCTATGGGGAAGCACTGTGATTGGATCAGGCTATCACATGTCAGCAGACTGCTTGTTTTTCTGAGTCTAACAGCATGCAGATTTACAGCTTCTGGCTTGAATACAGTAAGAATTTTACTATATTTATGGAGTCATGTAGGACCCAGGGGGGCTAGATGGTGGTGTTAACACTATAGGATCAGAAATACATGTTTGTGTTCCTGACCCTATAGTGATCCTTTAAGGCATGCACAGAAAAAAGCAGCATTCATGCATTCAGTCATGCAAAAAAATGTGCA
This sequence comes from Pelobates fuscus, assembly GCF_036172605.1. Classification (NCBI taxonomy): domain Eukaryota; kingdom Metazoa; phylum Chordata; class Amphibia; order Anura; family Pelobatidae; genus Pelobates; species Pelobates fuscus. The sequence goes on from NC_086329.1 coordinate 13,265,046, forward strand.
ATCTTGCAACCCTACGAGTGTCTATAATAAAGTATTATATATAATATTGGCAAGGTGTCAACGGAGTTGTAGTATACTTTTTATTTTATTTTTTTATTTTTATTTTTTTTAATACCACAGTCCTATTACCGTGACCTGATGTATTTTCTACTTCTTTATGCTTCTCATAAGGTCCTAAATGTGAAGCCATCTGAGGAAAGTGTCATTCGTACAGAAAACCAGGATTCTAAAGTAGATTCTGAGCTCCTTAAAACACCGCAATTACATTCCAGGTAAAACATTAAATGTTAATTAGTTGCCTAATTCATAAAAATATAGACATGGCAAATCATCACATTTGAGATTTTCAAATGTCTGTCTGGGACTAGAGTTTAGGTTTTCGTAAACATCTGAGTACACATTAATTGTTTATTGCTTTTAGAGAATCTTTTCTGGAGCACGATGTGGTTGGTCCTCCGCTCAACATCCCCCTTTCTGGCATCGAGGATACAAGCTGGAGCAAGTGGCAATATTTACAGAAAGACCTGTCATATAGGATCAAAAATGTCCATGAACCGGGAGTAAGTCACATATTATTAAGTAAACTCACACCTTCAATAAATCTGATTTAAGGAGCACTAAGGTATTAGGAATGCAAACCTATATTCTAAATGCTATAGTGTTCCTGTCCCTAGTTATATAGGTCCGCCCCATGTGTCCCATAAAAATAATGAAATAAATGTTCTTTACCTTTTTCTTGTGGCGACGTTCCCATGACATTACGGAGAAGGTGTGGGACCTGATGCGCATGCATGGCGAGTTCTGTACAAATCAATGCCTTTGTGTGGGAGCTTCCGAATCGCTTGACAGAGTCTAATTTATTTTCTCCAGCTATCAGTGTAACAGCCACTGGAAGTGTGTTTTAACCTTCAAGGTAAACATTGCCGTTCCTGCAAAACTGCAAAGTTTACCTTGAATTTTTAAATTGACGGGACCACTGCACCCAGGCCACTTCATTGAGATGATGTTGACTGGGTGACGTTAGTGGTCCTTTTAATCAAACAGAGCTATCAAAGCAACTGTTAGTTCTGTTAATGTAAAACAGTTATTTTCCCATATTTTACATTCTTTTGTAGAATCGGTAAGATCGCTAAGTTCTAACAAGTTCTCTAGCCCTAATGCCATAGTCATAAGTATTCTTATTTATATATTTCCTAATTATCTTTTTTACTTTTATTTCTTTAAATGTTAGGCTCCTAAAGATGTAAAAATCCACTCGTTACCAAGATTTCCTGTGTGTACAGCAAAAATGCCTGCTGAAGAACCGAGGAATTTTGTGAGACAGCTCGAAGCTCTGACTGAAGAGGCTCCCATGTCAAGGAGCATGGTAATAATGCAAAAATTAAATCTGGTTTTTAGATTTGTATTATAACACTGCTAGTGTCTCGCTGTTTCACATGTTTCTGATTAGCTTCTAAAACTGGCTATTTTTCTTCTAGCATAAGAGTATAGCAAACATAGGATTCATTCTGATAAGGGTTATCTGTTTTATTAAGGATCAGGAAGAGTCTGTACAGAGATCACTTTTTGCGTGGCTTTGTTCAACCTCCCAATGGTTACAGAATACAGAAGAAATGTTCGAGATGGGCGTTCTACCTAAAGAGGAAGCCGAGGGCCAACTTGACCTTTGCAAGGTAATCTAGTGCTAGTCCTTTGCTTGTTAATTCCAGTGGACTCCTACAGATAAATAGCCTGTGAAGCTGCATCTTCTCACTGACCACTAGATAAATTATGACTGATGATCTTCAGGTAGGACGCCATTTTTGTTCCAAAAGAGCTTCAATCTTCCTGGTATGGATTCGGTAAGGTATTGGAGGCCAATATGAGTCTGGATTTACCGGGAAACGTTTGTACTCTCCATAAGACCTGGAAAAATCGTAGAAAGAAAAAGGAATGTTTCAATGCTTAGGCTCTTCATAGAGGTTAGGCCATATTTTATCAAGATGTAGCTGTTGAAAATTGGTAGAATTGATCAGGACTAAATCGCAAATCCATATGGAGATACAAAGTTGATGCTGTATCTTATTTTGATAACGTATATTTGTCTGCATTATTTTTACATTATTTCTTTATTTTCTTTCAGAAACTGCTGGATGATCTAGAGACACTGTCGACAGGCATGGCAAATAGTAAGGATAGTCTCTTAGTTAGCCATGCCGATGCACGCAAGGCAGTATTATCCCAGTGTTATGAGAACATCCAAAATTGGCTTGCAGAGATAAGAATCATTGCTGATTCCAGAACAAAGGCCATACAGATGGAACTCGAAAAGAATTCTAACTACCAGGTAGTGTACTTCATTTTTTATATATATATTTTTTTATTTTTAAGGACAGTTAATTTTTATTGTGAGTGCATTTTCAAGCACACATCAGTAGGAGAAGCAATAATATATGTGTTGTTTTTTGAAGTATGAAAATTTTAGAGGTTTGTATTTTATTGTTATGTTTATTTAAATCTTTGGTTTGTATGTAGTTTAATAAACGAACAGATACAACCCACTAGAGGTCATGACATGACTGGATACAAGTTGAATTAAATTAGATCTTTAATTTTGGGCAGGACTTGGATTATGATGCACCAACAGCGTCAAGTTTTTGCTGTTCCAAACCAGGTCCAGTCCATTTTCCCATCTGTTTTCTATAATATCATAGTAATCAATGTCAATACCTTATATTCCTCAAGTATGCCATGCATGTGCCAAGAGCTTTCATCACTGATCATATTTTCGTTGGCTTTTTTGTCATTTAAGACTACCATATCCACCCACCATTCTTTCTTTTTTTTTTTCATATATCTGCTCTACCAGTTCCGGCGTCACCTTTGAGCCTCACATCCAGCATGTTGCCAAATCCTGTATATTCCATCTTAAAAACATATCCCGCATCCGCCCCTTTCTTACGCAAGATGCTACCAAGGAGCTTGTCCATGCTCTATTAATTTCCCGCATAGATTCTTGTAACCCTCTCTTGATCGGTCTTCCCAAAAGCCGTACTACACCGCTACAGTCCATAATGAACCCTGCTGATAGACTGATTTTCCTCTCTAGTCGGTTCTCTCACCCCTCTGCCAGTCCCTACATTGGCTTCCTGTATCCTATAAGAGTCAATTCAAGGTACTAATTCACACCTATAAAGCACTGAACAACTCTAGCCCCTCTTATATCTCCTCACAGATCCATAGGTATGTCCCTTCTCGGTCTCTTCGCTCTGCCCGTGACAACCTCCTGTCCGTTGTTTGCACCCGTACGGCCAACTCACTCTTGCAGCATTTCTCGCGGGCTGCTCCCTTCCTATGGAATAGCCTGCCTACCGCCATCAGACTCTCCCCTAGTCTTCAATCGTTTAAGAAGTGCCTTAAAACCCATCTCTTTAGGAAAACTTATGGCCTCCCAGAGTAACCTCTACCACATACCTGTCTCTTGCTCTCTCCTAAAGGGCAGCCCACCTTATTTGATTGCAAATTCCTGTCCTATTGTGTTTTACACCCCGCCTCCTATAGAATGTAAGCTCGTTTGAGCAGGGTCCTCTCCAACCTGTCGTTCCCGTAAGTTTTTTGTAATTATCCTATTTATAGTTAAATCCTCCCTCTCATAATATTGTAAAGAGCTACGGAATCTGTTGGCGCCATATAAATGGCAATAATAATAATGTTCAGCACATTAAATATTCTCCAATAGAGTATGTATAGTTCAATGCTTCGTGAGGGTACTCGTTTCTCTAGTCATGGTAGTTAATATGAATTGACACTTGATAAATAAATGTATTTTCCTCCTGTCCCATTTGAACTGGGTAAAGTGCTGCCTATCGGCAAGAAAGGTATGTTAAAAGTCCATGAAAATGTGGTGGGTTTGGCAAACACCCATAACTCGTTCCTTTCTTAAAGGAACACCATAGTCACCTAAATTACTTTAGCTAAATAAAACAGTTTAAGTGCATAGATAATTCCCCTGCAATTTCACTGCTCAATTCACTGTCATTTAGGAGTTAAATCACTTTGTTTCTGTCTATGCAGCCCTAGCCACACCTCCCCTGGCTATGATTGACAGAGCCTGCATGAAAAAAAAACTGGTTTCACTTTCAAACAGATGTAATTTACCTTAAATAATTGTATCTCAATCTCTAAATTGAACTTTAATCACATACAGGAGGCTCTTGCAGGGTCTAGCAAGCTATTAACATAGCAGGGGATAAGAAAATCTTAATTAAACAGAACTTGCAATAACGAAAGCCTAAATAGGGCTCTCTTTACAGGAAGTGTTTATGGAAGGCTGTGCAAGTCACATGCAGGGAGGTGTGACTAGGGTTCATAAACAACGGGATTTAACTCCTAAATGGCAGAGGATTGAGCAGTGAGGCTGCAGGGGCATGTTCTATACACCAAAACTGCTTCATTAAGATAAAGTTGTTCAGGGGACTATAGTGTCCCTTTAAAAGTTTGTGTTTACCCCAAGAAAAAATGTCACTACCTGTAGCCGCAACGTTTCCACTTCAAAACTTATCAGAAAAGCAGATCTGATACGGATTTACATAACCAGTTAGTCGACAGTTAAAGGCTGTTTTCCTGTAGTCCCAATGGACTCCGCTCTTGGTATACTCTACAGGCTTGTGCTGATTTTGGATGCAGAGAGTTCATTATTTATATTGGTTCTCTTTTCTGCTAATCCTCACACTTTTTGTTGTGCCTCTTTGCTGCCAAACGCGGTTTTATTTTGCTCTTTATTCCAGTTTTTCTGCCTAGTGTCGCAACACTTTGTCTGTCCGTTCGCAGAGCCCACAATATGTCAACGATGCATTTCTGCCAGATAAGAGTATTGTCTACCAGTGTCATCCACACGTTGCTGTCTGTGACAAAGTACACATTGACAAAAGCCCTTATAACAGAACACGTCTTACCTGACCATTGTTAGAATAGAACATACCGTAATTGGTTTCTAATTTACAGTAGGTGTTCTGTATACTGTGTTATGTGCAGAATTTATAAATATGTACATCTAAAGGAACTCTAGAGAGAATAAAAACTCCAGCAACACAATATGTCTCCATGGGGCTTGCACCACAAAAAACCTGAAAGTTCCATTTGGTCACTCAAACCTTCACCAGACTCTAATTGTATGGATGCATTCTATTACCTGAACCATGTAGTTTCTATGCAGGATCTGAAGATTTAGTTGCCAATCAGTAGTTTCTAGGGGACGGAAGGAAGTGATCTGTATTTTAAGTCACAAATATTTTGTCTTCCCAGGACATGACATCATGGCCTTGATTTAATAAGTTTAACAAAAAAGATTTAATACTTTTAGAAATAACTATCCAAATGATTTATCTGCAGGAACCACCATTAAAATCCATGGGAGTTTTGTACATTATTTATTTGGAAAGCTTATTAACTTGACACCCATATTCCTACACTATCCCCTCTAAACACCCTTCTTCAGGGACACAAGCTGCAAGTTCCATCCTTAGAACAGGTGTAGTTATACCTCTGTATATATATATATATATATATATGTGTGTGTGTGTGTGTGTGTGTGTGTGTGTATTTCCCACATTATCTTCGTAAACCCACTGAATCGTCTTAAAAGCAAAGTGTTTTTGCAATGTTTTCCAGTTCAATAGGTTCACAAAGAAGAATTAATGACAAAAACTTGTAGCTATTCATTTTTTTTTTTTAAAAAGGCCAAATTTTAATCTAGAACGTTTGTACTGTACAAGGTAGCAATGCGAAGGCATTTCCTGAATAAATGTTTCCCTCTATCTATCACGAACATAATATGACAAAAGGACTGTGTATGTCAACAACATATTGGTTATTGCTGGACCGCTTCTTTGCCACCTTGATGTCATGCACTGCTGAATCTCCGAGCCATGAGGGCAACATGTGCTGTGATGTCTTACATAGTACCAACCACTAAACTCATTTTACTTGGGTTTAGTCCAGTCATGTTCAACCTTGGGAGATGTTTGTGAACGATATTTCCTGTGATGCTTATCCTGCTTAAACGTTATGTATAAATGTGTGTATCTGCCTATAAATATTGATATAATTACCGATCCTTTTCACAGAATGACACGAGTCAATTGTATGAAGACCTACTTAAGAAGAAAACCGATCTGATACAACTTTTGAATAATGGAGACTCTCAAGGTCCAGCAAAACAGCTTCGGGTAATTTAGAATTTAAGCTCTATCTACACCTACATATCTGGGACGGTCTGCCTTTAGTGCCTAGTCTCCTTTTTGAATTACAATCCCCATGATACCCAGCAAAGGAATGGCAGTTGTTGTTTAATAAGAGCTGGAGAGCTGAGTGTTTGTTAATCCTGACTTAAAATTAAGCTTTGACTAATTCTCAAAGAAAGGGAAAAAAACAAAAACCATAATCCAGATTTTACTTTTCCAAGTTGTCGATTTTGATTGTACAAAGAACCATCTCAACGCTTCCAGGATATACAGTTTGGAAGCTGCATTATTCCTGAATTTAAAGGACAACGGTCATCACATTTTCACTTTTTTTTTTTATGACATTTGATGAAACTTAAGGATATTTGTTTTTTGTTTTTTAAATGATGTGTATTGATTTTTTTTGAGAAAATTTCACTTTATGGCAACTGGCTGAGCAGCCATGTCGGGTCAGACTGTATTGTGATCTGACCAACTGCTTCTCAACCTAACTTACCTGTTGCTTCCCTGTCCGTCATTTAAAAAAACATCATTAAGTTTCATTGAATGAAACATTTTTGAAATACGAGAAGTGAAAATGTAATTAGTTACATTGTTACATAGCTGAAAAGAGACATGCGTCCATCAAGTCGAGCCTTTCTCATATCTGTTTTTACTGTTGATCCAAAAAAAGGCACACAACAAAAACTCAGGACACTTGTCCTTTACTTAGTGGATATGTCGCAGTGTAAGAGATTTCTAGGTGATGGGTCGTATACTTCACCCCCGAGCCAACAAGCAACATTTAATGTGAAGTGATTTGAACCATGTTCGGAGCATACATATTTACCATTGGTACCTAGCGTGCTTTGCATCCATCTGACCATTACAATGCTTGTGTAAAAAGTTCCTGACCTCTTGCAATATTAAGTAAATTTTACGTCTGATGCACAGTTGCATTAAATTTAATTACTGAAATAAAGTTATTTTATTATAGATAACTCATCACTGTGATACTCATTCTCAGAAATTATATTTCTATTGTTTGCTATTTGGTACAGTGACTTTAAATGTGTTCATAAATAGTGCACCCTTATATTGTCTGTTCTTAAATTATATCACATGTAGAACCTTCGTGTCTAACGTGTAAAAATAAAAATATATCTACATACATGTTTACATATGATAGGACACATGAAAACGGCTAAGTCTTTTGATAACCTGTGTGTTTACCATACGTGTATTTTGTCATTTCATTAATCAGGATGTTGCTGTATATGAGACGGAACTCTATTGGTTTGAAAACCAAGTTTCATTACTCAAAAAACACGGAGAAAATCTGTATATTCCAGTTGATTTAAACCAGGATATCCACAAATTAGAGGTGAGCATTCTAGACAGGCGGAGGTGGAGCACACTTTTCGTCTTCTTTATTTATTGCTCATTTTGCGTGTGCATCTTGTTTTAGGACGTTCTAAATGATTTGTGGAGGATACTGCGAAATAAGCAGAAGGAATTCACTTGCGCGTCAGTTAATCAGTCTGTGCTGGATGCTCTGGAGTCCGTGGTAGTAGATCTGTTGGGTGTTGGAAGAGAAAAGGTTTCTCTGTGTAAGGATCAGAGATCAATCAGTAAGGATGCCCTGGACACCACTCTCCAAAATTATAAGGTACCTTTTTTCATTCCACTGTCTAAATAAATAATGTTGTAGGGTCAGGTGCAGAGTGGGGAAGGGGGAGAACATAAGATATGTGGATGATCTATGAGAATGTTTTATTACTATTAACATTTATCTGTACAACGTGGTTTACATTTGTTTCTGCTGGCCTCTGGGTATCGTCTGCTCTCTTTATGGAGGTATTGACAGGTGCATTGATGTCTTGCCGTTTTGATGAACCTATCAGTCTTTTTCATGCTTATGGTCAATGTGAGTCTGGATCTTGAAAAACACAGCCTCTCTGTTAATCTTCGTGAGAGGCGGACTGCAGTATTGTTAATCTTTAGATTGTAAGCTCATGCAGTTCACCTCTCACTAAGCTTCAATGACTAGATCTTGGCTCACGGCCATGGCCTTCTTTACCCTTTGTATTGGTGTGTACATATTGTATGTTCTACCCTAATTGTACAGCGCTGCGGAATATGCTGGTGCTTTATAAATGCCAGTAATAAATAAATACATTAAACGCGGCAAAAATAATAATTGAAACATAAGGAAAGGAACCGTGTCTGTTGCTTATTTTCGGGGGCTTGTGTTCCAAGCAGGCATCGTTGTTTTGCTGCAGTAGCTAAGCTTTTCTGATTAGAATACGTAGTGTTGAAGAATACAGTGATTACAACTCGGGTCATGGTTTTGCCATCATTTAGTTGGCTGTGTAACTTGGCTCATAAACCCAAAGAACCTGGGTGTAGACAGACCAAAGACCCATTATGGCGTATAATGAAATCTCCCCAACTAATTTCTCCATACTCCTTTCTCCTCAACAGAATTCAGTGTAATCGAGGATATTGTATTAATTCCGTGTATGATGTTATTGGAAAAAGAATTGTGTAGTCTGAAGCCTGTATTTAGTCATCAAACAGCCTTAGCTGTTTTTTAAGAAATGCTATTAATGAGATGGAAACTGTATCATCTATAATAACTGAAGCTAAAATGTCACTTGTAGAGTAAAAATATTCTTTATACTATTTAAGTTGCAGAATAATAGGGTTTCTTTTATGTAAGTTGCAATGTAAAAAACGTGTTTTTAGGGGTTTTGCTGCCGGATAATTGACTAGTAATTTGCTAATTTTATTATAATCAGATAACGTTTTCTTTACATGAAAATAAATGCCATAATTTTATTTTTCTCTGTAGGACTTTTTCAAGATATTTTATAATCAAGTTCTCCTGCTGGAAACATACTCAGTAAAGTTCTGTGAGTTGGAGCTGAGCAAGGAACGGACAGCCCGCGTGATCTGTGACGCCCACTTATTGGTGGAGGAAGCTGAAACTTGCTGCATTCGTATGATGAGTGTTTTAAAGGTACAACAGTCTAACTAAATCGTTAGAGCAAGCCATGTACAAACATTCCTACAATTTATGTTGATGTACAATGTAAATTCCCAGATTAGGCGCATTTGAATGGTCTCTCCACTATGCAGTTGATTAGTAAGCCAAGTCCCCAAGAGATGTCCATCCACAGGAGAGGAAAGGGAGCCAGCATTGGACTTTGTGCAGGAATTTATTTTTGTTCCATTAACATTTGTTATTGATTTTATTTGGGGATGGGGCCTCCAATAAGCCCATCTAAAATATAGAAATAAAATATTCTGGTTAATGAGCACTATATTAATCTGTACAAACCAGATCTTTGTATAACTGTTCTACAAAATGGTAATTTTGGAATGTAGCGGTTAAAGGGGCACTCCAGGTACTGTGACCTCTTCATCTCATTGCAGTGGTTATAGTGTCGTGAGTTCTCTAACACTGTCCTTCTATTGTGTTAGACAATTTTGTATGGTTGAATGCTAGTGAGAGCCCATCCCCTTAATGCTTCTCAGGTTAACGAGGAACCATTAGCCCAAGCAGCAAGTAATTGGTAGTGGTAATTGGCTGAAAGCGTCAGCTGACTGCTCTTAGCCTATCACAGCCCATTGTTGGTATGAACTGGTATGGTTATGGAAAAGTGTAATATTTTGTCTTAGCCAAACCTCCAGTGGGCGCCTTACTGTAGACAGTCAGGGATCCTCATTCAGTGTTAAACAGTACAACAGAGAGACAGCACCAAGCACTATAACCACTTTGATGAGATGAAATCATTATAGTGTATATAGTCCCTGTAAGGTTTAACTTCCAATATATATAGGAGATGTTGAAGCTGTCCTTTACTATCACAGGAAGAATGGCCGATGGTCAGGTAGCCATCACAATGGAAAATTACACCCAGGTCTTTACACAATAGGTCTTTTCAAACTGGATTCTTTTTTTTCTCTGTTAGCGGCATTTCTGTGTTTTACATTTTTCTTACCACTGACTTGGTCTAAAACCTGGACTGAAAACTTATAATAGGGAGACGGTTGTCTCACTAGAATGGTCACTCTTCAACGTAGCTACTCAGCAAAGTTTTACTTTCTGTTTTGTAGAGTAGAAAGGCTGTGGGAAGTCAAAGGTTACTCTTTAATATATATAAAATTATTATTACCAGGGCTGGGAAGAATTTGACTCACAATATGAATATCTTTGCGGGGAGATGGATGCAATGAAGTCTTCAATTCCCAGCATTAGTTTGGTGGAAGAAACAGAAGAAAAAGTCAACGGAAGGCTTGACCAATATCAGGTAATTAATCATAAAATAAAACGTGCAGTACATCACACACTAAGCCATGATAAGTGGGAGAGATCGAACATGCACTCCAGATTTAAAGGAACACTAGAGAGTTGGGAATAAAAACTCCCCTATTTAGATGTTTGGCCCCTCTAAATGAAATTAAAAAAATAATTTGACTTCACTCTGTGAGCTGCCCACTCTGCTTTTCATGTCTTTGTTGAGGTGTCTACTATTTGTCTTCTTGCCCAGAGGCTGCTCAATAAGCATATGTGCGGCATGCGCCACTGTCCTCCAATCAAATGCTTCTCACAGAGAAGCATGGAACCCAATACTTCATCATAAGAAGCATCAATGGAAGTTCAACATCGTCATGCCATGCATGAGGACGTTGAATGTCATATTGCACGGTCTGATTTGGTTGTAGCAGCAGAAGCACCGTATCGTGGTTGTCAGAAAGACTGCCGCTAGAGGCGTGTTTAGCCCTGAAATGAAAACATTGCTGTATCTATAACAGAAATGTTTTACATTGAAGATCCAAAATAATAGAGCCACTGCACCCCCAGACCACTTGAGTTAGATGAAGTAGTCTGCTTGCTGATAGCGGTTCTTAACCCTGTGCAGTTAAATAGTTTGTTAAATAACACTGCAGTAAGAAATATAGCCCAACAACGCTAAGATTAATCTCTTTATTCTCATCACACAAATGCAGACAAATGTCTGCTAAACTAATCTCATGATTGTCTGAAACATTAAATCATTAAAAGCAGTTGGGAGAGTTCTTGTTTTTTGGTTTGTTTGTCTGTTTTTGGTTTTTTTAAAATAGTAATAAGTTATTGGATTCAAATGACCCAAAAACTGTATAATGAAAGATAAGAAAATGGACACAAAAAAGATAAATATTAAAAAAGACATTTCACAAAAATTGTACTCCAATGAAATGAAGAGATCTGAAGATCCGGAACATATTGTGAATGGCTTCTAAAAATAAATTTCCTCACTCTGACTGGCATTTTGAAAACCGTGGCTTTAATCTAATGCATTAAGAAAACACATGTGTGTTCGAACAATCATTTTATTTTGTATTTAAATGATTATTTTACATTGGTAATGCAAACTTTTTTAAAATTTATTTGGAACTATTTGTACAGCATTATATAAAATATTAGCAGAATATCGGGGACCCAGGGAGATTTAATCTGCTTCAGCTAACTCCACGTTCAGACTTGATAATATTCTTTTAGTATACTTTTAACCTCTTGATTTACTATTCTATAAATATATGAACAGCTATACCTCTGCCATCATTACTTGGTCTTTGCAAACTTGTAAGAAACGTAGACAAAGGGATTCAGATAATGTCTAAAGTTTTACTGTAATTAAAAAGCTTGTATCAAAATGGTAGGGATCAATCTATGACTAGATTATGCTGAAGTTTATTCACTAAACTAGTGGAGTATTGACAAAGAAAATATGGAAACCCCTTAAATTCTGGTTTACAAATTGGCTTGCCAATTGTTCATAAAACACAGTTTATTGAATTGAGCTACTTTGGTATTTTTCTGCTGAAGGTATATGTTAAACATTTGTAAATTTAAATAGTGTTCATATGTTTGGACTTACCGAAATTACCTACAAATTTGTATACTAGTCAATGCTACACCCTGTATGTCAAATATTTTACTGCAAAACATGCATTTTTGAGGATTATCTTCTTCTGCATATAAATTGTGGCCTATTGATTTTATTTTTTAAAACAATTTAATAAAAATTTCTTGATGCAACAACAAAAAAAAATCTCTTAACATTTATTGTATTCGTAACGTTTCTTATTCTGCAATCATTTCTTATTTGTATTTATTTATTTTTCTTTCAGGAAATCAAGGAGCGTATTGATGCAAATGAACCCAGACTGTGCCAAATCATTTTGGAAGGGAAAAAATTGCTGAATGCAGTAAACTGTCAAGAGTTGGAGGCTCGGGTAGCAACAATGGAACAAAACTGGTCGCAGTTATCCAAGAAAGTAAATCATGAACTGCACCGTCTGGAGGCGCTTGTCAGACACTTGGCCAGGTTAGTGTAAATGAATAAATCTCCAGCTTACTGGTTATAGAACAAACTGGTTTTAATGTGGAATGTTCTGTTTATCCTCTAAAAGCAGTTGCTAGAAAACAGTGCAATTTCTTTCTTTCCTACTCTATGGCTTTATTGATGACTGTACAGAAAAGTACGATAGACAGAGTACCGTAAAGCACTGTCAAACAATTCTTCTGGTCTTCAGCGACATAGAATATTGTATCATGTAAATGTGGAATCGAACCAGTACAGTAGTTTCTGTACAAAACATCAAAGGGAAAGTGAAGTGGGTGCACCATCAGTCAACCACTGAATAATATTAAAGGGTTAATGGCGCTGCCGGCAAGGCTTTTGCCGATTTAACTTTTATTATTTTTTAATAAAAACAAATAATCTTATTATTTTAGCACATTTAAAAAATGTTTTTATTTGTTTAAAGGATTATGGGGAAAACCTTTTTCACCCTTAACTAAATGTATTGCCATGAAGTTTTTAGCAGCCTTTCACGTTGTTCTTTTTCATCTCTCTCCTCCTTTTCCCCATCGTACAACCTGTGTCTGCTATAAATACAACAATATAGCACAGCTAGTTCTGTATATGAAGAAGCAGTGGTTTGTAATGATCCAAATATGCAATGCATCTTAAGGGTATTTTTGTGAATAGACCAAGCATTCGATTTCGTCTCCGTATATATTGTCATTAAACTAAAACGTACAGTTCTATGCTTCAATACTGAACATCTTTGTGAATCGATCTGTGAGTGAGGTTTCACAGAATGTGTATCTGTGGGCTAAAGGTAGACAGTTAGACAAGATTTGGTGAACACTAGAATACAATTAGAATGTGTATTGTATGAGCTTTCAGAACAATAAACTCTCTAATGTATCTTAATACATCATTCTGCCAGGAGAGGTGACAAAGATCTTTGAGACTCCACTTAGTCCTAATAATGAGATTCTGGACATGACTTTGACAAACTCTGAAATTACATCGTGCGGGCTTCTGCTGTAATGGAGTTACCTTTATGCAACAAAAAAGAATTAAAGATCGTTTTGTTTTTGGTCCCAGATGGGTGCACACGTGCTTCTCTTGAAGGGCAGAGAGAATCATAGGTGCTCTTTAGGAAGGTTGTAGAGTTTTCCTATAAGTTGCAGCTTCACTAAAGATTGTGGTTACTGTGCCAGATTAGGATTGGTCCTGGGAAGAGGAACATTTGCTATAATATTGCTTTGGGATTTTATCACCAAAACAACATAGGAAATTGTGTGACTCCTTCCTCTCTTAAATGTTTGCTAAGTGTACAGTGGAAAACTGATTTATGAAGGGTAGCTAAATAATTATTTAGAATACCAAGAAATATTCTTAGACTTGATACTATTTCGATAAACACTGCGGTGACCACTGATTCCGTTATCAATCTGGTATTTAAAGATTCCAAATGGGAGCATTCCTTTAATCATGAACAGAAGTGTTCTATTACAGGGTTCTTGATGCTAGGTAAGTAGGACGATCCCCCAGATGTAAAATGTGATGATGACAAGTTTTAGCGTACGTCTTTAAGGGTCTAAACCTGAACCATGATATAAACTTTAAATAAAATGCTACTGACCTTTAACGGCTGGGTGTTGAATGTATTTTCATTCTTTAATGACGGTTTAATGGGTTTATTGCAGGTACGGCAAGGAATCCGCTGAATTATCTCTGTGGTTAGAATCCGCTCACCAGAAGCTCCAGAGTTGGAAAATGCAATCACTGGATGCCTCGCAGGACCTGAAGACAGTCCGACACAACCTGGCAGATTTCCTGGTAATATCACCGACACACTAGTGTTATCTAAATAGGTACCAGGGCTACCCTTCTAATCCTGGGGACAGCCCAGGCTTACAAAGTATGCCACAGCCCTCTGAGCAATAATGACGCACCAGTAATGAGATTATTTTATTATTGAACATTTTCCTTGTATTTGGTGTATCTTGACTATTGGAAGCATCTATAGATTTCAGTTATTTTGTAACTTTTCAGAGTGGCTGGGGTCTTTTGTATTCTTTATTTAATAGGGCTGTGCAATCGCTTGTGGGAAGGGATGGTGTATGGGAGAAGCAGGTTCTGTGTGCGCTGAGCTGTCTAACGCTGTCATTCTGTGTGCTTTGGAGTGTTGGGCCACTGGACAATTTTATTGAGCCTGCATCCCTTTTGATGATGGAAATTACCAACTTGTGTGTTAAATCTCTAAATGTCGAAGTTAAATAATAATAGTATCTCCTTAACTGTTGCTTTCCTATTTCAGGAGTTCACAAACGACGTGGATCGGATGTCTTCCTTGAAAACATCGGTACTGAACACCGGCAGCCAGCTGCTACGGGTAAAGGAAGCAGATAGTACCTACCTGAAAGTGACCATGGGGAAATATGAGGAAAAATGGGCAGAGCTCATAGCTGCACTGCCGATTGTGCAAGAAAAGCTTCAACAAGTAAGGACAAACATTAACGTTGTGGTTGGGTTTCCCTTCAGGCCATTAAATTACGATTGTAAATACAATGGTATGGGCCATCCCCTTTTCCCCTTCTGCTCTACCAGCAAGGTCCAGAACATGGAGACTAACCGTTTCTGCTCAGATTGGTGCCTAGATGACTTCTAGGGACATTACTGGACGGTGATATCTTTGTAGTGGTATAATACTGGATATTGCATGTCCTATTTGAGAACCACAATTGACTATAATTAAAATATGTAATTAAATGATACTTCATATATAACAGTGGTGTTAGTTCCCTACTGACTACAAAGTTACACAGTTTTTAGGCAAAGATCTATTTACTGCTACGAGCATATGTAGACTGGTGAACTGGTGTAGTCTGTATTCCAACTGTACCATCAATGTGACGTGCTGTCTGTAAAGTAGTCTTTACACTGGTTCCTAATCATCAAATCTTGCCAATAGCAATGAAGATAATTTTTTGTGGGGTATTTTGGGGTGTTTTTTTATTTATTTTTTTAAATTTCCCTGTAATATGCAGAAAGGTTATTTGATGAAATGTCTTCTTTGTATTCCAGCTTCTCATGGAAAAACTGCCATCACGGGACGCTATTCATGAATTAATGGCTTGGTTAGAAGAAGTGGAGTGTGGCAAGGAACATGAGATTGGCACAAACACACCGACATCTTTGTCTGATGTGAGAAGCTCCCTCCAGGAATGTAAAGTAAGGGCTTTTAATAACACAAGGGAGAATTCGGCAGGGCATATATAGCAGAAAGTACGATCTAGTTATAGATGTATGAGATGGCTGAACTTAACGCAGTTGTCACAAGACTGGGCATTAAACAAGGATAATTCAGATCAGGCTGGGAACTTTACAGTGGTGTGCTTCACGTGAGGAGTCAAGGGCAACACAGGTGAATTTCTGGCGTATGCATTAGTGAAAGGTCATTGATACCTACATTACTTGGGGGATA